>NW_024070187.1:96031232-96376998 GCF_014754425.2 Oryx dammah | reverse complement strand
CCACAGCTAGAGAACTAAGCCCATGCTCCACAACCAGAGAACTGAGCCCATGCGCCACAACCAGAGAACTAAGCCCGTGAGCCACAGCTAGAGAACTAAGCCCGTGCACCACAGCTAGAGAACTAAGCCTGTGTGCCACAACCAGAGAACTAAGCCCGTGTGCCGCGGCTAGAGAACTAAGCCTGTGCTCCACAACCAGAGAACTGAGCCCGTGCGCCGCGGCTAGAGAACTAAGCCAGTAACCCACAACTAGAGAAGTCTGCATGGCACAGCGAAGACCCAGCAGAGCCAAAGAGTAAATAAAAAACAAATGCAAGAATTTCATTTCATTTTTTTTTTTTTTAAAGAGACTGTCTCCTCATCTCTCTTCCTTTCTATTTGTTGTTAAAGAGAAATATCTGAGAGAGGTGACAATGCCTACTTTTTCTTTAATGATTTTATTTATTTGTGGCTGTGTGGGATCCTCGTTGCTGCCTGGGCTTTGCTCTAGCTGTGGCGAGCAGGGGCTACTCTCTGGTTGAGGAGCACAGGCTTCTCACTGTGGTGATGTCTCTTGTTGCAGAGCATGGGCTTTGTGCCCACAGACTGCAGGAGCTTCAGCTCCCGGGTCCTGGAGCACAGGCTCAGTAGTGGCGGCACGGGCTTAGCTGCTCTGTGCCGTGTGGGATCTTCCCGGGATGAACTCACATATCCTGCATTGGAAAGTAAAGATCCTTTACCACTGAGACACCAGAAAAGCCCTCAGGAATGTTTTTTAGATTCTAGTTTTCCACACTCGTATCTGGTGAGAGAGGCCAGGATGAAGAGGCCTGGGAGCTGGGAGTCTTCAGCCACAGTTCTGGCTCTGCCATCAAAAGCTCTGGGGCCTCTGGAGAGCGCCTGCTCCTTCCTCAGTCATGTCCAACTCTTCTCGAGCCCATGGACTGGAGCCCCCCAGGCTCCTCTGTCCATAGACTCTCCCAGGCAAGACTGCTGGAGTTGGTTACCATTTCCATCTCCAAAGCCTACTTTTTTTTTTTATCCAGAATCCTGCCTATCATGGGACAAGAAGGTAGAACAGTCACAAGTGAGTCTGATGTCTCGATAGGCAAATTCACCCATGGGGTACGTTACACGTGTCTTTTTCATCCTCCCTTCAGTGGTCTGAGCTGGGACATGTTAACACAGGTAATGAGTCATTTTAGTGCTGTTTTTCTTCATGCAAGATTCCCTCCTGTTCCAGCTCCTCTCCACATCTATCTGGAGAGAACTACTAAGCTAGAAAGAGAGCGACAAAGAAGAAGATGTTTAAACAGAGGCATCTGAAACCACCAGTGCATACATTTAAAGAAATAGACTAGTTAACAGGAAACAGATCCATTACTTATCATATGGGGCTTCCCTGGTGGCTCAGACAGTAAAGCGTCTATACAACCATAGTTCTTGCTGTGAAATGATTTGCAAAGTTTATGTCATTGTGACAGCTGTTTTGTGAAAATTTTCAATGAGGCTGACTCTGTTTTTGAAACTGAAAGAGTATGATGCCTACGTATTTGTGAAATGCAAGTATGTTTCACTCTCTTACTGATGCAGACTGCTGATTGGTAATGTATTATGGAGCTCCCTTGTCCATTGACAGTTGAAGTGAAAATATTGTCTTAAGTAATGAATTTATTGGTAGCTGTTCCATTACCCAAAATGAATGTTTAGATTACTCATGAGAGTCTGTCATGTCAGAGCTACCAGGGAGCTTTCCTGTGACACAATTTATTCTAATTCCTAAGTCCCTGTCTCACCATGTTATAGCCTGTTAAATGTGTCATGGAATGATTAGGTAGAGAGATATGAGGTTTTGTTATTAACACAACTTACACAACAGCACTGCAGAAATGAAACCCCTGCTGAACAAACTTGGGTTGAACTCTCAGCCATTTTCTCTGTTTTTATCAGTACAAAGGATGTCCAGAGGCAAATCAGGATTCTCAACCCTGAGCATACACTACGAGGTGCTCTGTGAATTGCATCAAGTATGCATACTGAAAAGTAACCCTCATGGCTTCATCATGGACTTCTTGAAACCACTCCAAACAAAGCGTCTTGATGCCCCCTCCCATGCCCCTTCTAACATCCCTGGAGGTATTTTGAAGGTCAGAAGAGAGACAGAATATGGGACTTGTGGCATTATATAATATAACGTTGGTGGCGTATATATTACATGTATTGACAACATTATATACAACAGACATGCATTCAGAAACCAAGCCATTTTTAAAACTATGTGAAGCATAGAGAGAATTATGATCTGTGTTTTCATTCATTTAGTTGACCCAAAGAGGTAGTTTTGGAGAGGTTAAATACAGTCTTGGAATCAAAAGATCTGACTTTTACATTCTCTGAATTCTGTTTCTTCCACACCCATAAAGTGATGATAGTGATATCTACCTGACAAAGTTTTTGGGTGAGTAAATTAATTTATATGAAAATGTGAGGAGCTATTCAGTAAACATTTGTGTAATTAATCACACATCCAGCACTCCATGAAAGCCATACTGTTTGTGAGACCTTAGGGTTTGTTTTTAGTATTCTAGTTATTTTGTTATTTATTTATTTATTGGCTGCTCTGGGTCTTCATTGCTGTACACGAGCTTTCTCTGGTTGGGGCGAGTTGGGGCTACTCTCTAATTACAGTGCATGGGCTTCTCATTGCGGTGGAGTACAGGCTCTGGGCACATGGGCTGCAGCATTTGCAGTACTTGGGCTCAGTAGCTGTGGCACATGGGCGAACTGCCCCGCAGCAAGAGGATTCTTAACCACTGGACCATCAGGGAAGTGCAAAACCTTAGGTTTTAAAAGCCTGTTCATTTGCCCAGTTTTCATATAAATCCAAAGTGACTGAGGTTTTATATCTCCATAAATAAAAACATAAGTGGATCCTTCACCTTCAAAGCTTTAAAACCAGAGTACACTTCTCTTTCATGCATTCGATCCAACATTTCTCCCCAGATGTGGACCTCCCAGAGCTTGCTCGAACTCATGTCCATTGAGTCGGTGATGCCATCCAACCATCTCATCCTCTGCCATCCCCTTCTCCTGCCTTCAGTCTTTCCCAGCACCAGGATCTTTTCCCCCCAGATGTGGGCCTTATTTTGGGGGGCTCCAAAATCACTGCAGATGGTGACTGCAGCTATGAAATTAAAAGATGTTTGCTCCTTGGAAAAAAAGCTATGACCAACTTAAAAAGCATATTAAAAAGCAGAGACATTACTTTGCCAACAAAGGTCCGTCTAGTCAAAGCTATAGTTTTTCCAGTAGTCATGCATGGATGTGAGAGCTGGGCTATAAAGAAAGCTGAATGCGGAAGAAATGATGCTTTTGAACTGTGGCATTTGAGAAGACTCTTAAGAGTCTCTTGGACTGCAAGAAGATCTAACCAGTCTATCCTAAAGGGAATCAGTCCTGAATATGCATTGGAAGGACTGATGCTGAAGCTGAAACTCCAATACTTCAGCCACCTGATGTGAAAAGCCAACTCGTTGGAAAAGACCCTGATGCTGGGAAAAATTGAAGGCAGGAGGAGAAGGGGATGACAGAGGATGAGATGGTTGGATGGCATCACCAACTCAATGGACATGAGCTTGAGCAAACTCCAGGGGTTGGTGATGAACAGGGAGGCCTGGCGTGCTACAGTCCATGGGGTTGCAAAGATTTGGACATGACTAAATGACTGAACTGAACCGAACTGAACTGAACTGAAAAGAGACAGTCCTTGTTTTTGTTTATCTTATCATTTAAGTAGAGAAGACTCTTCAGAGTCCCTTGGACAACAAGAAGGTCAAATCTTAAAGGAAATCAACCCCAAATATTCATTAGAAGGACTGATGCTGAAGCTGAAGCTCTAATACTTTGGCCACCTGATGTGAAGAGCTGACATATTAGAAAAGATCCTGATGCTGGGAAAGCTTGAGGGCAGGAGGAGATGGGGATGACAGTGGATGAGATGGTTGAATGGTATCCCTGATTCACTGGACATGAGTTTGAGCAAACTTTGGGAGATAGTGAAGGACAGGGAAGCCTGGTGTACTGCATTCCATGGGATCTCAAAGAGTTGGACAGGACTTGGTGACTGAACAACAAAATCACTTAATTGAGAAGACACTCATGAAATCGCCAGAGACCTCCAAGTCCATGTATGAAAGTAACACTAGTAGATGATTATATCATGAACTGAGAAAATCCACAATAAAGTAGGGAAGAAAGAACAGGGTTCTTGAAGTCTGCATGAGAATGATGGTTCTTTATGGGGTGAGGGCATTCTCCTGAATCTCTTTGTCCAGGAACAGAGTTGATTCCTTTGTCATACTGTCCTTCAGTAAATGTTCATAGTTTTCTAAATATGGATCTTTCGTGTTTCTTGTTTGGTTCATTCTAGGCATGCTACAATTTTTGTTATTGTTAACAGCATCACTGAATTTGTATCCCAGGGACAGGGAGTGGATGCTCAGACCTTAACTTATTGCCCTAGGTATCTCAGGTAAATGACAGAAACTGGTGAATTACTAGGAAATGGTGAGTTACCCGGACTTTTCACAAAACACCTCTGAGGCTCATACCTGTAGAGAATGTGGAGGTTGTTGCCCCAAGGGGTGCTGGCAGGAGGTGTGCGTGCATGCTCAGTCATTCCAGCCTCATGGACTATAGCCCGCCAGACTCTTCTGTCCATCGGATTATCCCAGGCAAAATTACTAGAGTGGGTTGCCATTTGCTTCTCCAGGGGATCTTCCCAACCCAGGGATTGAAACTGTGTCTTTTGCATCTCACACATTGGCAGGCGGATTCTTTACCACTGAGCCACTTGGGAAGCCCCTCTGGCTAGAGGCAGAGGGCACCAACCCAGAACCACCATCAAGACAGGTAGGGTAGCTTCCCCAGCTTTCAGTTCAGTTCAGTTCAGTTCAGTCGCTCAGTCGTGTCCGACTCTTTGCGACCCCATGAATCGCAGCATGCCAGGCCTCCCTGTCCATCACCATCTCCTGGAGTTCACTCAGACTCACGTCCATCGAGTCCATGATGCCATCCAGCCATCTCATCCTCTGTCGTCCCCTTCTCCTCTTGCCCCCAATCCCTCCCAGCATCAGAGTCTTTTCCAATGAGTCAACTCTTCTCATGAGGTGGCCAAAGTACTGGAGTTTCAGCTTTAGCATCATTTCTTCCAAAGACATCCTAGGGTTGATCTCCTTCAGAATGGACTGGTTGGATCTCCTTGCAGTCCAAGGGACTCTCAAGAGTCTTCTCCAGCTTTAGAAATTAAAATTTTACCCTCCTTCCCTCTTTGCTTTCTTTCAAGAGATGCTTTTGTGGATTCAGAGATTCTTAAAATGAGTGAATGGAGACTTCCCTGGTGGTCCTGGGACTAAGACTCTGCGTTCCAAATGCAGGGGGCCCAGGCTCAATCCCTGGTCAGGAAACTATATCTCACTTACCACAACTAAGACCTGTTGAAGCCAAATAATTAAGTATTAAAATAATAAAATAAATAAAGTAAAATAAAGCACAGGCTAATTCTCCCTTTGTGGGAAGTTCTAAGAGCTTATGGCAAGGATGTTCTAAGAGCCAAGTTCTCGTAGAATACGGAAATTACAAAGATTAAGAAAGATGAATTCACAGTGATTAGAAAGACCCAGGAAATCACCATCAGCCCCCTAGCTGAGGAAAGCCTTGTCAGAAATTGGCTTTGAACTGTGTCCCTGTCCAAGTCACTTATTTCTCCTCACACTGCCCATTTTCATATAAAACAATAACAAATCACTCACACGGATACAGAGACTCGTAGCGCTGGGATAATGTGGTTTGTCCAGACAGGCTCACTGACGACTCAGATGAAGCGAGCTATCTCTTCTGACATTTGGCTTTCTCTCATAAACCTCCTCTTATCTTGCCTTTCCTTTCAAAGTAAAGAAAAACAATTCCTCAGATGTCCTAACTATCAAGAGATTTAGGCAAACCCCATATATGTCTTTTCTTCAAGATAAATTAATAGGCTTTCAAATTTTGCCCAACTAAGAATCTGTTTTTAGAGTAATGAAAACTTTCATTTACGGTCAGACGGCCAATGGTTACTCTAATGGAGTGAGAAAGAGACACCTCATATGTGACTTCAATAACTCACACTTCAAGCCAAGAATGAGGTGTTAAGAGTCTCAGAATCCCAGGTGGTGCCAAGGGAATTTCTGGATTCTGCAGGCCAAGCGTTATAGAGAAAGAAGACTAGAAAGACCTATTGGGAGTGCTCAGGCAGAGAGAGCGCTTTTAAACCTGTGGTGGCTGTATTTCATATGCATAAATTTTTCCTCTGTGCCCTTGTATCTTTGCCCATTATTATCTGCCATTATAACCACCAGGAAACTAGAAGGGGGAAAAATAATCTAAGATTTAAACCCTTCAACTTTTGTATTGGAACTTTGGCTCCAAGTTGTATTAAAAAATAATTAGCTTGAGGCCTGAGGTCCTTCTCTTCCGATTGCCACCAGCATCCAATGTCTCTCTCTTTTTCCATTATTTTTGATTTGATTTGATTTTTTTTTTCAGCCACAGCTTGAGGTATGCAGAACTTCCCAGATCAGGGGTCGAACCTGTGTCCCGTGCAGTGGGAACGCAGATTCTTAACCCCTGGACCACCAGGGAAGTGCACCTCCTTCATTACTGAGGATGACTATGGGCTGACACTGCCTGGCACATCAGTAGGAAAACATTTACTTCTAGGTGATTCCCCTCTGTTCTTCATTCTGAATGTTTTTGCTCTTGAAAAAAACAAAACCCTTAAGCCCCATTGTCTTGTTTCATGCTTTCCTCTAATGTTAAAATGACAGCAATAACTTCCAGTTTTTATTTTTAAAATTATCTCTATAATTCTTTATTGTGTTCATTTCAGCATTTTGAGTACCTGCTATGCACCAGACTCATTCTCTGTGCATGTAATTCATATCTCTTTACACGGCATGGGATCTGAAGCTCTGAAACGTTAACTGGGTAGCATTTTGATCTTAGCCAAAAGGCTGAGAAGCGATTCAGTAACATTTTGAAGAAGGCAAAGTTGGAATTTAGACAAACTCAATCCTCATCCAAAGCACATGTTCTTCCCAATAAACTCTGTTGTAATAATATCCACTGAGAATATTACTTCCTCCACTTCATCCTTTTCATGCTTACTTTGCTCATATGTTTTGTGTTTATTGCAGTTCTGAGTTATTTTTTGTTGTTGTTGTTGTTGTTCAGCTGCCAAGTTGCGACCCCATGGACTGCAGCATGCCAGGCTTCCCTGTCCTTCACCATCTCCCGGAGTTTGTTCAAACTCAGATCCATTGAGTCAGTGAAGCCATCCAACCATCTCATCTGATACTTTGTGTGAGCCAGACTTGTCTCCTGCCTAAGACCTTTCCATGGCTTCCCCGTGGGAAAAGTTACCACTGTCATCTCCGAGACCAGGACTGCTTCCCTTATCTCCGGAACTGCCCGCCTTGTCCTCTTCTCTCGAGTCATGCCATTCCCTCGCACTTTAGCCTGCTCCCTGACACTTTGCCTTCGATTCCTGCTTTTTCTCTGGCTTAGATTTATGCTACTCCCACTGCGGTTCTGGGGACCAGCAGCATCAGTATATCACTTGGGAGCTTGTTAGAAACGCAGAATTCCAGCCGCACCCTCAGATCCCAGGTGTTAGGATGTGCAGTGCTTGTTTGGGAAGCACAGACCTAGAACTGGAGGAGGGCATGGCAACCCACTCCAGTGTTCTTGCCTGGAGCATCCCATGGACGGAGGAGCCTGGTGGGCTACAGTCCCTGGGGTCGCACAGAGTCGGACACAAGCGAAGCGACTTAGCACGGGCGCAGGACCTAAAATGTTCTTGTCTTATCATGGTTTTCACCTTGACAACTCTCTCTTATTCTTCACAACTTACCCTTGGAGAGCTGAGGTCAGTTTTCAAGGTCCCTCTGGGTGAGAGGTCCCCAAGTGTACAAGTTTTATACGTAGCATATAAGCTCTTGCCTTTTGCGGGGGCGGGGGGGTGGTGTCTGTGAGGTTCTCCTGTTTCGACGCACAGAGCTGTGTAAGGCAGCTTTTCTTCAGAGTCATCAAGCAAAACAGTATATTACAGCGGACTTACTGCAGGCACAGATATGTCCGTCCAGCTGCCTCTATTAAGCCAGACATTAAAGAGAGTCGCAATTATGTAAAATGAGGCCATTCTTCACACTGAAACTCTTTTTTTGTTTTGGAAAATAGTTATTTTTCATCAACATGTGTTATTTATGCTAACATGTAATAGGTTTATTGTTGTTTTAATGAACTGATCAATTTAATATTCCTGTATGACATGAACAAACACATTTATTTACTTTATATGTACTATTGTATTACTGATATATATTAACATTTAGCATTTATTCAATCAAGGAGATATTTTTATTTTAATTTCCCTTATAGTTAATGTTGGGCTTCCCAAGTGGCTCAATGGTAAAGAATCTGCCTGCCAACGCAGGAGACGAAAGAGACGTGGGTTCTGTCTCTCAGTTGGGAAGATCCCCTGGAGAAGGAAATGCCTACCTGGCAACTGGTTCTGGTGTTCTTGCCTGGCCCACTTGTATAGTTCTCTCATTAGATCATAAGCTCCTTGAGGACTATAAGTAAGTAAGTAGTAAAGTCACTCAGTCGTGTCCGACTCTTTGTGACCCCGTGGACTGCAGCCCACCAGGCTCCTCAGTCCATGAGATTCTCCAGGCAAGAATACTGGAGTGGGTTGCCATTTCCTTCTCCAGGGGATCTTCCCGACCCAGGGATTGAACCCGGGTCTCCCTCATTGGAGGCAGACGAAAAAAAATGTAGCATCCTCCCCGAATACTTTGGGGACTAAGGAGTATGTTTACTCTCCATTTTATAGAGAGAGCCCTGGGCAGCCTACACCCGAGAATCGGCTTCAGGGGTGATGATTTGTGTATGATTCTCTAACCCTCAGTTGCTAAAGTGGGTGACACGTGGACATCACCACCAGCCCCGGGGGGTACTCCGCTCCATGTTTCAGCTGCCTGGAGTCCCACGTCCCGTGGAAGGTAGGGGAGTTCCATGAGCAGCAGAGCCCATTTGTGCCCGGCATTATCACACCAGCGGTCATCTTCCCCTGTGTCCATGGTTCTCTGACCCGGAAAGGTACAGTGAGAGGCCTAGGACTACAGAAACATAGATGGTGCCACAGGAGACTCATTTGGCCATGTGTGCTGGGAACTGACTTTGGCCAACTCCAGTGTGAGAGGAGGAAGAAGCCCATGGGAATAGAATCCCACATCACACTAAATTCTACCACTATTAGGGACAAAAACAGCCACGTACCACATCTGCAAGCTTCATAAATCCCTGATTCCTACCCTTTAAAAATATTTTTTAAATTTTGTATTGGAGTGTAGCTGATTAACAATGTTGTGATAGTTTCAGGTGGACAGCAAAGGGACACAGCCATACATATACATGTATCCATTCTCCCTGCAAACTCCTCTCCCATCCAGGCTGCCACATAAGCAGAGTTCCCTGTGCTATACACTAGGTCCTTGTTGGCTATCCATTTTAGATATAGCAGTGTTTAGATGTCCATCCCAAACTCCTTAACTATCCCTTTCCCCTATCCTTCCCCCCTGCACCCCCAGAGCAACTGTAAGTTCATTCTCTAAGTCTGTGGGTCTGTTTCTGTTTTGCAAGTAAGTTCATTTGTATTTCTTTTTAGAGTCTGCATAGAATGTATGTCATTTGCTATTTCCCCTCCTCTGTCTGGCTTGCTTCACTCAGCATGACAATCTCTAGACCCATCCATGTTGCTGCAAATGACTTTATTTCATTCTTTTTTAAAACCCTGCTTCCTGCCCTTTTGAATGCCACAAGCCCCTTGCATGGAAGCCATGATGCACTCGTATCCTCTTCCTGTTGGAATCCAGCAACAGAATTCTGTCAGTGGCTGGGCACAGGGTGGAACAAAAGCTTAGGTGATACCACGCTGATCCTGCTGAGAGGTACCTACCTAGTATTTCTAGCCGACCCACGTGTTTGGACCACTCATTTTATCAGTGAAAATTTATTTTCCTTATCCTAATTACAAGTTATGACCAACCTAGATAGTATATTCAAAAGCAGAGACATTACTTTGCCGACTAAGGTCCGTCTAGTCAAGGCTATGGTTTTTCCTGTGGTCATGTATGGATGTGAGAGTTGGACTGTGAAGAAGGCTGAGCGCCGAAGAATTGATGCGTTTGAACTGTGATGTTGGAGAAGACTCTTGAGGGTCCCTTGGACTGCAAGGAGATCCAACCAGTCCATTCTGAAGGAGATCCACCCTGGGATTTCTTTGGAAGGAATGATGCTGAGGCTGAAACTCCAGTACTTTGGCCACCTCATGAGAAGAGTTGACTCATTGGAAAAGACTCTGATGCTGGGAGGGATTGGGGGCAGGAGGAGAAGGGGACGACTGAGGATGAGATGGCTGGATGGCATCACAGACTTGATGGATGTGAGTCTGAGTGAACTCCAGGAGATGGTGATGGACAGGGAGGCCTGGCATGCTGCGATTCATGGGGTCGCAAAGAGTCGGACACGACTGAGCGACTGAACTGAACTGAACTGAATTACAAACTCTTTGGGGCTGGTTGGAGATAACAGTAATTGAACTCTATAACAGACCTCTGGTTTATGAACTATGAGAGTTTGTCAAATGCTAACTAATGAAATATGGGTTCCTGATGAGGGTACTTCAGATGTTAATGGACATCCCCTAGGGTGAAGAATAAAACATGCGTGCGCACATACACACACACACACACCCCTGTCTCACACTGTTTATGCTGAAGTATCTTCAAGTAAATCACAGGCAGTATAACAATATCATTAAGTTTAAATACACACAGTATAGTGAAAACTAAATATGGAAGAGTCTCATTTATCTGAAATTTAGCTATGCCATCATTTCATTTAACTGGAATAAAGCCAAGAACCTGTGAATAAACAGAGAGAATTGTCACAGTAGATGCTCAGTACCAGATTCACCGTATTTCACGGAATCCTCTAACCTCCAAAATACATGTCCCCCGCCTTTGCCTCCATAGAAAGAGATCTTTGAATAAACATCACACTCCTAGTAATTCTGCATTTTCAGTCTCAGCCCCAGTTACCCTCTTTGGCCCTGACTCAGAGCCTGTGTGTTCTCCATCTGCATGCAAATACAAGTTCAACTCTCTAGGGTTTTCAGACCCTTTGCAGATTACGAGGAACAAGTTAGAAGGAGACAGGGAAGCTGCTGCAGGTGGGGAAACTGACAAGCGGAAGTGGCAGCTTTTCAGTGCACCTGAAAATAAAGGCAGAATCGGCAAAATTTAATAAGTAAATATAAGAACTCACTTCTTGTAATGACTGAGTCATATAATAAGTCAGTTACTTGAGGCCAAGAGCGCTTCGTACCTTAACAGACCCTGTGGGCAAAACAGAGTCTAAGGCTCGCGCTCATTGTATCAGACACCTGTTAGGCAACATTAAAGATGTCTGGACAGCCTCTATCCTGAGGCTGAGGCCCCTCATTCTCGGCAGTGCTCTGTGCTCCAGCTGGTTTCCGGCAGGTTCATCCTGACAGCACTATCCTTATGCCCGAACCTCCTGCACTGGGGCGTCTCTATTGGTGCTGGAGCCTGTGACACCTCTCAGCACCCATGTTGACAATCCAGAAGTTTCCGTGTGGTGGTAGTGGGGATGTGGGCAATGTAGGGCGGCTGGTAGATGCACTCTTTCCCCCTCTTCCTCCCAGAAGCATTGTTCCAAGTCTCCATCACCCATCTGGCCTCTTGGAAGATGAAACCCCCAGGTTGAAGGGTCAAGCAGTGGCCAGCTCAGGTCAGCCCCTGACTTTCCCTGCCGCCCACATTCTGTCTGCCGGGACTGAACCCTCCACATAGTGTAATTCATAGAAGCTTTGCTTAGACTTGCCTTTTGAGAAGCCTAGGCCAAAATACTCATCACCATCATGGAAGGTCAAGTTATTTCAAAAAATTGATGGTGAAGAATCTGCCTGCAGTCAGGAAGACCTGGGTTGGGAAGATCCTCTGGAGAAGGGAAGAGCTACCCATTCCAGTATTCTTGCCTGGAGAATCCCATGGACAGAGGAGCCTGGCGGGCTACAGTCCATGGGGTCGCAAAGAGTCGGACATGACTGAGCAACTTTCAGTGATTAAGAAGGACCAAAAACTGGGCACTGATTTTCACATACTATTTATTTGGAACATAGAAATTCCCATTAAAAAATTTTATTGTTTATTTTATTTATTTTTGGTTGCACTGGGTCTTGGTGGCTTTGCTCAGGCTTTCTCTAGTTGTGGCAAACAGGGATTACTCTCTTTTTTTTTATTTATTTTAATTGGAGGCTAATTACTTTACAATATTGTGTTGGTTTTTGCCACACATTGACGTGAATCAGCCATGGGTGTACATGTGTTCCCCATCCTGAACCCCCCTCCCACCTCCCTCCCCATCCCATCCCTCAGGGTCATCCCAGTGCACCAGCCCTGAGCACCCTGTCTCATGCATCAGACCTGGACTGGCAATCTTTTTCACATATGATAATATACATGTTTTAATGCTATTCTCTCAGATCATCCCACCCTCGCCTTCTCCCACAGAGTCCAAAAGACTGTTCTATACATCTGTGTCTCTTATGCTGTCTTGCAAATAAGATTATCATTACCATCTTTCTAAATTCCATATGTATGAGTTAGTATACTGTATTGGTGTTTTTCTTTCTGACTTACTTCACTCTGTATAATAGGCTCCAGTTTCATCCACCTCATTAGAATTGATTCAAATGTATTCTTTTTAATGGCTGAGTAATATTCCATTGCAGCCATGAAATTAAAAGATGCTTACTCCTTGGAAGGAAAGTTATGACCAACCTAGATAGTATATTCAAAAGCAGAGACATTAGTTTGCCAACAAAGGTCCATCTAGTCAAGGCTATGGTTTTCCCTGTGGTCATGTATGGATGTGAGAGTTGGACTGTGAAGAAGGCTGAGCACCGAAGAATTGATGATTTTGAACTGTGGTGTTGGAGAAGACTCTTGAGAGTCCCTTGGACTGAAAGGAGATCCAACCAGTCCATTCTGAAGGAGATCAGCCCTGGATTTCTCTGGAAGGAATGATGCTGAGGCTGAAACTCCAGTACTTTGGCCACCTCATGTGAAGAGTTGACTCATTGGAAAAGACTCTGATGCTGGGAGGGATTGAGGGGGAAGGAGGAGAAGGGGACGACAGAGGATGAGATGGCTGGATGGCATCACGGACTCGATGGACGTGAGTCTGAGTGAACTCCTGGAGTTGGTGATGGACAGGGAGGCCTTGCGATTCATGGGGTTGCAAAGATTCGGACACGACTGAACTGGATGGAACTGAACTGAATACTCCATTGTGCATATGTACCACAGCTTTCTTGTCCATTCGTCTGCTGATGGACATCTAGGTTGCTTCCACATCCTGACTGGGGGTTATTCTTCATTGCAGTATTCTGGCTTCTCATTGAGGTGGCTTCTCTCATTTTGGAGCAGGGGCTCTAGGGCTCAGGCTCACCAGTCATGGTGCACAGGCTTAGGTGCTCCATGAGCTTAGGTGCTCCATGGGTTTGTCCACTCCACAGCATATGGAATCTTCCCACACCAGGGATCAAACCTATGTCCCCTGCGTTGGCAGGTGGATTTTTAATCCACTCTGCCACCAGGGAAGTCCAGAAATACCCATCTTTAATGAGATATAATTGACATAACATTATATTAGTTTCAGGTGAACAACAACATGCTTCGGTATTTGTAAATAATACAGAATGATCACCACAGTAAGTCCAGTTAACATGCCTCACCATACAGAATTACAAATCTTTATCTCATGATGAGAACTTTCAAAATCCATTCCCCTACGTACTTTCGAGCATACAACACAGGTATGTAACACCGTTTTATTAACTATAGTTACCGTGCACATTATAGACCCAGGACTTACTAATTATAACTGGAAATTTGTATCTTTTGGCCCCTTTCATGTAGAAATTTCCCATTTTGATTCAGATTCCATCGGATGGAATTTCATCTTATCCTTTGCCACAAACAATTTAAAAGAAAGTAGGGGTAATTAAACATTTATATCTTCAACTAGCAAGAAAACCCAGCTGTCTAAAGTAGTTGTCTTCTTGAGTCTTGACAGCACAGTTGTACTGAGGGGTATTGGAAAATGCAATCAGCAGACTTGGGAGGAGATTTACCAGAATAGGCGTTCTTTCTTTTTTCTATTTACTTTTGGCTGCGTTGGGTCTTAGTTGTGGCTAGCGGGCTTGGTTACCGCGCAGCTTGTGGGATCTTAGTTCCTCGAACAGGAATCGAACTGGTGTCTCCTGCACTGGAAGGTGGTTTCTTAACCCCTGGACTACCAGGGAAGTCCCAGGAGAGGCTTTCTGCAGGAAATCAGACTTCAGCTGAGTTCTGAAGGCCTGGAGACCTTTGGAAGGATGGTGCAGCTTGAGTTTAGGAATGGAAACCACGGGCTAGAAAGCATGCATTGTCCCCAAGGGTGATACTTCTTCCACGTAAAATGGAAAAAAACGTGTTTTGTCAGCCTGTTCATTTTTGTGCACAACAAGGAACATAGTCAGCCCGCCTAAATCAGTTCATCTGTAGCAGTTGATATTGATCATGCAAATAGCCAAAATTACTCCAGTGGCTTCTTTCTTGTGCAGAAACCAGCTACTGGTGAGTAACTTATCATTGATAGAGTTTGGGAATCAACCTTACTCCCTTGGGTGGGGCAAGAGGATTGTACTCTTGTCACTTGGCTATTGTCCTTTCAGCACAAGATCCACATGTGAGTACACACACACACACACACACACACACGCACACAGAATGCTATCTACTGTCACTAATTCTGTAAAAAATTTTACTGTTAAATAGAGAAGGGAGGACAATCTCATATTTTAAAGGACCACTCTTTAAAAAAAATTTAAATACATCAAAGGACCGCTCTTTAAAATGAATTAAAATTTTCTTACTTAAATCTTAGGCCAGATCCTAAAGGAAACAGAGAAAAAAAAGACTTAAATAACAACAGCACGATCAAAGCAGAAAGTAGTAACCTAACATATTGGGCTTTCATTCTTTTGGGAATTGAATATCTCTTTGAGAATTTGATGAAAGCTGTGGACCTTGAACCCCAGAAAAATGGAAATACAAAAAAAAAAAGTTTGTATATAATTTCATGGGTCCCAGGTTAAAGAAAATGGTTATGTTTTCCCCGTGATGTTCAGTTTATCTCAGATAGCAAGAGTCGAGGTGGAATGCAGTTTTAAGGGTGCAGTCTTACGAGAGGAAGTAGATGTGCAGTGACTTTGTTTTAAAGTTATTTTGTAAATAATTGTGATTGTTCATCTTTAGTCATCATATTCTGTTACCATCGGGAGTTAATCTGTCATTCTTATAATTTATTGAGAACGATTGGTAACTAATTAGGAAGGGAGGGAGGAGAGTGGGAAGAAGGAAGGACAAAGACGAAAACTCCTCAAGAGAGACACATATTGACATAGTGTCTAATCAACTTAAATTTCTAGAGGAGACTGGAGAAATCCTAAATATCAAACAATTGAGGGTGGACTGACTTAATATTTTTTGGCCAAAGACAGGTGGATTCCTGTCACGCAAGTCAATAATTCAGCTATTTATTGGGCACCTGCTGTGTTAACCAGCATTTTGTGTTCAAGGAACTACGAATGATGTGAATTAGATCAAGGCAAAGCCTAACCTCAAAGAATTTGTCCTGCGCTCATTATAATGGAATCAAAGCTTTGAAAGGGGAAAAAGTCCTTTTAACCTTCCTTCCATGGTCTTAGCAATCAATATGTCTGGGCATTTTTCTTCAAGTCCTTCATTGTTAATGAGGTGGGGATAATGCTCTTTTGTGTTAAAAATTCTGCAGTGATGGTGTTTATCTTTTGAAACGCTGCTTAGTGAGCTCATGCAAGCTGTTTGTACAAAGACAAATTAAAATCAAGTAGATGGATGCAACTAGCCTCCACATTCAGACCTCAAAAGCAAATAAAGCTGAAGTCAGACAGAAAATAAAAATATGTCTTTTTTCCCACACGTTGCAAGTTTCCTACAGAGATGCTTTCATGGAGAGGCTGGTGCTATCTCTGGTTCCTCCATGGGAGGAATTAGCCAGGATATGGGAATTATGCATCCAGGTAGTCTAGTTAAAGGTTTTCTTCTAAAGTGAAAGAGTCTAGTTAAAGGTTTTCTTCTAAGGGAATGTTTATTGTGAAGTAGCACAGGGAAAGTGATGTCAAGATTAACTGAGGGTCAAAAACAAATCTGGATGATTAAAACTTTCTGAGAATACTTCAAATGCAGCCATCATGAAACAATCTCACTTAAAGACACTGAAGCATCCAAGAAGCAAGCTCCGGGGTACAGCGGTGAAGCCTCTTTTCAACTTAATTCAGACAGTCTGGAAGATTTTCTGAAGCCCATCAATGGGCTTCTGTCTTCAGATCTTCCTCCAAACAAATCACATATTCCACCTCCTGGTGGTTGATAACAGAGGAGGCAAAGGAAGGAGGAAATGGTCCATTCATTTAACCAGCTGCCAGGGCAGATCATCTGTCCTCAAAATAAATGTTTATTGTAAGCACCCAGATGATTTTGCCAGGTCCCCTACAAGATGCGAAAATTGCAGGGAAGATGAATTTCTGACTTGGCTATCGTAAGTGGAATCACAGAAGCAAACATATTTAATCAAGATGCCAGTGACGGTTCATCCCTCATCATTACGATACATTTGAGGACTGTAATTTCTCTCTCACCCGTTATATTTACTTCTTTTCACATTTCCTGAGCTGGCTCTGTTTGGAAGTCAGCAGGTCATTTCCCCTTCTTTCATGCTCTAATAGATTTCATTCTCAAGATCTCACACCCCAGCAGCACCGGACTGCTGTGCAAGGGTTAGTCAAGCAACAAGAAATGCTTGCAGACAGAGAACAGCAATTTCTTTTTCATCTGAAGAAAAATGAGAGTTTTAAGATGCTTATCACACCCAGATTTGAATATATATATGCATATATATATGAAATCCCTGATTCTTCTCCATAGAAAAAACTTTTGGTCTCAAGGCCTTTAAAGTTTCAATTCTTATTGTGATCCAGTTTATTGGCATAAGGATATTCTTCAAAGCATTGAAAGGTTAGGGCCTGTGTCAATATCTATGTCCTGTAATCGAAGCCTAGTTGGACGGGGGTGTTGTGGCGTGATGGCATTTGATGTGTGAAAATGGACTGCACGTGCATGGTTGGTTACTTCAGTTGTGTCTGACTCTGCAATTCCATGGACTGTAGCCCATCAGGCTCCTCTATCCATGGGATTCTCCAGGCAAGAGTACTGGAGTGGGTTGCCATGCCCTCCTCTAGGGGATCTGACCCACCCAGGGATTGAAACTGCACCTCTTAAAGTCTCCTGCATTGGCAGGTGAGTTTTTTGTTGCTGTTTTTACCACTAACGCCACCTGGGAAGCCCAATGGACTGCATATCTTGGAATGCTGAAAACCATCTTCCCACTTTGATATTGGTGTCATAAGCAACTGTGAGATGGGAACTGAAAGGTTTCCAACATCTATTGTGGGTCTCCTCTTATAAGCTGTCTCTTTAAAGCTCTAGGACACGCCTCCCAAGTTATTGTAAGGCGAGCTTGAGTGTTGACTTTTGTGATTTTGGCTTAAACGTTTGAGTCTCTGGGTGCAGCTACTCTTCCTTGGGTCATTCTCAGATTTCTACTGCCCCTTCTCTCTTCACCCCTTTCTTTTTCTTTCTCCCTTGATGGTTTTAGGAGGCTTCTCCTATCTCCTTTCTTTTCCTATCAGATAACTCCCATCTGAGTGTTCACAGAAAGACAGAGAGGAAGTCACTCACATTCCAAGAAAAGACCAAACCTGTTAGACTGGCTGTTAATCTTAAATGTTGCCAAAAATGTAGCATATTTGGCAGCTCAGAGAATGACCTAGAAGTTCATGCTCAGAAATCACTCATTAAACTGGAGGTAGGATGTAAGATATAGTTCGGGCCAAGGCAGAAAAGAAGGAGAGATGACCTCAATGGGTTGCCATTTCCTTCTCCAATGCATGAAAGTGAAAAATGAAAGTGAAGTCACTCAGTCGTGTCTGACTCTTAGCGACCCCATGGACTGCAGCCTACCATGCTCCTCCACCCATGGGATTTTCCAGGCAAGAGTACTGGAGTGGGATGCCATTGCCTTCTCATTGGAGGTAGGTTACCTTTATTCAGGCAAGGAGGGGCAACAGTTGGCCTAAGGCTGAGCACGAGAGGGATCAGGGAGGCTTCATATTTAAAGGGAGGTTTGTGGAAGTGATAAGGGAAGCGTTAGTCAGGCGGGACATTTTGGGTAATCTTTAGTTGAGATGGCATTTGTAGCTGAACAAGGGGTCGGAGGTTTTGGGCAGGGGGTGATAAGTCCCCTGGGCAGGGGGCAGTAATTCCCAGGCAGATGTAGGGTGTGGGAGGTTTCTGGGCAGGGGGTGATAAGTTCCAGGTAGATGCAACCGGCCCGGAGCATCAGGGCAGGACTTAAAGTTCAGTTTTGTTTTCCCCAAAGTTAGATGATTCAGCAAGGGCCTTTAAGACCATTGTTTTCTTTTCCAGGCCCAAGGACTCCTCCATAGGAAGCCTCACAGTGAAACCTGGAAGCTGGGGGTTGAGTCTCAGGGAACACAAATGTCTTTCATCGAGTTGTTGACTTCAAATACACAATCCTGTGTTGGTACCAGTCCAAGAGATGAACATCTAATGAGGAACCCAAAAGCAGGCTGAACATTCATTGTGCATTTTGTGGGTTTTTTGGAAAACCTTGGCATCTTATCAGTCATACTCTGAACAGCCCTGCTGAAGTCACATAAGTGTTTTTATTTTCCTGAGAACTCATCATTGACTAACCGTTCCTGTAAATATATTTAGGAGTGCCTGCTCTGTGCAGGGCTCTGTGCTAGACTCTGCAGAGTCTGACTTTATGCCTCACTCCATAGGTCCAGCGGTCTATCCTTGTGGCAAGACAGGTTACCCTGAAGTTGCCTCTGAGATGGATATTACATTGTAGAAAGTTTCCTGGGGAGGGGTTGTTGGGGTCAACAGCTGTGGAAGAAGGGACAGAAACAGGATTGAGGAAGGGAAGAAACTGGGCCTTGACTGGTCTCAGTGGAGGCTTCAGCCAGCCCTGCAGGTGGTTTATTCTTCAGAGTCGTGGTGAGTTGGAGCAGTGGTACTCCACCTGGGTAATGGACTTCTGCCCTTGTAGGTCAGTCACTGGATGGGGTTGCTGGGAAAAGGTGTGACTTAGGGCAAGATGACTCCGTTGGGCAGAGACAGCATTGCCATCGCCTGGGAGATGAAGCCTTCTGATCCTAAGAGGAATCTGGAGGGCTCACCGTAGTGTCCACTACATTATGCTAGAAGGCTTTTGGCCACTCCACAGAACCTCTTGACTCGCCTGTCTTGTCCCAGAGTAACACCTCAGGAATAAAGCCACTGTAGGGGCAGTTAGTTTGGTGGCTCAGCAGCACATTCAAGAGCCTTTCCATCTTTCTGCTCCGTCAACCGAAGAGGTCTCCTCTTTTTTCTGATCCTCCTTCCTGTCACCGTCGCAAGGGTCATGGCAGTGGAGCAGGTCCAGGAGACACACTGAAAAAAAGAGCCGCCATCTTTCCCTCTGAGCCCTTTCTGTTTCCAAGGAAAGTGTTCCTTCACCACCCTCTTCTTTTTTATTGAGGTAAAACATACACAACATGCTATTTATTATTTTAAACCATTCATAAGCGTATTAATTCTGTAGCATTAAGAATGTTCACAGTGTTGTATGTGGACTTCCCAGGTGGCGCTAGGGGTAAAGAATCTGCCTCCAATGCAGGAGACCCAGGTTCAATCCCTGGGTCTGAGATCCCCTGGAGAAGGGCATGGCAACCCAAGCCAATAGGATTCCCATGCCTATAGAATCCCCATGGACAGAGGAGCCTGGTGGGCTACGGTCCACGGAGTCACAAAGAGTCAGACGTGACTGAAGTGACTTAGCACGTGGCACAGTATTGTATACCTATCCTCACTTTTTTATTCAAATATTTTTCATCACTCTCAAAAAAAAAAAAAAACCCTATACCTATGAAGCAATAGGTATTGCTTTTCCTCTTCCTTCCCAATTCCTAGTGATCTCCATTCTACCTTCTCTATGAATTGCCGTTTCTACGTTCCTTGTATAAGTGGAATCGTAACCATATTTGTCCTTCTGTGCCTGGTTTATTTCATATTTTCAAGTTTCATCCATGTTGTGACTTGTATCAAAAGTTTGTTCCTTTTTATGGCTGAATAGTATTCCATAGTATGGATGGACAGCATTTTGTTTACCCATTCATCTACTAATGGACACTTGGGTTACTTCCACCTTGTGGCTATTGTTAATAATGTTTCTGTGAACATTGGTGCTCAAATGCCTGTTCAAGTCCCTGCTTTCCAACTTTCTGAATAGATACATTGATTTGGAATGGCTGAACCATATGATAATTTGATATTTAACCTTTTGAGAAACTTTTGTTTTTTGCAGCAGCAGCAGCTTCACCACTTTCCATTCCCATCAGTGATGCATAAGGGTTCCAGTTTCTCTACATTGTCATTAACACTTGTTATTTCCCTTTCAAAAGTTATAGCTATCCTTTCTCTCTGAGTAGTACAATAACCTGGGGCTTCCTGCCTGGTCCAAGGGGGCTATAGAAATCCTCTGAGAGAGAAGAATGGTTAGACTGAAGCCGAAGCCTGTGGGCTGCAGTCAAACCAGAGACAGTGGATTCCACAGGGTGGGGGCAAAGCAAGAGAGTCATGGCAAGGGCCAGGCTTCTCCCCGGGAAACCACAGCCCCTCTGCACCACGGCACAGCACCCTCATTGACAGAGTGTGTCCATCTTGAGTCCATGGCGAGGAGTAAATGAGAGAAAGCCTATGGCACGCTTAGCCCAGCATCCAGCACAGAGTCAGCCATCAATACGTGATTTCTGTTTCCTTTCCAGGAGCAAAATGAGGGTCCCAGCCTGTGGCTCAGAGCAGGACTAGGGGGACTTCCCTTGTGATCCAGTGGTTTAAGAACCCAACTTGCAATGCAGGGTACATGGGTTTGATCCCTAGTTGGGGGACAAAGATCCCACATGCTTTGGGGCAACTAAGCCCTGATGCCGGGAAAGGAAGGAAGGAAGAAACTGCATTTTGAAAAAGAACAGGACTTCGAGAGGCTCCTTTCAGAGGTGCTGGATTGTAACCCAGAGTGGAGGGACGGAAGGAACCACCCGAGTTGCAGGATGCCCTGCGGACAACATTCAGCTGCTTCCCGCCTTTCCCAGAGGCACCCAAGATGAGCAGCCACTGCAGACCATCGTCTCTGGGCTTCCCGTCAGAGCCCCTGGCTCCTCACACACCCCACAAGCTCCCAGGACCCTTGGCCATGGTCTGCGTGCTTCTTGCAGACCCCCTCTTTGGCGGATGCTCCCACCCAGCTGCTGTCCTTTCTGGGGAGTTGCCCTTGTACACAGGTTCACCCAGCTCAGGGGGCACCCTGAGGCCAGGGGCTGGATGATGCAGAGTCCCCCGGCTCCACGGGATCTGCCAAGGCTCACTGTGCATGAGCTTCTCCCCAGGCCCATCCTGCCTTCCTCGCTTCAAGCATCTCCCCAAAAGCCTTCTGCATCGGACTCTGGGAGCCCAGACTCAGACCAGCAATCTCTCCACTGTGTGTTGTCTTTGCCCCTCCAACTACAGCCACTCATCTGACCTCCCAGGCACCCTCCTTCCACTAAAATGCAGTCATATCTTATGCCGAAATGGGTGCTGATAGGTTAACGTGCATGCGTGATAATCTCTTCAGTCACGTCCAACTCTGCAACTCTATGGACTGCAGCGCCGCCAGGCTCCTCTGCCCATGGGATTCTCTAGGCAAGAATACTGGAGTGGGCTGCCATGCCCTCCTCCAGGGGATCTTCTTGACCTAGGGATCAAACCCCTCTCTTTTATGTCTACTTGCATTGGCAGGTTGGTTCTTTACCACTAGCACCACGTGGGAAGCCTGATGGATTAATATGTTGCCCAATAGAAACAGTGATAATTATGTGGGAACTGACTCTTATGTGCACCTAGCAATCTGCAAAACCTACATGATTTTATTTGCAAAGCAGAATAGCCTGATAGTCTCTGAAATGCTTCTGCCTGGATTTGAATCTTGGTCCTACTACTTATTAGCCTTATGACCTTGACCCAACTATATAACCTATAAAAGGCTCAATTTTCCCATCTGTAAAAGGATACTCCTGGTGCCCTCCTCCTAAATTTTTGTTAGAATTGAATGAGCCCGTACATGGATGGGTCTCAGAATAACCGAGACACATAGTAAGCACATAGTATCCATTAGGCATTAGTGGTTTTCAAATTGGAGTATAATTGCCTTACAATGTTGTGTTGGTTTCTGCTATACAGCGAAGTGAATCAGCTATGTGTATACATATATCCCCTCCCTCTTGAACCTCCCTCCCATCTCACTCCCATCCCACCCCTCTGCTGCTAAGTCGCTTCAGTCGTGTCCGACTCTGTGCGACCCCACAGAAGGCAGCCCACCAGGCTCCCCATCTCTGGGATTCTCCAGGCAAGAACACTGGAGCGGGTTGCCATTTCCTTCTCCAATGCATGAAAGTGAAAAGTGAAAGTGAAGTCGCTCAGTCGTGTCCGACTCTTAGCGACCCCACGGACTGCAGCCCACCAGGCTCCTCCGTCCATGGGATTTTCCAGGCAAGAGTACTGGAGCGGGGGGCCATCACCTTCTCCGATCCCACCCCTCTAGGTCATCACAGAGCCCCGAGCTGAGCTCCCCATGCTGGCATTAGTATGGTTGCTCCTCACAAGAATCCCATGTGGTATTGTGATTCCTGCCTGTGTTGGACACCCCTTGTGCCCACCTCATACTCTCAGCCCACCTTTTCACTCCAGCTGTTCCTGCGGCACAAGTGTAACTCACCAGCAACGTGCCCAGCCACACTGCCTACTTCCTGCCCTGGCTTCTCTGCCACCCCCACCTGAGATGTCCGTGACTACACTCAGCCATTCTGACCCAAGCAAACCTGAAAGTGTGAGAGAGCTGACCTCCCACGTAGACCCCTTGACCAAAGAGGAACTGGGGCCAACGGGAAAACAGTCCCCTTTTCATTTCTAGAGAGAATTCTGAGCTATAATGTGTCCCATGGAGGTCCCGCAGCAGTGGGCACCCACAGCTTGACTCTTCTCTCCTTTCATTTCCCTCTTCCCAGCTGCCCACTCCTGTTACTCGAGGTCACTTCCCTAAATGAACTACCCACATACAAGCCCTTGCCTCATGCTCTGTTTGGGGAACCATCTCACTGTGTACACAAAGAGTGAAAGAACAAAGAGAGGCTTGTTTTCTGTGAAGAATCAGACCTGGACTCAAGTCAGATTTCTTCCACCTCCCACATCTTATTTCCTCAAGCTGCGCCCCATCTCGGTTCATACATGCGCCTTTTAACGGAGGCCTCCCACGAGCCAGGTCAGCCGAAGGAAAACCGAGGCGAAAACAGCTATGAACAGGCAGCTTTGTTTTGTTTTGTTGTTTTGGAGTGGGGCAGGGGTTGGTTTATTTTTTAGCCAAACTGCGTGGCATGTGAGATCTTAGTTCCTTGATCAAGGATCGAACCTGTGGCCCCTGCAGTGGAAGCATGGAGTCTTAACCACTGGACCTCCAGGGAAGTTCTGGAACAGGCAGCTTTGGACATTTTCATTTCACAGCCCCTTCATGTCCCTGCTAAGAGCCTGTTGCCACACAGCCAAAGGTTTCACACGACCGGAGCAGGGACTCTTGTCAAATTTGTCTTGGTACCACTAGCCCTTGAGGCCTGGTATACAGGAGGCACTCAAGAAACACTTGCTGGGTACACAAGTCCAGCAAGCAAACTATTGATGGTTTATTTTTAATCTTTGCTTTATACGTGGCCATGTTTGTTCATATACTTGTTTATTTTTATGCTGGTTTGGAGTGTAATTGCAGATGGACAGAGAACATTTAAGGAAGGGTTGTTTACCTTTTTCCCAAGCTACATTAAAACATATTCACATGCCTGCAAAGTATTCAAAGAATATTGGATAGTTCTTGAAATTATGGTTAAAAAAAAAACCAAAACTGTTTGTCGGGTTGACTGGTGAAAGAAATAGAAGCCATCAAATTGTGGCTTGTAGGACACACGTAGCTCAGAGATGCATGGGTTTCACCTGTACCGATTGTTTAATACTTGAAATTCTGAAGTTTGCAGAGAGTCCTACCACTTCCTATAACTTCTGCCTGCCCTAATTCTGAAGTTGGTGCTACCTGCCTAGCCCTGGTAGGTGGATGGGTTTGTGACCCCCATACAGAGACACACAACAGGCTCCAAGAGCTGACGGAGCTGACTGGCATCATTCCTGACTCCCCCTGCAGCTTGCTCACTGCCCTCCACAACCACCATCAACAGGTGCCCCATGGCAGCGTGACCTCCTCCTCTTTCCAGGTACTACAAGATCACCGTGGTGCTCATGTGCTTCGTAGTCCCCACACTGGTGCCCTGGTACATCTGGGGAGAGAGCCTATGGAACTCCTACTTCCTGGCCTCCATCCTCCGCTACACCATCTCACTCAACGTCACCTGGCTGGTCAACAGCGTCGCCCACATGTACGGAAACCGGCCCTATGACAAGCACATCAGTCCTCGGCAGAACCCACTCGTCACCCTGGGTGCCATCGGTGAGTGTCAGGTGGGAACCACTGGGGACAGTGAGTGTTCAGACCTTCTTGGCTTCTCAGGGGTTTTACAGGACATGTCAAGGGAGGCAAGGGAGTGGACTGGACTGGAATGGATTTCGGCTTTGGCGTTAGAATCTTGGCTCTTAGACAAGCCTCTTACTCTCTGGTTTACAGCTTTCTTATTTGTGAAATGGAAACAGGAATACCTGCTTCATAAGGGTGCTATGTGTTCGATCCCTGGGTTGGGGAGATCCCTTGGAGAAGGAAATGGCAACCCACTCCAGTATTCTTGCCTGGAGAATCCCCATAGACAGAGGAGCTTGGGGGGCTACAGTCCATGGGGTCGCAGAGAGTCAGACCTGACTGAGGGACTCACACTTCACTTTCAAGGGGGTTACGAGAATGAAATAAGATACTATATATCATCTGCTTAGTATGGTGCCTGGCACATAGCAGGTAATCAGTAATTAGCAGCTATTTATTTATACACTAGCCATTTCCCTACTAAAGGAGGAGTAGCAGTTGATGTCGCTCTCAAACTGCCTGACCGCTCTTAGCCTCAGCTGTCCAACATTCGGCTGACCATTTAAAAAAGGCCCTCAAACAGAGGGATGGAGAGAAACGGGACCTTGACAATCTCGTGGGGACCGCAGAATGGTTAAGAGTCAGTCCGACAGGCTTAGTTGAGGCTTGGTTCCTCTGCTCAATCTCTGGGCATAAGTTATCTGGCTCCTCCCCACCTTGTGTTCTCATCTGTAAAGTGGGGATAAGAGTAGCGTTGACTTTTGCCCAGGGTCACCATAGGGTTAGGTTACCTAGCGTTTGCAGCGTGCTTAGCAGGAAACAAGCCTTCAGGGATGTTGTTTTCCTTACTGGCCTAATGGGCTTAGGCAAATAACTTGTCCCTTCTGTGCACTTCCACCCTCATTTTAAAGTAGGGTTATTCATAGCAGCTAGCTGAGTGATGTGAGGATTAGAAGCATTAATGCCCTTTGAAGAATTCAGCCCTGTGGTTGGCACACGATAAGTGATTAATAAATGTTACCAGGACTTCCCTGGTAGCTCAGCTGGTAAAGAATCTGCTTGCAATACCGGAGACCCAGGTTCAATTCCTGGGTTGGGAAGATCCTCTGGAAGAGGGCACGGCAAACCACTCCAGTATTCTTGCCTGGAGAATCCCCATGGACAGAGGAGCCTGGCGGGCTGCAGTCCATGGGGTTGCAAAGAGTTGGACACGATTGAGTGACTAAGCACAGCTGTGTCTTGATAGAAGCATCTCGGGCTTCTGTATAAGCTGAGCTTGAGCTCGAGACCAAACCCAGGAAAGAAGTTTCCTGCTGTTAAGTATAAACAGTCTGCATCACTCTGCAATGAATTTCCGCCATCATGGTGTACGGGTCACCCATTCATTAAGACCCTAGGGATCTTGTGTTGACAAGAGCAATGTAAGTTGAATAAACACCAGATTTCGCTTTGGGAATAACTTGATAAGCAGAGAGAAAAGTGTGAGCTTCCTGACCCCTCCTATTGTTTTCTCTTCATCTCACTCTTTGTCTTTAATAAGAATTGTGGTGAGGGAAGCCACATCCAGTGGTGACTCTGAGAGTGACAAGAGTGGGCCCCATGTGTCTTACCACCTTACTTAGGGGATGGTGGGCCAGGAAACCCAAGGAATGTGCCCACAACACAGGTCCTGAAAAACTGGGTGTTGGCTTGAAGGCTCTCAAGGTCTACACTGAATTCTCAGTCAGCTTTCCTGATAAAGGTCATTAGAAGACTCTTGTTACACCAGCCATATGGGAGACGGGGGGCTATGTTCAGAGTTCTTAGAACAGTGCCTGTTTCTGAAAAATAGGGGGAAACTCTAGAACTCTGGTCCAAGAATGATGGGTAGAAAAGACCTAAATTAAAAAGAAAAGCGCAGACCACAGACTGATCCATCTGATGGACTCATCGTACAGCAGAATCTTCCAAATGTGGTCAATCGAAGAACTGTATGGTGACCAGTAGCCACTTAAAAAGTAAAGGAGGAATCTGGTGGTTCCTCAAATGGTTAAAAATAGTTACTATAGGATACAGCAACTCCACTCCTAGATTTATACCCTAGAGAAAAGACAATCTATGTCCACATAAAAACTTGTATATGAGTGTTCATAGCAGCATTATTCATAACAGCTAAAAAGTAGAAATACAGCAAATGTCACTCACCTGATGAGTGGATGAATGCAATGTGGTGTATCCATACCATGGAATACTCTTCAGCAATAAAACCAGATGAAGTACTGATACCTGCTACAACCTTGAAAACAGTATACTGAGTGAAAGAAGCCAGTCGCAAGAGACTGCATATTATTTGATTTCATTTACACGAAATGTTCAGAATAAGCCAATCTATAGAGACTGTATTAGTAAAAGTAAATGTGAAAGTTGCTCAGTCGAGTCCGACTCTTTGTGACAGTATATGTGTGTGTATATATATGAGAAGAAAATGGCAACCCACTCTAGTATCCTTGCCTGGGAAATCCCATGGACAGAGGAGCCTGGCAGGTTATGGTCCTGGGGTCACAAAGAGTCAGAGACGATGTATATATCTATATATACACACGTGGTAGTTGAGTTGCTAAGTTGTCTCCAACTCTTAGCTCCTCTGTCTGTGGAATTTCCCAGGCAAGGATACTGGAATATATATATATGTAATTATATATATAATATTGCTTATAATAAATCTCTCTCTACCTATATATTGGGTATGTTCTGTAAGATCATATGGAAACCTGACCGAACTTTTTGGCCAACCCAATATACATCCGTATAGAGGTAGATGTATTCTGTTTCTGTGTGTGCCTATGTATGTGTTTACGGGAATAGGGTGGGGGAAGGAGGAGAGATTTATGATGAGGAACTGGCTGGTGAGATTACGGAGGCTGAGTCCCACCGTCTGCCGTCTGCAAGCGGGAGACCCTGGAAAGCCAGTGTATGTATAATTAAATCTGAGTACCAAGGCCTGAGAACTAGGGGAGCTGATGATGCAGATCCCAGTCTGAGGGCAGGAGAAGATGAAATATACATTCAATCAGTGTGTCCAGAAAACAGGGGGCAATTCCTCCTCCAGGCCCTTAAGGGACTGGCTGATGCCCAGTCACATGGAGGAGGACCGTCTACTTTCCTGACCCCACTGCTTCAAATGCTAATCTCATCCAGAAACACCTTCACAGACACCCAGAAATAGGGGTTAATCTGTGCACTCCTTGGCCAGTCAGGTTAACATGTAAAATTAACCATCACAGAGAAAGAAAGTAGGACTGGAAGGATGGGGGGATGGATGGGGCTCAACATCCATCCATCCTTGGGGAGAGGAGTTTCTTTTTAGGTAGTGAAAACGTTATAAAGATCGTTGTGGGGATGCCTGCACAACTCTGCAAATATACTGAAAGCCATTCACTTGGATACTTTAAATGGGTGAATTGTATGGTGAATTACATCTCAATAAAGCTGTTTGAAAAAAAATGAAAAAAGATGTGAGACTCCTCCTGAAAACACCCTGGGGGAGGGGCAGTAAGGGAGGAAAAGTTACTCACTGTGAAGGGAAGAGTAATATATCGGCAGATTTTGGATATTTAAAGATCCAACTCCTTAATTCACTTACTTATGGGAACGATTATCATTTATCTCTTCCGAGCTTTCTCAAGAAGTCTTCCTTTAATCCCTTCAGTCGACAGAGGCTATTTTTCTTTTATGAACATACATCAAAATGATGATCTGTTATCAGCCATTCGGCATTTAGCTTCCGAAGTACAGCTCTGAAGTCATGGGAGCATGTCACCAGTTCACAGGGAAAATTCATCTTGAGACTTTATGCTGATAACTTTATTGTTATTTTTCTGTTCCTATCGTTTGTCTAGCCAATTCAGTGAATGCTCCCTAAGGGCAGACAGCAAGTACAGTAAGTCCCCTACATACAAACACGTTCTATTCCGAGAGCAAGTTCGGAAGTCCGGTTTGTTCGGAAATCCAACAAAGTTAGCCTAGGTAGCCATCTAACACAATCGGCTATATAGTACTGAACTGTAATAGGTCTCTAATACTTTTCACATAGATAATACATACATAAAAAGCAAACAGAAAATAAAGCATCTCTCATCTTACAGTCCAGTATCTTGAGATGCATGCACAGTACAACAGACAGCATACAACACGTCTTTGTAGGTTTGTACATAGGGGACCTTCTGTAAGTTTTTTTACCCCATGGAGCCTAACACAGAGTCTTGCAGTCTCATGGCATTTAAAAGCTCTGCAGAGAGGTGCCGATGGTGTTATTTCAAGCCTACTTTGTCTTCCAGGTGAAGGTTTCCATAACTACCATCACACCTTTCCCTTTGACTACTCTGCGAGTGAATTTGGCTTAAATTTCAACCCAACCACCTGGTTCATTGACTTCATGTGTTGGCTGGGACTAGCCACTGACCGCAAACGGGCAACCAAGCAGATGATCGAAGCCCGGAAAGCCCGGACTGGAGACGGGAGCGCCTGACTCTGGACCCTGCATCTGTGCCCGCTGTCAACGACGCCTCGGTTCACGGCCTTTGTTACTACACTACTCTTGTTCGTTGGATCGTGGGAGGGGGCGCAAGCTGGGGAGAGAACAGAATCCATGCAGTTTGGGGATTTTTTTCGTTGGTCTCAAAATAATGTCAAGATACAAACTATCAATGAAAAGAATTTTTTAAAAGTCAGTGTAACTATGCTTTAACACTAGAACGCGGACATGTGATTTAATCGCTGTAACTACAACATGTCATTCAAACATACATCGTCATGTGCTTTTACTTGTACGTGATGTTAACCCTGACAGGATGAAGGAATTTCACATTCTTTCAGTGTGATTCAGGAGAGCCTTTGTTTTCTGTTTTAAACCCAACTTTATTTTCAAACAGACTATCTGAAGGAGCAGAGAGGCAGGGTGGAAGACAAAAGAGAGGGTCTAAGTAGTAAGGAAAGAATGTTTCTGCTTTGTAATTATTGTGCGTGTTTATTGTTGCTTTAAAGTAAGAAAATTGAAAATGTTAAAAAATGAAAATACAGGAAATGGCTCTCTTATTTTTTTGCCCTGTTTCCAGCTTGTTGATGTTCCACTTTCTTTGCTTCAAGGGGTCTGTTCACTGCTCAGCTAGTTTTGTGTCCTGAGCTGTCCGTCCAGCTGACCCTATAAATCAGTGCCTGTTTTAAGTGTTTGATTTTGTTCTCTTTGCTATTGTCATTTTAAGGTGTAGAACTCAGAAGTGCCAGACATCAAATGAAGCTCAAATGAAGCTCTCATTTAAATGTTTAGACACCTAATTTATATTCTAATTGATCCTAGCCACTGATGCATGTACTTTACCTACTCCTGCTAAATAAGCACATTAATTTTCCACACCAGGTCATCAGATCTGAATAACCAAGTTATCTAGAACTCAGTGTCTACAAATGTGTCACCTGCATGCGGCCTTCATTGATTTTGCAGCAAGACATAAAGTGATCATTATGTAGCCTCTGGATTTTAAAAAAATTTGTGTGTTAAGTTGCCTTGTAAAGAGCATGTCGAATTAATGGGACAGCGTGCCCTTTGTGTTAGATGTTAGAGCAAAAGAGAGCCTTATAGTTTGGCATCAGAGCACTTCGAAGATAGTGCTGCAAAGATAGGGAAGATGTAGGATTTAAATTTACATTTTTGAAAAGAAGTGATGCCGGTAAGGAATTGTCATAATAAAGTTCTTCATCCAGCAGGTGTTTAACGGTGTTATTTTTGCCATTAATAATGTGTAAACTATGAGTGATTCACAATAAATGATTATGAATTCATTGGTGTTCCTGACCTGATACTTAAACCCAGTTTGAATGTCCCTTAAGGGTGCCTTATGCTTTGTGATGGCCACATAATGCATGTTTGATTTGGGCTCTGGGCTAACAACAGCCCCTAAGACGGGACCTCTCCTATCCTATCATCAGTCTTACGCATAACCAGAGGGAAAATCAGCAGGTTTTATTTGGACTGTAGAGCAGCAGTCCCCAACCTTTGGCACCAGGGACTGGTTTTGTGAAAGACAATTTTTTCACAGACTTGGGGTGAGTGTGTTGCGGGGGGTGGTTTTGGAATGATTCAAGTGCATTACGTTTATTGTGTACTTTATTGCATCAGCTTTACCTCAGGTCATCAGGCATTAGATCCCAGAGTTTGGGGACCCCTGCTGCCCCAGTGGTGTCATTTCTCACTCACCAACACCTTCGCTTGTACTGCTTCGAGCTGACACATGGGAACCCAACTCCTATATGTCATCAAAACATCATGAAGCATCCCTTCCTCCCCACAGCCCTGCCGAAGTGGGCAGAGGGACTCAACTCTCACTCCAGCCCTGCCTCTCAGCTCTGCTCCATTCCATGCTCCTCACTCTCTGCCCATCTTTTGCCCCAAAGCAGTGCTCTGGCCGTCAGCTGTCAACGTCCTAGCCTGCCTGCAGTTGAGTGAGAGGCCAGCCCTTGGTGGGGGCCAGACTGGATTTCATTCATAAGGACTCTTATGAGGAGGCATTGTTCAGCTGCTTCATACCCTAACCATATGTTGCTAAGACCTTGAATGCAGTGTTGGTAGAGTGTAGATATAGTCCAAGACGAATCTATATCCACCTGAACTAAAATGACCCTGATTGGCCATATTTCTGTGAATTTTTGAGCCCTCAAAGTACTAAACTTATTTGCTTGTCTATTAATAGAAAAGATTACACTTGGAATCTTTGTAATCTTCTCACGAAAGGAGGCTGTTTCACAGCTAATCCAAGTAAATCCAGAACCTCTGGATTTACAGTCCTCTGAACTTGAGTGCCAGATTTTTTTTTAAATCTATTTTTGTTGTGTTTCATGGAATGTGGGATCTTAGTTCCCCAACCAGGGATTGAACCTGAGCCCCTGTATTGGAATCAAGAAGTCTTACCTGCTGGACCCCTGGGAAGTCCTGGGTGCCACATTTTTACCCAGGAATGAGATAAGGACTGCTATTTTTTTTATTAGAGGATAATTGCTTTACAACATTGTGTTAGTTTCTGCTGTACTATGAAGTGAGTCAGTTATACGTATACATATAGCCCCTCCCTCTTAAATCTCCCTCCCACCTACCCCCATCCCACCCTTCTGGTCATCATAGAGCACCAAGCTGAGTTCCCCATGCTATACAGAAGCTTCCCACTAGCTATCTACTTTACACATGGTAGTATATACATTGGAGAAGGAACTGGCAACCCACTCCAGTGTTCTTGCCTGGAGAATCCCAGGGACAGAAGCCTGGTGGGCTGCCGCCTATGAGGTCACACAGTCAGCCACAACTGAAGCGACTTGGCAGCAGCCGCAGCAGTGTATATCTGTCAGTTCTGCTCTCCCAATTCATCCCACCCTCCCCTTCTCCCCTCCCCTACACCCTGCCAAGGACTGTTGATGGAGTGGATGAAGGTTAGAGCACACCAGAGGCTTCCATGCTCACCTTCCCTGCAGGTCTCTGCAGCATCTAAGGATGCAGCTTTCTCATCTGTAAGGAGAAGGGATGAAATGAGACTGTCTCAGGTCCCACCCAGCCCTAACATTCACTAGCAGCAGCACAGGAATATGCCTGTGTTCAGATTGCAAGCACCTCTCAAGCCTTCCCAGAACCTAGGAGGTCAAAATTGAGGGGAAATAATTGAGTCTGAGTGGGAAACCACAGACTGAGGCCAAAAGGAAAGAATGTTCTCAGTAAAAATAAAAAAGTGTATGTGTCTCATTTATTTCCAACATATAGTGAAGCAGTAAAAGTAAGTATAATCCATGAAAAAGAATAAAAGAAAGTACTGCCAAAGACCCCAGCTTAGTAGAGGAGTAGAAATGGCACCAGACTCAGAGACCAGAAAGTGGGATTCCCTAGTGGCTTAGACGGTAAAGAATCTGCCTGCAATGCAGGAGACCCAGGTTTGATCCTTGGGTCGGGAAGATCCCCTGGAGAAGGAAATGACAACCCACTCCATATTCTTGCTGGAGAATTCCATGGAAAGAGGAGCTCAGTAGACTACAATCCATGGAGTTGCAGAGTCAGACACGACTGAGCGACTAAGACCTTCATTTTCAGAGACCTGAGCTTGAATTCACTTTTTTTTCCCCAACTGAGATGAAACTGACATATAACGTTATATCAGTTTCGGGTGTAGAGCACTATGATTTGATATTTTTATGTACTTGCAGAATGACCACCATAGTAAGTCTAGTTAACAACCATTACCACACATAGTTAAATAATTTATTTCTTGTGATGAGAATTTTAAAGATCTCCCCTCTTACAAACTTTCAAATATACAATCAGTCAGTTGTTTTTTTGTTTTTTTTTTTTAATACAATCAATCAGACAGGGATGCCAGGCCTCCCTGTCCATCACCTACTCCCGGAGTTTACCCAAACCCCTGTCCATTGAGTCAGTGATGCCATCCAACCATCTCATCCTCTGTCATCCCTTTCTCCTGCGACCTTCAATCTTTCCCATCATCAGGGTCTTTTCAAATGAATCAGCTCTTTCCATCAGGTAGCCAAAGTATTGGAGTATCAGCTTCAGCGTCAGTCCTTTCAGTGAATATTCAGGACCGATTTCCTTTAGGATGGACTGGTTGGATACAATGTTATTAACTGTGTCAGGAAGAGTTGGGCATGACTGAAGCAACTTAGCACACACTTGAAGTTGCCATTTACTAATCCACAGAGCCGCTCTGAACCTGAGTCCTCATCCACAAAATAAGAGTAATACTATGTTCAGACACCAGAGGCCTCGAGCATAGGGCCTGGTGCTTCCTAGACCACCAAGGAAACAGTCACCATGGGTGAGTGCTTGTCGTGAGAAGGAAACTGAGATGTAGTCAAATAACCACAGACCAGAAGTGAGGCGGACCAATTTCCAGTTCTTGTTTTGCTACTAACTAGCTGGATGGTAAAAGGTAGTAGAACATGGCCAAACAAGCTAGTTTGACATAAGATTATTTTGAGTTAGAGATATTTTAAAAACAGCAAATGCAAGAAGGCGCCCTGACTTCCTTTTTCCTTCTTAAAAGCAGAAGACAAAACTCCAGCGTGAAAGACACCCTCTCTGTACCAAGAGGAAAGAAACATTCTTATCTCCACAAACAGGGAGAAGGTGCCAAGAGAAATCAGTACAAACTTTGTTCAAATAGCCCTTATCTTCCTTGAGCAGCCCCATATATTTTAGTTACCTTTTCACAGTTACTACTCTCTGTTCAACCTAGTGCTGTGCTGAGTCGCTCAGTTGTGTCCGACTCTTTGCGACCCCATGGACCATAGGCCACCAGGCTCCTCTGTCCATGGGGATTTTCCAGGCAAGAGTACTGGAGTGGGGTGCCATGCCCTCCTCCAAGGTATCTTCCCAACCCAGGGATCGAACCCACGTCTCCCGCATTACAGGCGAATTCTTTACCATCTGAGCCACCAGGGAAATTAGTTCAACCTAGTATATGAGCACTTAGACCCAACCATTTTGGGGGTCTTGTTTTAAATTTATTTATGGAAGTAGAGTTGATTTACAATGTGCCAATCTCCATTGTACAGTATAGTGACCGCGACACACATATACATTCTTTTTAAAATATCTTTTCCATCATGTCTATCCCAGGTGATTGGATATAGCTCCCTGTGCTATACAGTAGGAACTTGTTATTTATCCATTTAGAATGGGGGGGGGGTCTTCATTTTTTCTGTGAAAGCTCCCATGTAAGAATAAAAATCAGTATGCTTTTCTCCTGTGAATCCATCTTTGTTTTTGTTCAGTTGCTTCAGTCGTGTCTGACGCTGTGCGACCCCAGGGATTGCTGCACATGGCATGGCCAGGTGGCACAGTTGGTAAAGAATCTGCCTGCCAATGCAGGAGACACAGGTTCGACTCCTGGGTTAGGAATATCCCCTGGAGAAAGAAATGGCAACCCACTCCGGTATTCTTGCCTGGAAAATCCCTTGGACAGAGTAACCTGGTGGTCACACACACACGAAATGCTGCACACCAGACTCTTCCTCCACGATCTCCCAGAGTTTGCTCAAATTCATGTCCATCGATTCACTTCCATGGAGATGCCATCCAAATATCTCATCCTCTGTTGCCCCATCTCCTCTTGCCCTCAGTCTTTCCCAGGATCAGGGTCTTTTCCAATGAGTTGGCCCTTTGCATCAGGTAGCTAAAGTATTGGAGCTCCAGCTTCCGCATCAGTCCTTCCAATGAATATTCAGGGTCGATTTCCATTAGGATTGCCTGGTGTGACCTCCTTGCTGTCCAAGGGACTCTCAAGAGTCTTCTCCAGCACCACAATCCATCTTATGTCAACTTAACTCTGCCTTGACAGCAAGAGGGTAAAAGAAAAGTTTTGCTTTCCCTGCAATTCTAACCTCTCAGCGCTCTGTGTCCACCTCACTCCCTCCACTGTATAGGAACCAACTGGATTGGGGGATTGGGTTATCCATGGGTTATCCTGTCCAGTTCTGTAAGTCTGTCCTCTCTGCAGACAGAAGGCCCCACAGGCTGGCTCTGTCCAGCCCCAGGTGGTTCCCTCTGCACCTTTGCCTTCTTTCCTGAGCCTTCACACTCCCATCAGAAGACAGGTCTGGCTTGCAATGTCCTTTATGCTTCGGTAGCTCATTTTTCTCCTCGTCAGGAGCTGGGATAGATTTGTTCAGGGGAGAGGTTGAAGCTAATGGAAAAGAATGAGCTTGGGGATTACCTGGGAGGTTCATTTATCCATTTCAATCCTGTCCCCAATTACACAGGAGACTGAAAGCCAGTTGTGTTCTCCGTGGCTGCTCATGTGAAAAACAGGGAAGGAAGAAAGAAACCTTATAATCCTTTTTAAAATTTCCCCATTTTTAGGTCAGGGTAAATGTCAGACTTTATTTTGGGGGGGTCTAAAATCACTGCAGATGGTGACTGCAGCCATGAAATAAAAAGACACTTACTCCTTGGAAGAAAAATTATGACCAACCTAGATAGCATATTCAAAAGCAGAGACATTACTTTGCCAACAAAGGTCCGTCTAGTCAAGGCTATGGTTTTTCCTGTGGTCATGTATGGATGTGAGAGTTGGACTGTGAAGAAAGCTGAGGGCCGAAGAATTGATGCTTTTGAACTGTGGTGTTGGAGAAGACTCTTGAGAGTCCCTTGGACTGCAAGGAGATCCAACCAGTCCATTCTAAAGGAGATCAGCCCTGGGTATTCTTTGGAAGGAATGAGGCTAAAGCTGAACTCCGGTACTATGGCCACCTCATGCAAAGAGTTGACTCATTGGAAAAGACTCTGATGCTGGGAGGGATTGGGGGCAGGAGGAGAAGGGGACGACAGAGGATGAAATGGCTGGATGGCATCACGGACTCGATGGACGTGAGTTTGAGTGAACTCTGGGAGTTGGTGATGGACAGGGAGGTCTGGCGTGCTGCGATTCATGGGGTCTCAAAGAGTTGGACACGACTGAGCGACTGAACTGAACTGAACTGATGAGCCCCACAAACCTGTCTTTACCCTTCCTCGATGTTGGGGGTTGGCGGGGGAAATCCTCTTGTTCTCCCTGGGGAGCTGTGGTGTCCACCTCCCCATTCCCCCTCTCCACTGCCCCAGGAATGTTCCTGGTTCTAAGTTTGCACCATCACAGGAGGAAGGCACATGCTCTCCCAGGAATGCCCGTGAGACACAAAGCCCGTGCCCAGCTTCCTGTGGGCTCCGGGACAGCGGCCTTTTTCTTCTCCTCCCCCTTTCCCCACCCTCCACCCCTCACCCCCACTTCCATCCCCCACCCCCACCACAACACCTCTGACTCCCCATGTGGAGGATCAGCCAGCTACCTCCTGCCTCCTCACAGGATGCAAAATGGGAAGAGTGGCTGGCAGCACCGGAGCCGGTTGGCCTGTGCAGGCTTTGGCCCCAGAAAGTGCCCTCCCTCACAGGGCCAGTCGTACCAGGAAGGACCCTTCCTGAACCACAGTTGCTGGCGGAAAGAGACTCTGCCTGCGACCATCTCTCCAGATCCCTATAACTCGGGGTTCACTACCTCGGCATCCACTCTCCACCCCTCTTTCCTCCCTTCCCGTCACTGAAAGAAATCTCCCAAGTTGCTTTTCTAATAGAAGCGCCAACTGCTGGGCACCGCCCCTCCGTCCCCACCCCACCCACCCTGTGGCCCGTGGCCAAAACCACCGGTTCCCACTGGATGGGGTGTGGTTGTGTTTTTAACACCAGATTTTGCTTAAGCCTGTGCTCACAGCCTGTGGAAAGAGAGGGGCTGCGTGTGAACAGTGCTCCTCTCCTGGGACCAGGGTTCTTCGCCTTCCCCAGTCAATGGAAATTGACTAGAGGCCAGATAAGAAATTCAGGCAAGGCTTTACTGGGGCCCTGCTGCAGTGTGTGTGGAGGGGCCAGTGGAGGGGTGGGAGAAGAAACAACAGGTTCCCTGAGTTGCTTGTTCCCGGCTAGGAGGGGCAGCTTGTCCTTATATGGGGTAGGGATGAGGGTAGGGATGTGCCCAGGGGTCTGGCGGAGGAGTGGCTTAGGTGGTTTGCCTACCCCTCGGGTGATGCAGTGTGCAGGGGACATGGGCCGTAACTTGCTTTTGCTCCTGACACTCTGTTTTTGCTCCAGGCTCCTCAAAGGTAGCAGTTAGGTTTTTTGGTCTCTTTGCCAAAATTTGCCCCCCTATGCATGCACGCAGTTATTTTTAGTTCCATATAGTTTCTTTGTATTTTGTTGCTCGAGAAGTGTGTCCAGGAGCAAGCATTGCAGCATTGCAGCACAGCGCCCCACATCCCAGCCTGTCTCAATGGGACGACGCTGTGTGTGAGGGTGGGTGTCCTCGCCCAGGCACACGTGGTGGTCATTGTGATCACTCCTGGGAGATGACCTGGGCTGCTCACTAGGATAGCCAGGGTCTCAAAGCAAGAGTGAATGAGCGATGTAGATGATGCTGTTCTTGTTCCAGTAAGCAGGCTTCTCAGACCTGACGGGGAGAAGATGGGAAGACCCACTTCAGCTCCTTCCTGGCCCCAGAGGAACCGTCCATTGAATGCACACACAGCTCCTTGAGAGCCAGAGGGGCTCCCTCAAATCCCTTCTGTGGACTAAAAGGCACTTAAGCGCTCCTGACATCGTAGAGTGTTTGTTCCAGCTGTGCCAAGCGCCAGGCTCAGCTGTTTGCACTGTTCTCTTCACCTCCTGCTAGATGGAGCCATTTGTAACACACTGGATCAGAATTCTGAGAGTCAGCTTGTTACAATATGTACCACTGAGGTGAGATGGGAAAAATGATCTCCAAGTGGATACTTTATCTTTAGTGTTAGTTGCTCAGTGGTGTCTGACTCTGCGATGCCATGGACTGTAGCCCACCAGGCTCCTTTGTCCGTGGGATTCTCCAAGCAAGAATACTGGAGTGGGTTGCCATTTCCTTCTCCAAGGGATCTTCCTGATCCAGGGAATCAAACACGAGTCTGCCGCATTGCAGGCAGATTCTTTACTGTCTAAGCCACCAGGGAAGCCCTATATATACTTTGGCCTGGATGGTTTCAAAGCACTATTCTAAATGTGAAGACCTTGGGACTTCCCTGGTGGTTCAGTGGCTAGGAATCCACATTCCCAGTGCAGGGGGTCTGGGTTTGATCCCTGCTTGGGGAATTGGATCCCACATGCTGAAACTAGATCCCACGTGCCACAACTAAGACCCAGTGCAGGCAAATAAACAAATATATTTTTTAAAAGTGAAGTCCTTGCTTTTGCCTTGATGTGGGAGATTTTTAAGCAATGATACTTTGGAGCCTTTTCCACCACCTGCTTGTTCATTTTGAAGCCAGGGGCCTGAATCCATTTAAACGCACTGAAATGGACAGGCCATTTTCATGTGGTTTTGTTTAAAGATTACTTGACTCCTTGGCCTACATTCATACAACCCAGGGATGGCTGCATTGTCAGCTGGGAGACAAACAGCCTAAGGAAAAATATGCAAAATCGCTGCTTCTCCATCCATCATATGTAAGAGCTATTAATAGAACAATGATTGCTGCATCCATTCTTAGGCCAGAAACTACAGGAATCGATTGCAAGCAAGCTTAGGAAGTACTGGATTCAGCTTTATCCAAGCAAAAGATGTGGCCAGAAGCCATCCTAGTTGTGTATCCCTAAAAAAGGAAAAAAGGGACAAGTCTCAAAGACAGCATCACTCAGAAAACTGACCCTCTTTCCAAGCCCATGTGAACAGCTGGTGGAGATATTCATGAGGCATCGTTGGGATGGCTAGATATTTATGCACCATCTCTGGTTTTTTTGGTTTGTCTTTGTTTCTCTTTGAATTGTTTGAAGTTCCCATCGAAAGGGAAGTCCCTCAGTCATGTCTGACTCTGTGTGACCCCATAGATGGCAGCCCACCAGGGTCCCCGGTCCCTGGGATTCTCCAGGCAAGAACACTGGAGTGGGTTGCCATTTCCTTCTCCAAAACTATATACTGTTGCTGTTGGTATGTCACTTCAGTCGTGTCCGACTCTGTGTGACCCTATAGACAGCAGCCCACCAGGCTCCCCCGTCCCTGGGATTCTCCAGGCAAGAAGAGATGCCCTTAAAATGAGCATTGCTGTGTCCAGGAAATTGCAGCTTTATAACACTTGGAAACAATAACTTTCTTCAGAATAAGGTCACCACCCATCGTATGCCATAGGGATTTGGCTGCCAAAGCTCCCTACTCCATGTTAGAATTGGGCTGCTCAGAGATGGTTTAAACCTTCCAACCAACTTGTCTTGGCTAATCTGATTTTTACAATGTCTTCCGTTGTAACAGTCAGTTTGTTGTTTTCCCATTTGCTTTAACCTGAACACATCAGAGAGAGAAAAAATAGGGCAGCTTGAGGAGGTGTAAAAATATAATTACTCTTTGAAAGTATGCATATGTATCTATTTTTTTGCTACTCCCATTTTGCTTGTCTTTTCAGCTCTAAATAGGAGAATGCTCCTGGCTTGTGGGTATATATTACTTAAATTTATTTCTAACTGAAAAGAACATCCTTTATTACAAGTTCTAGGCCAAAGATTGCAGCGCATTTCTAAAATTTCTTTTGCATTAGACAACTATTTAGTATTGCTGTCTTAGGTTTGTAACTCATTCCGTTCTTTACCTTGTTAAAGGTGAAACCCCAGGCAGGCAATCCCAAGTCTGTGGTGTGCACACCAGTATCCTAAGCTCCCAGCAGAGAGCTTACCATGCACCAAGGCCTCAATATTGTTGGTCCAGCTGTCACTGTTTGTGAATACAGATGCGATGCAGTAATCCAACCTACAAAAGTAAATTGTGGATTAAAAAAATATTCACAACCTCCAAGTTGAGAGTTTATATTTTATTTTTTGCTTTTCAAACTTTTTTTTTTTGTATTGGGGTATAGCCAGTTGACAATGTTGTGATAATTTCGAGTACGGCAAAGGGACTCAGCCACACATATACATGCATCCATTCTCCCCCAAACTCCCCTCCCATCCAGGCTGCCATAACATCGAGCAGAGTTGCCTGTGCTATACAGTAGGTCCTTGTTGGTTATCCGTTTTAAATATAGCAGTGTATACATGTCAATCCCGAACTTTCCTTTCCCCTCATCCTTCCCTCCACCCCAGCAACCATGAGTTCATTCTCTAAGTCTGTGAGTCTCTTTCTGTTTTGTAAGTACGTTCGTTTGTATCATTTCTTTTGAGATTCCACATACAAAGGATGTCAGAGGAAATTTCTCCTTCTCTGATTTACTTCACTCAGTGGGACAGTCTCTAGGCCCATCCATGTTGCCGCAAATGGCATTATTTCATTCTTTTTATTGGGTAATATTCTATTAATGGCAACCCACTCCAGTATTCCTGCCTGGAGAATCCGATGGGCAGAGAAGCCTGTCAGGCTACAGTCCATAGCATTGCAAAGAGCTGGACATGACTGAAGTGACTTAGCAGAACAGAACCATAGCTTCTTTATCCATTTCTCTGTCAGTGGGCATTTAGGTCACTTCTTGTTGCTATTTAGTCTCTAAGTTGTATCTGACTGTTTGCAACCCCAAAGAGTGTAGCTCACCAGGCTCCTCTGTCTGTGGGATTTCCCAGGCAAGAAAGTTGTGTTTTCTTCAGTGGGAATTTTTAGCACTTCAAGCCTGGGAGATGGCATCTCAGGTAACCCTGAGAGAAAAGAGGTGAGGGAATGAACTAGGTTACATAGAAGTTTTATAATGAAGGGCAGGTAGTCTGAAAGCAAAAGATTATTATTAATTAAAGAAAACCAGATATCTCAACTTAAGAAATTTAGCACTTTTCTATGTATGGGAAAACGCAGGAGCCTGGGCTCACTGAAGTCATTCCTTTGTTCCCCTCAGCTATGCTGGGGGAGGTGGGCAGTATCCTGTTTTCACATCCTGAGCTTCCTCAGGGCTCACCGTTGGGAGTGGCTGTAGTTTGATGGCTGCTAGATGACAGGTATTCTTTCCTTCCTGAGTTCCCCCAGGGCGCACCAGCTCACCATCTATAGCAGCTGACTGTGACATCCTTGTTTACCGATATGGCGGGAAATAGTCCATTTCTCAAAATCAATTAGAAGACAGTTCATAGTAGTATATATATTTATGTCAACCCCAAACTCCCAATTCATCCCACCCTCCTTCCCCTCTTGGTGTCTGTAAGTCTGTCCTCTACATCCCAATCTCTCTGCTTTGCAAATAGGTTCAACACCAATACAGTATATTAATGCATATATATGGAATTTAGAGGGCTTCCCTGGTGGCTCAGACAGTAAAGTGTCTGCCTGCAATGCAGGAGACCCGGGTTCAATCCCTGGGTCGGGAAGATTCCCTGGAGAAGGAAATGGCAACCCACTCCAGTACTCTTGCCTGGAAAATTCCATGGACTGTGGAGCCTGAGGAGTCCATGGGCTCTCAAAGAGTTGGACACAACTGAGCAACTTCACTTTTCTTTTCTTTCTTTCACTTTTTTGTACCACTTTTTCTAGAGTCTACACATATGTGTTAAGATATTTGCTTTTCTCTTTTGGACTTACTTCACTCTTTATGACATCCATCCACATCTCTGTAAATTGTACAGTTTCATTCCTTTTTATGGCTGAAGATAATATTCCAGTGTATGTGTATATATGCACACATATATATATATATATTCCATTCCATATATATATATATATGCCACATCTTCTTTATCCATCCCCCTGTCAGTGGATATTTAGGTTGCTTCCATGTCGTAGCTATTGTAAATAGTGCTGCAATGAACACTGGGCTGCATATATCTTTTGGAATTATGGTTTTCTCCCAGTATACGTCCAGGAGTGGGGTTGCTGGGTCATATGATAGTTCTATTTTTAGTTTTTGTTCTCCACAGTCCCTGCACCAATTATTTCTGGTTCTTAAGAAGGAAACAAATTCTTGTAGAAAGGAAGGAATCTTCCCCATCTTCCATCCCATGATCCCAATACTGTCACATGGCTTGAACATCTTTCACAATCACTTTTCTAAATGTGTAGGAAAAGAAGTAACTTAGTAAGTCCTGAGCCTTTACTAAGGATTTGACCCTTGATGATTAAGTGGGGGTGGGGGGAGGTGCTTGGAATTATAGACAAAAAAAGTTACATGGTTTCACTGAAAATAAGCCAAGCATCATCAAACAGTTAAATACATTATTTCCCTTTAATAGAAGCTCAAATCAAATGTCTCACTCAATCAAACTAAGTTAGGAGAGAAACCATCGGTCCACTCTGGGTTCAACTCCAGCAGGCCTGTGTCGAACACCATTGGCTGAGGCCTGTTTGTATCATTAAAAAATTATCTTAACTGCTCGCTGCCAAAAGTAATTTGCCTAGCATTGTCCACTCCTCGGAAGCATAACTAATGTTTCCTGTGGCTGTGAACGTCTGTAAGATAACATCACAAAATAAATGCCTGCAGGCAGCTGGAGAGAGTGAGCTGATAATGGAGAAGAGCCCTCTGTAGGAGTTGATAAGAAAGACCTAAGGGGACGCGTGTGCTGATGGCCAAAGGGTACTCCTAGAAGCCGCCAGACCTCTGAAAGATGGACTGATTTGGGGAGTCTGGACCACACACAGGTTTATAAGTAGTCTAGGGCGTGTCACTGACTTCAGATTCTGGTTCCCTCAATGCCTCCTACTCAGATGTAAGATCTAGGAAAGTACTGACAGAACAAGATGTGTGGTGTGTGTGAGGGCATGCTCTCAGTCCCTGTCTTTCTCCCCTTCTTCCTCCTCCTCCCCAGCACCATGATCATCACCATCCTCTTTCTCCTGCTCCTGCTTCTCTCTCTCCCTATCTCTCTCTCATCTCTGTCTCTATCTCTCTCCCTCCCTTCCTTCCTCCACTTCCAAGGAATTGTTGTTCAGTTGATCAGTTGTGTCCAACTCTTTGGGACCCCATGGACTGCAGCACACCAGGCTTCCCTGTCCTTCACCATCTCCCAGAGTCTGCTCAAATTCCTGTCCATTGAGTCGATGATGCCATCCAACCATCCAATTACTCGGCCATCTGCCACTGAGGACCTTGCTTTGGGAACTGCAGCTGCTGAGGGCTGGAGAGCCGTGGTCTAGAACCTAGCCTGCGATCACGGGAAGCACACAGGTGGGGAGAAGCTCAGCAAGGCAACAGCCTGTCCTGACTCCTGCCTTCTCCAAGGCTGCGTTCTCTCTCCCTCTGTAGTTGCTCCTCGGAAGCTGCCCTTGGATGCTGAATGCACTTGTTTGCCCCTCCACCCCGCTCTCTTCCTGGGGAGGCTGACAGGCACGCGTGATGTCAGCGAGCTGGTTGGGACTGGAGGATGGGAGCACCAGCAGGATGGGGGACGGTGAGTGAGGTCCAGGCACTGGTGCCCCGATTCCCTCCATCCTTGCTGCATCCATGAGCTGACGGTCATGGTCAGTCTCTCTGTGCTCGGAGCTAAGGGGGCTAGTGGTGCCCCTGTCTCACTAGCTCCGACCGTTGCTTCCAGTGGCTTAACAACCCCAGACCCCATGCTTTTTCGAGTAGCCCAGATGACAGCCATAGAGGTGTGTCTCTCAAATATTTTTTCAAGAAAGAATTTGCCAGGACTTCCCTGGTGGTCCAGTGGCTAAGATTCCACACTTTCAGTGCCGGGGTTCCCAGTTCCATCCCTGGTCAGGAAACTAGATCCCACATTCTGAAATGAAGATCAAAGATCCCACGTGCTGCAACTAACACCCAGTGCAGCCAAAAAAAAAAAAAAAAGAATTAGCCATTGAGCTGCAAGGCTGCAGCTAAACCAATGGCCTTCAGACTTCGAGATCAGAATTGTTGCCGTTGTTTCCATCTTCCTGAACAGCCCCAGACGGTGACTGAGCATCGTGGGTAAGCCTGGCTGTTTCTGCCCAACAAGAGGGACTCCACTAACTGGCAGTCTTTGCTCACCATCCCTGCGGAATCAGTTAAGACTGTCAGATCTGAATGGTGCTCTGAGGCTTCCCTGCCCAGTCCTGCTTCCTCCTCTGTGTTCTTTCACAGGGATCAGATCAGCATCAAAGAGCACAGCGTTTCCCTGTTCATTCCTGTTTCCTTCCCCTTCATCCTCCACAGACATTACCCCCAATAAGTCAGTTACACCCTAACTCCACCCTAGCATCTGTTTCCTGGAGAATCCAGCTAAGCCACCCTTTTTAACACTCTCTTCAGATGACCCCATTTGATTATACCCCCTCTTCCCTCCCAGGCCCTCGATGGACATCCCTTAGTATTCACTGAATACGTTTCCCCTGGGTTCACAAACTGACTTGGGGGTGGGGAGAAGCCCCTGAGAGCTTTGAGGACTGCCCTGCCCATGACAGTGGACAAAGGGAAATGACACTGTGAGGCCCCAGTTTCCATCACATCCCAGCTTCCCCGCCATGTTTCCTCATCATCCACCGCTGTGCTTCCATCCTCGCTCCTCCAGGCCTGGGAATAGCATCCCAAGACAACAAGCTGGAGAGACAGGGAGAATCTCCTGGAATGTAGGATCCAGCAGTGACAGATATAAGAAGTGCAGGTCTCTGGGTTTTCTCAAAAGAACCTTAGAAAAGCACATTGAATCTTAACCTTCCCTGGTGGCTCAGCTGGTAAAGAAGCCACCTGCAGTGTGGGAGACCTGGGTTTGATCCCTGGGTTGGGAAGATCCCCTGGAGAAGGAAATGGCAACCCACTCCAGTATTCTTGCCTGGAGAATATCATGTCAGAGGAGCCTGGTAAGCTACAGTCCATGGGGTTGCAAAGAGTCGGACATGACTGAGTGACTTTCACATTCACATTCATTCACAATCTTAACCACTTGGAAGAAAGCATCCAAAGTCATTGAAGATAGAGAGCCAAAAACAGAAACCTCCAAAGTCTATTCATTTTCCCTGGAATCCAAACATGTTACATCTTGGGAGCTGGACTGTTCAGACATCCTGGGCCTGATAGGTGCTATAAAGAGAAGAGGTTAAGAAGTGGGTGTTCTCTGCAGGGAGGAGATTGTGCATGGCTTGGGTTAGGATCTGTGATGACTAAGGCACTTTGGGGCAATATCTGGCTTAGTCACTCCTAGCCCTATCTTTGCAACATTCCACATATTTCCTAATTCTCTCAAGATGGGGTGAGTGTCATGAAATCCTAAAAACAGAATTAACTTAGTTATAGAAAGTGAATATGGGGGCTTCCCTGGTGGCCCAGTGGTTAAGATCTGCTTTGCAGAGAGAGGGGATATATGTATACCTATGGCTGATTCATGAAGTTTGACAGAAAACAACAAAATTCTGTGAAGCAATTATCCTTTAATTTAAAAATAAATAAATTTATAAAAAGAATCTGCCTGCAATGTAGAGGACACCAGTTTGATCCCTGGTCTGGGGAGATCCCACATGCCCTGGGGCAACTAAGCCTATATGCCACAAATGCTGAGCCCATGCGCTGCAATTACTGAAGCCTGGGCACCTAAAGCCCATGCTCTGCAACAAGAGAAGCCACCATCATGAGAAACCCATGACCGCAACTAGAAAGTAGATCCCACTCTCCACAACTAAAGAAAGCTTCTGCTCAGAACAGCCAAAAATAAACAAATATTTTTCTAAACAGTGAGTATGTCCTAGAGAGCCTACATGTGAAGCGGGGTGGGGGGGGCAGGTCTAATTTCAAGAATTCTGGCTTATTATAAAAAAATACACTTATAATCAGAGCTTTTATTGTCTTTAGGGTTCAGGAAATTTAGTCCTATTGTTCATGCATCATTTTTAGGAGAGGAAAAGAGACAAGGAAAGAGGAAATATGGCTGCAATACTCTTGAACTTCAGAAATGCTAATCACATCAGACATTGGTTCTTTCATGTAATACATGGAGCCAAGTAGTTCTCCACTTGTGGCCTCCACCCCCAAATCCTTAGATTTGTGATTTTTCCTTGATTTTCTTTTGACAACAGGGGTGCCTAAGAAAATATCAAGTAAGGGAGAAACTGTACCTCTCTCCAAAGAGCCTGGTAAAAACCCTAATTCTCAGATACCTCAACTTCAGGCAACTTTCTGATCCTGAGATTCTTCACCGAGAATCTTCCATTTTTGGATTAAGCTTCCACATGTAGGGACTTCCCAGGTGGCACTAGTGGTAAAGAACCTTCCTGCCAACGCAGGAGACATCAGAGACGTGGGTTCCATCTCTGGGTCGGAAGATCCCCATGGCAACCCAATCCAGTATTCTTGCCTGGAGCATTCCATGGACAGAGGAGGCTGGCAGGCTACAGTCCATGGGGTCACGAAGAGTCAGATGTGATCGAAGCAACTGAGCACACAGCATGCCACCTATATGATACTGGAGTCAGAATCAACATTTGTGAGTAGACTCATCCTTGCTACCATGCACAAGTGTGTCCCTGAATAGCAGCAAAAATGCAGAACCTTTCAGGCTCCAGTTCTAAGCCATGGGGCTGTGCTGCCCTCAACCACTAAGCCTCGATCAGTGGCTGAAGCACTGCAAGCCTTCTCTCTGTGCTTCTATTCTTTCTAATCCTCGGACACTTTGCCCCCAGAGGCAGCACTCCACACTTTCCCCCATCCTCTCCTCTCTCTTTACCTCAATCTCATTTTCTGATTTATTTCCTCTGACTTTTCCCTTCACTTGATAGAGCTCCCCTGGCCATTTCGATTATTTTCCAAAACTCCCACTGGAAACAAACTCTTCCATTTCAGCCTTCTAGCCTAGAAGCTGTTCCTCTGCTTCACCCCACAATCACTGGGGCCAGGCAGGGGATGTAAACATTCTCCCACTGGCTGCCTTCCACTGATGTTTCCAATCCATTACTTCTCCACTCTCGTGCGAAAACTCTGCTTGCTTGATTCCCCCAACATTCACACATTCTCATAACTGCCACCGCCCTCTTGCTCCTCTCATCTGTGACCTTCAAGTCATGCCCCCTTATACACAAAGTGCTTTGCCATCTTGTTGACGTACTTTCTTTCTCTCTACACCATGTTCAGCAGAAGTTCCTATTGTTATGTCTGTGTGAACAGCATCTCTGTATAAGTCTGTGTGCATGCTAAGTCACTTCAGTTGTGTCCAACTCTTTGCAATCCCACGGACTGAAGGCTGCTAGGCTCCAGTCAAGAATACTGGAATGGGTTTCTCCAGGCAAGAATACTGGAGTGGGTTGCCATGCCCTTCTTCAGGGAATCTTCCCAACCCAGGGATCGAACCCAAGTCTCTTATGTCTCCTGCATTGGTAAGCAAGTTCTTTACCACTAGCGCCGTCTGGGAAGCGTAAGTTTAGCTGTACCTAAAATCCACAAGTAAGTGGCTTAAATAATACAGCGTTCGTTCACATAAAACAAGTTTAGAAACTAGGTGGAACAGGGTGAGAAGGGTGAATCCATGTTACTGGGAACTCAGTCTTTCTGTTCTTAGCCTGGGTTTCTATCCTTCAAGTGGCCTCAGGGTTCAAACTGACTGAAAGGCTAAAAGAAGAAAAGGGGGAAACAAAACGGCAAATGGGTGCACCTTCCGGATGGCTGCTCACTTCAATTTTCCCAGATCCCCCTTCCCTCTGAGCACTTCTACTTACTATATTCTTTGCTGTGCCACCTGCAGAGGAAGCTGAGAAGGGCGGTCTTTTAGCTGTTTGGAGTAAAATCAGTGAAAACTAATATTCTTGCCTTATAGTTTTGTCCAATATCATTGACCTTCACTTCTACTCCACTTCACCCACCCTGTTCTTCATGACCATTCTTGGTACTTTGTTACACCGCGCCTCCTGATCAACTAAGTTTTCACATCCTCCTCTCTGGGCTTCCCAGGCGGTTCAGTGGTAAAGAATCTGCCTGCCAATGCCAGAGACCCAGGAGATGTGGGTTCAGTCCCTGGTTCAGGAAGATCCCCTGGAGGGGGAAATGGCAAACCATTCACTTATTCTTGCCTGGGAAATCCTGTGGACAGAGGAGCCTGGTGGGCTACCATCCATGGGGTCGAAAAGAGTTGGACATGACTTAGAGACGGAGCATACCCACACACACACATTCTCCTCTCTGATCCTTACTGTCTACCCTTGCAACCCCCATGCTCTCAGATCTATTCTTCCACCACATCAAATTAAGTCTCTTGGTCCATTTATTTTAAGATTTTTTTTCATGCGGACCATTTCTAAAGTCTTCATTGAATTTGTTACACTATTGCTTCTGTTTTATGTTTTGAATTTTTGGCCACAAAGCATGTGAGATCTTAGCTGGAGATCAGCACCCCCTGCACGGGAAGGTGAAGCCTTAACCACTGGACCACCAGCAAGGTCCCTCCCTTGATCCTTTTATCTCCTGTCCCTGCTCCTGCATTTGGGTAACTTACAAACTGTCACATCATTTTGGACCCTTGACGAGCCAGACGCAAAGATGGAATTAGATGTACCAGAGATTTACTGAGGGAAATGCCTGTAAAGATAAAGGGGGAGGGAGTGGGAGTCATCAAGGAGAGGTTTTGAGCCATGATGCTGGTGTGACACCTGTGAAAGGAGATAAGGAAGGCAGGTCCTGACTGCAGCACAGTTCTGAGAAAATCTCCATCAGGTCACTGGAAAGTCCAGGAGCCAAGATTGCCCATTAGAGGGACCCTGTGTTTGGCAGAAGCAGCCCAGATCCAGTGTGTCCCCTGCACTCAACTTCTGGTCCCCTGGGTTGCCCACGCTTTCATCTACATCCGCTGCAATTTCTACACCTCGCCTGAAATCCCAGCAGAGCTCTCCTGCCTGTCTTCCCATGCCTCTGATCACTTGTTTTCTATGTCTTCCAGCTTCTTGCCTCATTCATTAGTCCATTTGCTCCTGCTTCTTCAACCCTACCAGCAAGAGATGATAGCAGAAGCATACAACGGCACAGGGAGAGGTCAGGGAACTGCCAGGGGCTGGTAGGGCTGGAGCAAAATGTGCAAGGCTGGACGTCCTTCATCATGTCAGCAAGGGCCACACAGAGAGGGCTTGAGGGCTATGCCCAAGAGCTTGAGCTTCATCCCACAATGGGGAGGAGTGAGCCACTGAAATGGCATGAAAATGTCATTTAAGGAATTAATCAGGAAATGGCTGATTAGCATTTCATTTGGATCCCTCTGGGGGCAGGATGAAGAGAGAATTTCATGGAGCAGAGACCAGAGCTGAGGCCAGGAGAAGAGCTATTAAGAGATTGTCACAGTGGGCTTGGGAAAGTGAGAATAACGAAGAGACCCCAAAACAAAAGTGAGGATGTTTTGTTGGCAGTAGGATGTACTTCAGGTGTCCTGAACTTCCAGCTCAGCTTTTGCAGAGCTCTTTTGAACTTCCCTTCAGGCAACCCGCACTCAGCACCTCCCAAACCCACAATTTTATCTTCCTACCTCTGACATCCATCCTCTCCAGCTTGGGAGTCAAAGTCACCCCACCTAGTGCCTCTGGGATAATCAATCAGATCTTTACAATTCTTCCTCATACACACCTCTAGAGCACGTTTTCTCTCATCTGCACCCTGGGTGTCCCATCATCAGATCAGGCTTGCCTGGACCACTCAACACACTCCTCAGCTCTCACCTGCCACCATTCTTCCATCCTGATTTATCCTCCATGTTGCCATCAGCCACTCATTACCCCTCTGATTGCAATCTTGCAATGGCTTTCATTTGCTACAAGGAAAAAACCCAAGTCCTTTATTACTGTATATGAGAGCTGGCTGTAGTACATCTACACACAGCCTTAGCTCAGATGAGTCATCAATCTGCTATGCCACATGGCCTTTCACTGAAGTTACACTGTTAGTAACAGAGGCTTCCTCAAAGTAGATGTTGGATGGCTAGATGAATGAATGAATGAGGGAATGAATGAACATTAGCCATCTAATTTTGACCTGAACTTACTAGATCACAGGCATTATGAATAGTACAAAGTTGCTGAGCTAGTGCTATGGTCTGAATATTTTTGCCCCACCTCCAAAATTCATATTTTGAAATCTTGACCCCCCAAAGATAATATAAATTACTATTTATAATATTTGGGTTCTTTTTAGTCACTAAGACATGTCTGACTCTTTGCAACCCTAAGGATTACCCAGGCAAAAATACTAGAGTGGGTTGCCATTTCCTTCTCCAAGGGATCTTCCCGAACCAGGGATCAAACCGACATCTCCTACATTGGAAGGCAGATTCTCTACCTCTGAGCTTCAGGGAAGCTCATATTATAGTGTACTATACTACTACATACACACATATAGTATATATATTCTAATATGTATAGTATATATAGACTATATGGGGCTTCCCAGGTGGCTTAGATGATAATTTGCCTGCAATTCAGGAGACCTGGGTTTGATCCCTGAGTTGGGAAGATCCCCTGGAGGAGAAAATGGCAACCCACTCCAGTATTCTTGCCCGAAAAATCCCATGGACAGAAGAGCCTGGAGGGCTACAGTCCATGGGGTTGCAAGGAGTCAGACATGACTGAGCAACTGAGCACATATAGTATACTATATTACTATATGCTAATATAGTACTAAGAGACGAGGCCTTTAGAAGCTGCTTAAGTCATGAGAGTAGAGCCCTCTTGAATGGGCTCCTTCGTCCCTTCCACATGTGAAGACACAGGAAGATAGCTCATCACCCAACTCTGTGGATAGCCTGATTTCAGACCTCTAGCCTCCAGAAATACAAGAAATAAATTCCTGTTGTTTGTAAGTTATTTTGTGATAGCAGCCCAATGGACTCAGCTAGGAAAGATGATCTGCTGATTTCTTACTATATTGCAAACAAAATCATTTTTCCAAGTTCTTCATTTCGTTTAGAAGATGACTTTAGGGAATAGCTAAGTTCAGAATAGAGCCAAATAATAGAGTATTATGGATTTTCCCTAAACTAAACAAACAAAAAATTATCTATTTAAAAACCCTCACATTACAGCACGAGGGCTTAAGCAAAGGAAAATCTAAAAGCTGTGCTGAAAGAAACATTTAAGGAATCACACTGAACAGATGAAGATTCTCTTAATCCATGAGTCTTACATCCCCATCAGTAGGGAAATGGAGACTATGAATAATGTTTAGATCACAATTTTCATCTTCACAGAATTAAAAATCTGGGTAGTTTTCCTGACTCATATTTTTATTAGGACACCATCCTAAATCCACATATGAAAGTCTTTGAGGATGGTGCATTGTACACAGTTTTAGTGACTAACTGTTAGGTGGAATATCCATTAAAATCCAGCTGGTGAACAAAATGACAGTATCATTTTTTTCAATGCCTCATCAAGAGATGCAAAAAAAATTTCCCTGAGTCACCAAGTGATTGTTCATATTAATCAAGATAAAACTATAATAAGCTGCAGACAGAAGCCCCCATGGCACATCCGAGCCCTCAGAGGCGGGACCCACGCAAAGAACTCAGGAAGTGCCTTGCAGTCCAGGTTGCCTTGACAACTGCTTCCATAGAGCCAGGCGTTCAAAGATAAACCCCAACCAAGCAACGAGGAAGACTAATTGGTAATCAGACTCCCACGTCTAAGGAGGCCTTGCGTTTGGATGGTATCATGCGAACTATTTCTCAGTTTAAATGGAAATTTAGGTGGCAGTGTATTTTCAACCTTACTTCTCTTCTTTCACTGTTATTTTTCATGGAATTCCCCCTGCTTCTTTCTCAGTTCCAAAATAAGACAACCCTTCTTAAAAAGGATAACCACCACAGTTAAATTGCTACCTTGGAAAAATCTAACCTAAAAAATAATTCTTTCTCATGTAAAACCAAAATTCCCACCAAAGGGCAGCAGGAGAGCCAGGCGGAAGTGAGTGACAAATGGGAGGGACTTTGGGGGAGATTTAATCAGAACTCTTTCTCCATGTGTGTGTGTTTTGGGGTCGGGGGAGAGGATGTGATGCATGCGTCAACAATCCTGGTGTGCTGCCAAACACTGGGAAATTAGTTCATCGCCCAAACTGTCACAGAAACGCAAGCACACGCTGAGAAAGAGCAGGCGACACTCCTACTGAAACAACCTCTTTTCAATTTGTTTGCAGACGGAGATGTCTCGGCAAACAATTCCAGGTGCAAGAAGAAACTAGCATGCGAACAATAGAAAATTTGCAAAGGGGTGGAGGGGGCAGAGAAGTGATGAAAGACATTCAGGACAAACAGTCCAAAGGAACTGAATATATTGGAACAAAACAAAACCTCTGAGGTGTTGGAAGAATCTCACTAGGCCAGCTCTGAAGAAGAAAGTCCAGAAATGCAATTACTCCAGCTCTGAGGAGTAAATACCTAAAATAAGAAGCCAGACAGAAAGCAAACCAGAATAAAGACTTAAATTAACGGAAGCACCCCAACGAGTCACCTTTTTCTTCTTGTATTTTCTCAGTGGTATTTTAGCTGCCTTTTCCCAAACGTGCAATTATCACAGCAGAACGAAGTGAGAAATGAAATGGCAATGTGCACACCCCAGAGTGGATGAGTGCAAACCCAGAAATCTAGGGCTAAAGGACAGTTGCTAGGCGCAGGCTCTGCTGGTCACCTGGGTGGACAGTCATGTGGGAAATTCAACAAGTCTTTGAAAGACTGAGCCTTACAAAACTGCTTTGAATCATTTCATCCTAAGTAAAACAAACGACTATTCCTCAATGTCAACAGCAACAGCAAATCTATAAGAAGCTAGAGTCCTTTCGTTGTGGGAGGGCAAAGTGGAATGTCCAGGTGGTGAGCCACTTCCAGTTGTGTGATTTGACCTTGTCACTTTTTTAATGTGGTTTGAGAGAGCAGAGATGGGTCTGCATGCAACACGAGGCCAGCTCAGCAATTTAGTCATCCCAATAGGCTGATGGTATGCAGCTCACAGCTCTTGCCTGCTAAGGGAGGGGTTCTCAACTCCAAGGCATTTCTTGTAGTTTGGTCATTTCATGAAATAACTGACTCCCTCCAAAGAGAAATAATGTGAATTAACTTTCACTTCTAAAATTTTAAGCAATACATTAATTCACTGTTGGTGATGGTATAGGGAAAGTGGTTTAGTTGCTAAGCCGTGTCCAACTCTTGTGATCCCATAGACTATAGCTCGCCAGTTCCTCTGTCCATGGGGTTTCCCTGGCAAGAATATCGGGTATCTCCCGACCCAGGAATCAAACTTGAGTTTCCTGTATGGTCGGTAGATTCTTTACCAACTGAGCTTCGAAGAAATCCCATTAAATTGCCCATCAGTTCAGTTCAGTTCACTTCAGTCGCTCAGTCATGTCTGACTCTTTGTGACCCCATGACCCACAGCACGCCAGGCCTCCTTGTCCATCACCAACTCCCGGAGTCCACCCAAACCCATGTCCATCGAGTTGGTGATACCATCCAACCATCTCATCCTCTGTCGTCCCCTTCTCCTCCTGCCCTCAATCTTTCCCAGCATCAGGGTCTTTTCCAATGAGTCAGCCCTTTACATCAGGTGGCCAAACTATTGGAGTTTCAGCTTCAACATCAGTCCTACCAATGAACACCCAGGACTGATCTCCTTTAGGATGGACTGGTTGGATCTCCTTGCAGCCCAAGGGTCTTCAACACCACACTTTCTTTATAGTCCAACTCTCACATCCGCACATGACCACTGGAAAAACCATAGCCTTGACTAGACGGACCTTGGTTGACAAAGTAATGTCTCTGCTTTTTAATATGCTGTCTAGGTTGGTCACAACTTTCCTTCCAAGGAGTAAGCATCTTTTAATTTCATGGCTGCAGTCACCATCTGCAGTGATTTTGGAGCCCAGAAAGATAAAGTCTGACACTGTTTCCACTGTGTCCCCATCTATTTGCCATGAAGTGATGGAATCAGATGCCATGATCTTAGTTTTCTGAATGTTAAGCTTTAAGCCAACATTTTCACTCTCCTCTTTCACTTTCATCAAGAGGCTCTTTAGTTCCTCTTCACTTTCTGCCATAAGGGTGGTGTCATCTGCATATCTGAGGTTATAAGTTGCCCATAGGAAGTACTAATTGGCACAAGTTTTCTGGAAGAAAATGTGGCTAATATATCAACACTGAAAAGGAAGTAATCAGACAAGTGGTCCCATTTTCCAGATATATTTATAAGCTGACCTCTTTTCATCACCATGGCCAGCTCCCTGATCCAGGTCACCATTTTTCTCTGGTCTGCTCTTCTGCAGAAGCCTCCAGATTCTTCGCTGAGCTTTCACGCTTGACCCTTCAATCTCTACTCAACAAGCTGTCAGATTATATGATACCTCTTGCCATACCCTCCAGTGTCTTCCCACTTCATCAGGTTAAAAGCCAAGACCTTACATACGTTTTATTTTCTACCCCAAGCTGCTCAGTCTCCACCTTCTGCTTCTCTCCACTTTGCTGGCTCTGCTCCAGGCAGATCAGCCTCTGGGTTCCTGAACTCACCAGACATGGGGGCCTTTGAACTTGCTGGAAAGGTTGTACCCTCTCTGTCCTACCTCCACCCCTCCCGCACCAACTTCAAGTCTTTTCTTAAAAGCCACCTTCTTGGGGAGGCTTTATCCAAAATGCTTAACACTGCTCTGTCCCCTCACTCCCTAGTCCTCTCTCCTGCTTAACTTCCTTCATAGAATTTGGCAACTCATCACCATATGATACCCTATGTAGTTGAAAATTTTTATTTAAATATTATCTAACAGAGCGCCTCCCACAATTCTGGAATATCTGGGGTGTACCCAGGCAGCTGATCTCTGAGTTATATAAACTAACAAAAGAATTCATAACTATCATAAAAAATCAGTTGTCTTGCTTTTTGATGACCTCTCCCTGGTGACTCAGATGGTAATGAATCTGCCTGCAATGCAGAAGACCTGGGTTTGATCTCTGGATCGAGAGGATCCCCTGGAGAAAGGAATGACTACCCACTCCAGTATTATTGCCTGGAAAATTTCATGGACAGAGGAGCCTGGTGGGCTATAGTCCATGTGGTTGCAAAGAGTTGGATATGACTGAGCATCAGGAAGCAATGGTTAGAACCGGACATGGAACAACAGACTGGCTCCAAATAGGAAAAGGAGTATGTCAAGGCTGTATATTGTCACCCTGCTTGTTTAACTTATATGCAGAGTACATCATGAGAAACGCTGGGCTGGATGGAAGAAGCACAAGCTGGAATCAAGATTGCCAGGAGAATTATCAATAACCTCAGATATGCAGATAACACCACCCTTATGGCAGAAAGTGAAGAAGAACTAAAGAGCCTCTTGATGAAAGTGAAAGAGGAGAATGAAAAAGTCGGCTTAAAGCTCAACATTCAGAAAACGAAGATCATGGCATCTAGGCCCATCACTTCATGGCAAATAGATGGGGACACAGTGGAAACAGTGTCAGACTTTATTTTTGGGGGGCTCCAAAACAGTGTACATGGTGATTGCAGCCATGAAATTAAAAGACACTTACTCCTTAGAAGGAAAGTTGTGACCAACCTAGACAGCATATTAAAAAGCAGAGACATTACTTTGTCAAAAGGTCCGTCTAGTCAAGACTGTGGTTTTTCCAGTGGTCATGTGCGGATGTGAGAGTTGGACTATAAAGAAAGCTGAGCGCCGAAGAATTGATGCTTTTGAACTGTGGTGTTGGAGAAGACTTTTGAGAGGCCCTTGGACTGCAAGGAGATCCAACCAGTCCATCCTAAAGGAGATCAGTCCTGGGTGTTCATTGGTAGGACTGATGTTGAAGCTGAAACTCCAATAGTTTGGCCACCTGATGTAAAGGGCTGACTCATTGGAAAAGACCCTGATGCTGGGAAAGATTGAGGGCAGGAGGAGAAGGGGACGACAGAGGATGAGATGGTTGGATGGCATCACTGACTCAATGGACATGGGTTTGGGTGGACTCTGGGTGTTGGTGATAGACAAGGAGGCCTGGCATGCTGCAGGTCATGGGGTCACAAAGAGTCAGACACGACTGAGTGACTGAAGTGAACTGAACTGAACTGAGTGGCTAACACTGTTAGTTCCCTGCTATAAATACCTATAGTTGGTATTTATATATGTCATGACTAATTTCTCCAGCAGGAAAAAAAAATTAGCCCCTATGACATCTAATCATTTGTTAGTTCCAGGTCTGTTGATTTTTCTTCCTAATGTGGAGCATATCTTAGTATCAGATGGAAGCTGGATCTTTCAGTACAAGATGAGATCTGAGAAATGTAAATTCTTACGTGCAAATTAGAACATATCATAGTTAATTTAAAACAGGCAAGACATCTTCTCAAAATCCTATTTGATGAATTTAACCTCCAGCTTTAGGGGTAAATAAATAGGACAACCTCAGCCATGGCCTTAACCCCATTCTGTTAATTTTGCAGTCTTATGATTGATGTGAGCTTCCCAGGTGGTTCTAGTGGTAAAAAAAAAAAAAAAAAAAAAAAAAAAAAACCTTGAAAATCCCATGGACAGAGGCGCCTTGGAAGGCTGCAGTCCATGGGGTCGCAAAGAGTAGGATACGACTGAGCAACTAACACACACGCCAATGTGGGAAACATAAGAGACGCTGGATCGATCCTTGGGTCAGGAAGATCCCCTCGAGTAGGGCATGGCAAGCTACTCCAATAATCTTGCCTAGAGAGTCCCATGGACAGAGGAGCCTGGCGGGCTATAGTCCATAGGGTCACAAAGAGTCAGACACAACTGAAGCAACTTAGCACGCACGCACTCATGATTGCTTGTCGATTGCTTTCATCAGTGGCAAACTTTTCAAGCCCAAAGCTTATGCGTGTGTAGAGGGGAGTCTTCTGTTTCTTTTAGTCTGTGTGATTGTCAGGAATTCAGTTTACAAATGTTTCCAGATGATTCCCTGTGTGTTGATGCTGGGGATGTGGCATTAAGCAAGCTGAATAAGGGCCCTCCAGCAGAATGGAGAAGACAGAGATTGGACTGGAGCCATGAGTGTTACAAACAGGAAGCAAAGCAAGCCCTTGGTGTGTGTAACTGAGGGACCAAAACTCACAGAGGGTCCAGGGTGGGGGTGGTAGAGTGGAGTGGAGGGGTGGGGACCAGGGTCAAGAAATACTTCTCTGAAATGTGGAGTTTAACCTTGAACTTCCTTGACAAAGATGGTGAAGAAAGGAGGGCTCTTCAGGCAGAAGGAACAGCTTGTGTAGAGAAAAACTTGGAAGTAGCAGAAAAGAATGTCCCAGAAGCAGAAGGAAAACCTGTAAGACTGGAAAGGTGAACAGTCTTGGAGTCTGTGTAAGGACTGTTAAACTTGACCCTGAGGGCACAGAGGCAGTGAAAAGTTTTAAGTCAGGGATCAGTTTGCCCTGTGCCCTGGGGTCAGCTGGTCTCTGCAGCCTTTTGATTTTCTAACCCTGTCCTTGCCTAACGGCTGTGTTCTTATGTAAAAACAATTTCAGACTCATTTTTCCAGGACTTTAAGGGAACATATTACATCTGTTTTACTCTGGATCCTGCTTATTTGTAGGATAAAAAACAGATTTTAAATAACACCTAAAGGGCACTTTCCTGGAGGGTCAGGGTTTAAGACTTCATCTTCCAATGCAGTGGTGCAGGTTTGATCCCTGGTTGGGGAGGTAAAATCCCACATGCCTCATGGCCAAAAAACCAAAACATAAAACAGAAGCAATATTGTAACAAATTCAATAAAGACTTTAAAAAAAAGAATGGTCCACATCAAAACAAATACTAAAAAATTATCTAAAGCACCTAATTACTTAGCAAAAAGCTGTATTTCACTTATAGTATCTCTGCTCTTCCATATTCTTCTACCAGATGTAGTGCAAATGTATTGTTTAGTGTTTAGGAGAGCATGGATTCTGGAGTTTGGGTTCAGATCTCAGCTCTGTCCCTCACTTCCTTGTGTGAACTTGGGCAGATTCTTGAATTGCTCTGTGCCTTGGTTTCCTCATTTGTAAAATGGGGGATAGTAATAGGACTTCAGGGGGCTTCCCTGGTGGTTCAGTGGTAAAGAAACTGCCTGAAATGCAAGAGACTCAGGATCGATCCCTGGTTTGGGAAGATCCCCTAGGAGGAGGGCATGGCAATCCACTCCCATATTCGTGCCCGGAGAATCCCATGGACAGAGGAGCCTGGCGGGCTACAATTGATAGGGTTGCAAAGAGTCGGACACAACAAGCGACTGAGTGCTCGCACACATACTCACATACACCTGCACGCACAATAGGACTTCAGAGTCAGGGTAATCACATCATTGATTATTGACTGCTTCTTTGTATGTTCACCTGGTCTTATAAGAACTCCAGTCACTGGATTTAGGCTCCAACATAGTCCAATATGACCTCATCTTAACTAATTCCTTTAGCAAATAACCCATTTCCAAATAAAGTCACATTCTGACTTTAAAGTGACAGTCTCAGGTGGACACAAATGTTGAGAGCGGGTCACCCTTTCACCCAGTAGAACCTGCAATGCAGATATCTGACTTCATAGTATAAGATGGAACACAATCCCTCCATCCTCTGGTTTCCCAAAGAGAAGTACTTGAATTTCTTACCAAGGTTCACAGGAAGTTCAGTCTGGCTTCCTTGCACACTTATCACTCCAGGGGTGTCTTCCTGCTTACTGGGATCAGGTGGGGGTGACTCTGATGTCATCGAGGGCCCAGGGGAGATAGTTAGAGTTAATCTCCCTAGGGCCCCAGAGACTACAGCCTGTATTTAACCACCTTGCAGTGTTAAGCATGGCTGAGAAGTTGGCCACTAGATGGACCATTTGGTGAGGTCAACATTCTCAGAACCACATCCTTGGCATGGGCCTGCCTCCAAGACTCTGTGCCCTGGCACACTCCCTTACTTTCATGTTCATGGGCCTAGAATGGTCACTGACGCGTGCCAGCTCAGGACACAATAAGCTACCCATCCTATCTCTTTCTACCCTCAAGGTAATTTTCTCAGAAGACCCTTTGCCTATGCCAACTGCAAGCCTTAGGGCCCATCCAGCCTGACCCAACAGACTCGTTTAACTTTGAGTTTCAGGGACAGTCACTTCCCCTCGGGAGGTCCGGGCTCCTCAAGCAAACAAGAGCACTTCCTCCTGAGAACAATTTGCATGAAGAAGCACCCGACAGAGAACTTGGCTCAGCCACAGAAAATACTCTGTCCTTCCCTCAGGCAGCAGATGCCTAACTGCCTTCTTCTGTTTCAGAGCAAGCTAATGACTATTAATCATTCTTCCCAGAGAAGAGAAACTGTGTGTCAAGAGGCCGGTGGTCTCCTCCTGCAGACCTGGCATAATTTTGAAGTCCTCCCATGGTGTACTGCTTCGGAACTTAGCCCCACATCATAATTCGCACATTATTCTAACACATGGCTATACTATTGGGTTGGCCAAAAAGTTTGTTCTGGTTTAACAGCTTACAGTAAAAACCTGAACGAACTTTTTGGCCAACCCCAACGTAACTTATTTAATTGTCCCCATATTTCAATACATTTGGGTGGTTTCTCACCATAAATCAATTGGGATAAAAATATTCACTTAAACAAATATTTATTACATATCTACTAGATGCCACTCAGTGTTTTCAGTCCAAAGGGTCTTACCTGTACACGGCAGAGAAAGACAGCAACAATCCAATGTAAAATATAACGCCCTCAGAGTGAGCACAAAGTAAAAGAGAGCCAGGGGTCAGTTAGTAACCTGGGATGCTGTTCTGCAATAGGGTAAGCAGGAGGGGTCTTCCTGAAAAGCTGGGGTTTGATCTGCCCAATCCAAGAGCTGGAAAAGGTTCTATAGAAAGCACTGGGACACAGGAAGTTCTGTCTTTTTGGGTTTTATTGTTTCTATGTCATGTATGGATGTAAATAAATTGGAGCTGTCTCCGTCAATTGAAATTACCACTTAAGTCAACCTAAGTGCAATTTGCACAAGCAGATGATGAATAAACTGGATTTAAAAATCAATGGATGCTCAAAAGATTATGATTGATTTATCTACTTGGTGAAACATGCATATTACCAAATGAAAGGATGACACTGAAAACTATGAAAAGTGACCACTAAGTCACATTTAATTGAGATATGGCTGCATCTATCCGTAAGCTGTTTGTGTTCTTTTTTCCTAAGAAGTTTGGACAGTTTTTTGTCCCTTTGACAGTTCCTAGTTTTGTCAACAAAACTGGTACCAAATGAAGCCTAGTAGAACTTCTCAGACTCTGCAAGTCTTTCACAGCCTATCATTACAATTTACTTACTCAAAAGACCCAGTCTGCTTTTATAATACTGTTCTGAATTTCAAAGACTTAAATAAATTTGTCACACTGAGAACCAAGCTCTTCATAATTTTATACCTTAGTTTGATCATGCTGCAACATTTTAGGTAGCCAGATGTTTAAATGTCTCATGCTTAGTTTTTAAAGTAAGTATGTCTGAGAAAAGAACATTAAAAAAAGAATAACTGAATCACTTTGCTGCATAGCAATAAATAGAACAATATTGAGGCTTCATGGTGGCTCAGTGGTGAAGAATCTCCCTGCCAATGCAGGAAACATGGGTTTGATCCCTGGGTTGGGAAGATCCCCTGGAGAAGGTACTGGCAACCTGCTCCAGTATTCTTGCCTGGAAAATCCTACGGACAGAGGAGCCTGATGGGCTACAGTCCATGGGGTCCTAAAGAGTCAGACGTGAGTTAGCAGCTCAACAACAACAACAAATCAACTATACTTCAATAAAAAATAATAATATAAAAAAGTAGGTATGTCCATGTGTGTGTTATTCCTCTCCTGCTGTGTAACAAGCAACCATAAATTTTGGTGCTTAAAACATCAGTCATCCCACTATGCTCACTCTCTGTGAGGCAGGAATTTTGACTGAGCATGTTTGACTGGGCAATTCTCCTGCTTTACGAGAATGCAAAAAGGTGCATTTTATGAGGTGCAAGAACTAAGTCACTCAGCGGTATCCAGTTGGTCACAGGGCTGGGCTGGTGGGGACAAAGATAGCTTCATTCCCAAGAAGCTGGGCTCCTCAGTGGCACCAGTTGGAAAGCTGAGCCCCTTTCCCTCTCCATGTGGTCTCAAGACTGCTCCTTGTGGTCTCTCAGCAGGAAAGTCAGACTTCGTACATGGCAATTCCAGGAGCCAGGCTTGTGTCCCAAGAGACAGTGGCTAGAAGCTGCCAGTCTTTTAAAGCCAAAGTCAGTAAACTAACAGAGAGACGGTCCCTTCTACTGTATTCTGTTGATCAAAATAGCCACCAGCTTAAGGGGAGGAGACATAGACCCCACCACTCAAAAAGAGGGAGTATCAGAGAATTTGTAGGCCTCTTTATTCTGCTACTATATGTATGTGTGTATATATGTGTATACATATTTACCTTTTATTATGGAAAATGTTAAAAATATCTAAAAGTAGGCAAAATAGTACATAAACCTCCATGTACACATCACCTAGCTTCAACAGTTTTTAATTTACAGCCAATTTGTTTCATCTACACTCCCCACCTACTTCCTCTAGCCCTACAGTGTTTTTAATCAAACCTCAGACATATTAATTCATCCATCAATGGTTAAAGCGTCATAACAACCAGAAAACAGAACAACTTTTAGAGGGAAAAATCTATCCTTTTCAGAGGCTTTCCTTTATTACTACCAAATGATTCTTACCTCTTAGAAGATACCTTCCTTCCAATAAATCTTGAAATATTTGAACAGTAAAGAACAGCCACTGGGACCTCTCCAGTGGTCCAGTGGTTGGGACTTAGCCTTCCAATGTAGGGGATGTGGATTCTATGCCTGGTCAGAGAGCGAAGATCCAATGTGCCTCAGGGCCAAAAAATCAAAACAGAAGCAATATTGTGACAAATTCAATAAAGACTTTTAAAAGGTCCATGTTTTTAGAAATCTTAAAAGAGAAACAGAGAAGCCACTTTCCTACAGAGCTTCTGGTGAAGTGCACACTCGACTAGGAATCAGGAGACCTGAGTTCAAGGATCTCAGACACTGACCAGCCATAGAACTGCAGCTAGCTTTCACTGAGGCCTCATCTGCCACTCCACACTCACCATTTCAATTCTATTATTATTCCAAGGTCACAGATCAGTTAGAAAAGCTAAGCGGTTGGCTCAAAATCAAACAATGGCAGAGGAGGGATCTTAGCCAGATCACCTGGAGGCTCCGTTTCCTCCTCCATCCAATGGAGAATATTGTCCAAGTTCAACCTACTTCTCTGGAGAATAATATGGCAAAGGCTCTCAACAAACCAGTTTGGAAATATTTCAGATTCTAATCACAGAACTTTGGAACAGGTAATCCACTTTCATAGCTCAAAAATCCCAACAATAGAAAATGGTGAAGAGTCTGCCTGTCACCCCGGTTCCCATTATTTTGATTCCCCTCCCATTTTCTCTGTACAAGTAATCATCAGGTGGTTTAGCTGCTAAGTCGTGTCCAGCTCTTGGCAACACCAAGGGCTATAGGCCGCCAGGCTCCTCTGTCCATGGGATTTTCCAGGCAAAAATACCGGAGTGGACTGCCATTTCCTTCTCCAGGGGATCATCCCCACCGGGGGACTGACCCTGGGTCTCCTGCATTGCATGCAGATTCTTTACCAACTGAGCCACAGTGGAAGTCTGAGTAACCGTCTAATTCTGATTTATTTATGCAAATTCAACAATATGAAGAAGTATATCACTGTATGGCAGCTCCTAACACAGCGGGTAACACCTTTATATGTTCAATCTCTATAGGAGTTATTCCTGTGCCAGAAAATAGCCTCCTTGTCCTTTTTGATAGCTGCCTAATACCTCATTGTGTAGACATTCTATTGTTTATTTCACAACTTCCTTTGTTGATAGACATTAGATTTTTTTCCCCAAACTTTTGCTATTGCAGACAATCAAGCACAAAGTTTTGTTGTTGTTGTTGTTGTTGTTTTTTGAAAACTAAGAAATGGAGTGTTTATGTGCATGTATTGGGTTGGCCAAAATTTTCGCTTGGGTTTTTCTTTGAAATCTTATGGAAAAACCCAAGTGAACTTTTTGGCCAACTTATTATTATGAGAGGGACAGTCAGTAGCAAAGTCTGCTAGTTCACTGTTTTGTTCAGGGTTGTGATTACTTAACTGCTTTTGACATTTGTTCAGAGTTGTGATTACTTAACTGCTTTTGACATTTAACACAAGAAGTTCATCAGGCTTAACTAAAGAATCTGTACATTTCTTTTGGAGTCTTTGTATGAGGGAATCCCCAGGGACCAAAGAATGAGAGCCCATACATATAGCATTATCATTGTCTCTTTTTATCAAGCTTTTCTGGCTTTGCTTCCTTGAAAATTCTGCTTATAGATCCTTGTGAACATACTGGTCCAAAGTCTGATATCTTAGAAGAATTGCTTTTAAGGAAAGGTATCCTGGGATATGTGTTTCTTTTATCACAGTTTGTACAATTATAAGCCCAGCTGGATTGACTAAGGACATAGGCCAGAGACCATCATGACCACTGACATAAAAAGAGTAGGCAACACCCAAGGCAAAGGGGGAAGCATACCATGGCTTCATAAGAACATCTCCTGTTTCCCCCTCTACTTCTCTCCTAGCTGAGGAGGTGTGACCCTCTTGCTGATTAGTTAAGTAGCTTGTTTGTTGTGGCCTAAGTGGATGATAGCAAAGATGTCCCTAGACTTCCTTCACCACCCTTTGTCACCATTTGCAAAGTCTTCACTTTCATTGCTCTTTGTCACTGCCTAGAGTTCTACCAATTGCAGATCCATTTGGGTTAAAAGCATCTCACTGAAAAGGTAAATATCAGGACTTCCCTGGTGGTCCAGTGGCTACAACTCTGCACTCTTAATGTAGGGGGTTCAAGTTCAATTCCTGGCCAGGGAACTAGATCCAACAAGCCTCAACTAAAGATCCCATGTGCTACAACTAAGACCCAGAGCAGCCAAATAAATATTATAAATAAATAAATGGCAAATATCTTTGATCATTTATGCCTTGAAGTAAATTGATTTACCCAACCACCCCATCCTAACACCCAGTGTGGATTAACCATGCTGAGCTGGAATAGACTGAGGCTTGCAAGGAGAGAGGTGGCGGTGCTTGTAATAATTTATGAACTAGAGCGAGGGGTGGGGGCTCGTGGAGACCAGTGGGAAGAATTCATCCCAGAGGATTCTGGGATGCTAGCATTGGAGAACACTTATTATTCCATCAGTAGGAATGAAAGGCAGCAGGGAACAGAGACATGCAGAAAAGAAGTTAGGTAGTCCCCAAAGGGACATGATCATCTTAGCAATTTTACTCAAGAGTTGCCCTGCTTGTTAGGACATTTAACCAAGAATGCATTAAGTTCCTTCACTTTGGCTATTTCCTCTGTATTGTTGGTCCTGGTTTACTATTCCAAATATAAACTAGCATCTAGAGGTGGCAGAACAAGTTACCACCAGAAAGTAAATACTGGTATATAAGGTTATTTGGTCAGCAATGTTCTCAATGACACTACCCCACCAGCACTGCGGCTTAACCACAGAATATTTTGTTTCATGGTCTGCATTTCAAAATTCTCAAACATGTTATTACACCCACACCAAGAACATGAAGAAACTACTTAGGCTGGAGCAAAGTTTTTTAAGAAGGGATGGAGTGGGGGGAAGAGAAGCAGTACACACATTTTCAAAGAACTAAGTTAATTATTTCTAAAATGATCTTAGAAAAAAGAATCTCAGCTTCATGCACACCTCAGTCTCCTGTCCTCTGCAAAGACTCTCCGAGTGAAGTCTTTAAGACAAGGCACCATGCATGCCTGCATGCACGCTAAGTCGCTGCAGTTGTGTCTGACTCTTTGTGACCCCATAGACTGTAGCCCGCCAGGCTCCTCTGTCCATGGGATTCTCCAGGCAAGAACACTAGAGTGGGTTGCTATGCCCTCCTCCAGGGGATCTTCCCCACCCAGGGGTTGAACCCCTGGCTCTTATGTCTCCTGCACTGGCAGGCAGTTTCTTTACCAGTAGGGCCACCTGGGTTGCCCTACTAATGACAAAGCAGCCTAATGCAACATCTGTGTTTTGACCGATCAACTTCTAGGAATCAGAAAGAAAAAAAAACACAAACCATCTTGTAGCACCACGAGCACTGAACGCTGTGTAAGCCTGACAGACATTAAATAATAGCATCCGATTTCTCCAATGCCTCCTGCTAGGGCTTCTTTCAGCATTGTGCATCTTCTCTGGGTCTCCATTTGGTTTTTTATAATATTTAACCTTCATTTAAGTGTTTCTTCCTTTCCTGACCATTGCAAGTACTTCCTTCATTCTCCCCCACACATCATAAATAGTATTCCTCCAGCAAGAGTCCATTCAATTTCTGCTTTATATTTACATCATACCTCCTTCTTACCCACATCACTGGTGGCTCAGATGGTAAAGCATCTGCCTGAAACATGGGAGACCCGGGTTCAATCTCTGGGTTGGGAAGATCCCCTGGAGAAGGAAATGGCAGCCCACTCCAGTACTCTTGCCTGGAAAATCCCATAGACAGAGGAGCCTGGTAGGCTACAGTCCACGAAGTCACAAAGAGTCGGACAGGACTGAGTGACTTCACTTTCCTTCTAACCCCCTTCCTGGAAGAATCCCTGGCTGAGCCCCAGGAGACCAGATGGTGGGAAGTGCCAGCAGAACCATCACCTGTGGAGCATGCTAGCCAGCACTTCAGATGGCTTCTGGACTGCCTGGGTAAGCTTGATGAGAGCATCCCATTTTCCTGTGCCTTCATTTTCCCTTCTGGCTCCAACAGTAAAGAGGTAAAAAAAAAAACCTGCCTACCAATGCAGGAGACCCAAGTTTGATTCCTGAGTTGGGAGGATCCCCTGGAGAAGGGAATGGCAATCTACTCTGGTGTTCTTGCCTGGGAAATGCCATGGACAGAGGAGCCTGGTGGGCTACGGTCCGTAGAGTCACAAAGAGTTGGACATGTTGGAACGACTAACACGTTCATTTTTTCCTTCTGTGAAATGAAATTCTAGAAAAAAGTCATATCACTTACATGTAGAATCTAAAAGAAACGATGCAAATGAACTTCGTTACAAAACAGAAATAGACTCACAGGCATAGAAAACAAACGTGGTTACCAAAAAGGGGAGAGGGATAAGTTAGGAGTCTGGGATTAACAGATACACATTGCTAGATAAAAAATAAGTAACCAACAAGGACCCACTGCATAGCACAGGGAACTATATTCAGTATTTTATAATAACCTATAAGGGAATTGAAAAAGAACATATACATATATACAATTATATATGTATAACGGAGTCCCTTTGCTATACACTTGAAACTAACACAACATGGTAAATCAGCTATACTTCAATTCAAAAATAATATAAAATAAAAATACATGATTTTAGAATAGTACCTAATGTACCAGCCCTTCAACTTACACAATCTCAATGTGATGCACAAAACCACCCAAGGAGGGTGGGTGTTCGTATCCACAAGCCAAGGTGACTGGGTTTGCTGCAGTTGTTCTGACTTGGGGCAGTTAGGTGCTGCAGACACTACTGGTTCCTCTACACTCTTCCTTACTTGCCACAGAACTCTGCTTTGCCGAGTGTCCCTCCCTGCAAGAAGACCCTCCCCTAGTTCGGTGGCAAAAGCCCTGAACTATCTGAGCCAATCATGGTGACTTTATTCTCTTTGTCAGTGATTGTTTTTGGGCAAATGACCCAGGTCAGCTAATGTAACAGGAGATGAGTCTGCTGGGGAGCTTCTAGGAAAGTCTTTTAGATCTTAGAAAGACACAGGGATGAAGCAGTCCTTCAAGACTCCACGCTGAGTTTAATGTCTAGGACTGTGAAAGCCATCTCATGACTGTTCAGGTAACTACCCCAGAAATAAACCCACAAATTAGGATGACAGAGTTTGAAAAGGCCGAAGGATGTAAGTTTTTTTTTTTTTTTTTAAATAGGAAGAACTAACATTTATTCAATCAACAATTGCTGGGTGCCTGCTAAGTCAAGACCTTGCTGTTCACTGGAACACAAAGAACATGTGTCCCAATGAACACGTTTCCCCAACCTGCCCTTGTCGTTCCCAGACATTACTAAGTGACAAAATGCACAAAGTTTCAAGAATGTAAGACTTTGATGATGTCATTGAGCCATTAACTTAACCAAGCCTAGCTTCAACCTACCTTAGACTTTTGTTTAAATGAGCAAACCTCCTTATTGATTACTGGGGTCTTCTGTTCTTTGCAACTTAACATAACCTAAACATTGTGTCAAACTTTACAGGTATGAATTGGAGCTCTCCTCAAAGGTCCCCGGCAGGGTTCTCAAGCTTGCCTGTTTAAAATCACCTGGGAATGTTCAAGGCATGTTCATGCCTGGTCTTCACAAGCAGAGTTTCTGGCTCAATTGGTCTAGGCTGGAGTTTGGGTTTTTTTTTTTTTTTTTTTAAAGCTCCTTGGACAATTTTAATGCAAGAACCATGGGCCTAAAAACTCCAAAGGACACAGAAGATGGGCATTAGAACACTTTTTCTTTCTTACATCTGTCCTGCCCTACTGCTCCTCCCATCCCACATGTTCTTCAGTTCAGTTCAGTTCAGTCACTCAGTCGTGTCCGACTCTTTGCGACCCCATGAATCGCAGCACGCCAGGCCTCCCTGTCCATCACCAACTCCCGGAGTCCACTCAGATTCACGTCCATCGAGTCAGTGATGCCATCCAGCCATCTCATCCTCGGTCATCCCCTTCTCCTCCTGCCCCCAATCCCTTCCAGCATCAGAGTCCTTTCCAATGAGTCAACTCTTCGCATGAGGTGGCCAAAGTACTGGAGTTTCAGCTTTAACATCAGTCCTTCCAAAGAACACCCAAGGCTGATCTCCTTTAGAATGGACTGGTTGGATCTCCTTTCAGTCCAAGGGACTGTCAAGAGTCTTCTCCAACACCACAGTTCAAAAGCATCAATTCTTCGGTGCTCAGCTTTCTTCACAGTCCAACTCTCACATCCATACATGACTACTGGAAAAACCATAGCCTTGACTAGACAGACCTTAGTCGGTAAAGTAATGTCTCTGCTTTTGAATATGCTATCTAGGTTGTGTTCTTAGGACCCCCCAAACACAAGGTGGCCGTACATCTGTGTTTGACTGGGACAGCCTCAGTTTGTAACTGTTGCCATGACACAACTATCAAAAGCAAATCATTTTACTCTTAAAAATGTCCCCATCTGTATGATTGACTGCTTTACCTGAAAGGATTCTTAGTGGAACTAGTTTAATCAAGACCCTTAACACCACCGCTCTCCTATTTTACTCTTTTAAAATGTTATTTATTTACTTTTGGCTGTACTGGTGTGTACGGGCTTTCTCTAGCTGCGTACGGGCTTTCTCCAGCTGCTGTGAGTGGGTTCTCCTCTCCAGTTGCAGTGCTTGGGCTTCTCATTGCCGTGACTTCTTTTGTTGCGGAGCATGGGCTCTAGGCACACTGGCTTCCATAGTTGTGTCCACAGGCTTACTTGCCCCATGGCATGTGGCATCTTCCTGGACCGGGATGGAAGCCATGTCCCCTGCATAGGCAGGCGGGTTCTCAACCACTAGACCTCCCTCCCCTATTTTAGATGAATGTGTGCCTCCCCTAGTGTTGGTAGAGACCCAAGATTGCAGAGGACCCAGTCCACTTTTTAATAAGTGCTGCAGTCCCAACCCTGGAGGCTTTAGATTAGGGTAAAAGATTGTGGATTACAAGAGAGTCTCAGATATCTTGTAGTGAGATATATATTTCCTGTTATTTTTATGTGCCGAATTATTTGTGCATGTATTCCCACCTGAAAGCAGAGGAGTGATCGAAATCGTTCCCCTGGGGTTCTCCCCAACCCCAGGATGCCCTGATATCCTACCTCAGCCCTTCAGAATTAAAAGAGGAAATTACACGGTGGGGGCTGCTGAAGCAGAAGAGAGCTCTGGATTTAAGATGCTGGGCTGACATCCAACACAGACAGCCAAAGCATCAGGCAAAAGAAATTGAAATAAGGGATCACAAAAACCAAGGGAAAGAAAGATACTGAGTCTCTACAATGAGCTACTGAGAATTTGAGTAGCTTGCTTGGAATTAGTAAGGCACTTTGGATGTTATGCAAATGTAACTAAGGTGTGGACATCAGAGGGGGCTGGGCCTATCTACCAGGGCTAAGTGGAATCCTAATTTCACAGAGATCTGATGAATTTTTTGGAGGAAAAAAACAGAGATGACTTGGAGGACTGCTAGTTGGGCTCCTAGAAGCTATAATGAGGACTTCTAAACAAGAAGGGGTCATCAAGACCACTCTGGCTCTCTTGAGCAATGCCTTGGAGGTTTAGAGAGACGACTCTGGGGCAGGCAAAGCTGAGGGCCCTAGGTTTCTCTTGAAGCACTGGTCAGTTGTTGAATAATTCTTCACAATGAGACACTTAAGGACTTTCCTGGTGATCCAGCGGCTAAGACTCTATACTCCCAATGCTGGGCGCCCAGGGTTCAATCCCTGGTCAGGGAACTAGACCCCACATACCACGCTAAGAGTTCTCACGCCACAACTAAAGATTCCACATGCAGAAACTAAGACCCAACACAGCCAAATAAATAAATATCATTTTTTTTAAAAATAAGACACTTAAAAGTGCCACTTCAACTTCTGATTTCCCTGATATAACTCAGGAAGGAATTAGAAATGGGAAAAGCAAATTTATTGCTGTTTCCCTAGAGACAAGTTATCTCCCTTCTATCTCTAGGAGAGAAGCAGGGTCAACTCTGGGGGTTGTATCAGTTATACATTGCTGTGTCAAAAACTATTCCAGAAGTTAGTGATTTAAAACAAGAACCATTTATTTGCTCACCATTTTGATATCAAGTCAGGATTAAGCATAGTCAAAGCTATGGTTTTTCCAGTAGTCATGTACGGATGTGAAAGCTGGACCATAAAGAAGGTTGAGCACTGAAGAACTGATGCTTTTGAACTGTGGTGCTGGAGAAGACTCTTCGGAGTCACTTGGATTGCAAGTAGATCAAACCAGTCAATCCTAAAGAAAATTAACCCTGAATATTCATTGGAATGGAGAAGGCAATGGCAACCCACTCCAGTACTCTTGCCTGGAAAATCCCATGGACGGAGGGGCCTGGTAGGCTGTAGTCCATGGGGTCACGAAGAGTCGGACACTTACTGAGTGGCTTCACTTTCACTTTTCACTTTCATGCATTGGAGAAGGAAATGGCAACCCACTACAGTGTTCTTGCCTGAAGAATCTCAGGGGTGGTGGAGCCTGGTGGGTTGCCATCTGTGGGGTCGCACAGAGTCAGACATGACTGTAGCAACTTAGCAGCAGCATTCATTGGAAGGACTGATGCTGAAGCTAAAGCTCCAATACTTGGCGCCCTAAAGCAAAGAGCTGACTGATTGGAAAAGACCCTGATCCTGGGAAAGATTGAAGGTGAGAGGAGAAGGGGAAGACAGAGGATGAGATGGTTGAATGGCATCACCAACTCAGTGGACATGAGTTTGAGCAAACTCCAGGAGATGCTGAAGGACAGGGAAGCCTGCCTTCACCTGTGCTGCAGTCCATGGAGTATGACTGAACAACAGCAACAGAATTAAAGCTGGGACACTTCATCCTTGCTCCATGTAGCATCTGCTGGGACGGCTTGACTGGGAAGTGGGTTACTCTCAAGCCAGCTTCCTCCCAGAGCTGTCAGCTGAGCGCTCAGCCTGGGCTGGCCACCAGGGGCCTCAGTTCTCTTCCAGAGGGACCTTGGCAAGTGTCCAAGCTCAGGCTCCCTCACAATATGGAGGCTGGGTTCCAAGAGGAAACTGGGACAGCATCACTTCCGCTATATTCTTTTGGTCAAAACAGCCACCAGCCTGGCCCAGCATACAGAGCAGCAGAGAAATAGCTCCTACTTTTCAGTGTCAGAAGTGACAGTAAGTTTTCTGCCTTGTGTGTGTGCGTGGCAACACCAGGTCTTAGTTGCAGGGCAGGATGTTTGCTGTCTCATGTGGGATCTCGTTCCATGAACAGGAATCGAACCTGGGCCCCCTACATTAGGAACACAGAGTCTTAATCACTGGACCTCCAGGGAAGTCCCTGCTGCCATCTTTAATGCCCTACATGGACGGACCATGGGAAAGATCATTTATAGAATGTCAGAACAAATGGCTGTTTAAGTAGAACTTCACAGTTGTCTGGTCCTACCGGGAGGAAGGAGAAAGAAATTTTGGGACTGCAATATTCCTGACAATTTGCTGAGGAGGAAGAAGAGACAAAGGCTGGTTTCATTACTTGCTACTGTAATTCACACTCTTGGTCTTACTCCTAAATTTGTAAAGCCAAGGGGAAAAAAAATATATGTGTATATATATATTTGAAGCTGAAAACTTCAAAATTTAAGATTGACATATGACAAATGATTTAATTCAAAACTATTAAGTTAAAATAGTTACTATGTGCAAGATAGTATAATAGGTCTTATAATGATTATAAAGTTTTACAGGTCATGGCTTCTGTCCTTGAGAAACTTTTCAGTTTATTTAACAAGCATTAGCCAAGTAGGTGCCAAACATCGTTCTAGGTGCTACTAGCTGGTAGACACAAAGATAGGAAACACCATCATCTCTGCCTTCATGGACTTCACAGTCCACTAGAGGTGAGAGATGAACATAGATATGTTATGTGGCAAGTGTGATCCAAACTCTGTAAATGATAAGTAAAATATGTGTATAATAGAAGAAAAAATCAAAATACTCAATCCAAAATGTTAAGAATGAGAAGATGAGTGAGCTTTTGTTTTTGCTTTCTACTTTTAATTTTCAAGAAGTGAATTTTCAAATAGAAAAAAAAAACTATATTAAGTGCAATGTAGTGCTGTAATAGAGAAATTCCAGGATTTTCTGCAAGCTGAGAGGTAGTCCCTAGCCTCTCCTGGAAGGAGGAGAGAGAAGTGTATGCGGAGGAGGTGACTTCAAAGTCATGGATTGAAGCGGAAATAGAAGTTGTGGTTGACCTCTGTGTTTTGTGGGGTATAACCTTGCCTGGCTCTCTTATTTGAGAGAAAATCTTTATTGTGTGTGCACTTTTGGGTCTCTAGAGCTTTGTCTCCTCCAGGTAAGAGGCTCCATTTAGACTTCTTTCCTTCCTGGAAGCCGAGGCAGGAGAACAAACCCTGGGTTCAGCCTGTCAGCCTCCCTGCCCACAATATTGAATCTGGTGGCAGAGGAGCAAACTGGATAGAACTCATCTGTAGCCAGTGTGGGCGATGGTACCAACGGTGCTGACTAATGGCAATAGTGCCCAGCAGCCGCAACAGCAGAATCCTGTAACCAAACAGCTGTACTTTCGGGCCTTGGTCCTCCTTGGTTCCCTGCTCATGTCTGCATTCCAATCTTGGTCCTCTAGCTTCCTGTTATTCCATGAGTCCCTGCCAATAAATTCCTTAAGGAAAGCCAAGCTTGAGTTCTGTTGTTTGAAGCAACTGACTGATATAGGTGAGGGTTAGGCAGGCAGGGTACCGGGTGTCGGGAGGGGGGGCGGGGTGCGTGGAGGAGATAGGTGTAAATCACAGCATGTGCAAAGATGGAGAAAGAGCACAGGTAGTACCTTCTAGAAGGAGAGATGAGATATCTACTCAGATATAACCATGGTAGGGAAACACATCCATGTGAAATATTTTGGAGATGCAGAAGACGGCATGATCACTTTTTAAAACAATTATTTAGTTATTTAGGCTGCATCAGATCTTTGTTTCGAGGAGTGGGCTTCTTTCTGGTTGTTGCACGTAGGCTTAGGGCCCCAACCACTGTCACCCCATCCCACCCCCTACATTCTCCCACATCCCCCCAAGTCCCCCACCCTCGTATGTAGGATCTTGGTTTCCCAATCAGGTTTCAAACCCGAGTCCCCTGGTGTGGAAGGTGGGTTCTTTTTTAAAGTTAATTTATTTTAGTATTATTATTGATATTATTATTTTGGCTGCCCTGGGTCCTTGTTGCCTGTGGGCTTCCTCTAGCTGCATCAAGTAGGGGCCTCTCTTGCTACAGAGCACAGGCTCTAGGGGCAAGGCCTTCAGTAGTTGCAGTTCACGGGCCTAGCTGCCCTGCAGCAAATGGGATCTTTCCCGATCGGGGATGGAACCGGTGTCTCCTGCATTGGCAGGCGGACTCCCAGCCCCTGGACCACCAGGGAAGCCCCTGGAAGGTGAATTCTTGACCACTGGACCACCAGGGAAATCCCCACAATCCCTTCTTACTGGGTTTATTAGCAAAGATGCAGTGGAAGAAATAGAATTAGCCTGACCATTGGAGAAGAGGAAAGAAAATAATCACTCCAGGCCGAAGGAGAATTATATCCTGATCGAAAAGATTCATGTGTATTTAGGAATCTCGTAGTAAAGTAGTTCAATTTAGCTGATGCATGGGAGACAAACAGAGAAGCTTGGGCATTTGGCAAGTACTAAATTCCCTTGGTGTTTCGTGCTAGGACATAGACTCTGGACTTTAGCACATAACAGGGAAGCATGGAAGGTTTGTGAACAAGGAGTGTTCTCATGCAAGTGATGCTTCAAGATGTTGAATCTGGTGGTCATGGATAGAATGGTCCATTAGGCTGCTGCAATAACTTAGGATAAGCTGAATGTCCTGAATTAGGCTGACAATAGTGGGAATGGAAAGGACCAATGTGCAAAATAATAGTTTGTAAACTGATGGATCCTCTGTTTAAAAAAAATCTAGTTTTAAACATGCATATGTACACAATCATTGTGTTTATAAATGGGCTGTATTTAAATATATACAGAGGATAACATACCACATATGCTGGCTGTAATTCTCTCCAACAAATAGCGTGGTGAATTTATTCCATAGATTATGCAAAACAAATAAAACAAATATAGCCAGACAAAGACGCTCTGCATCATTTCATGAAAGTGTTTGGGATATATGTTAGTGTGTGTGTACACACGTGTGTGGATTTGGAATACAGCAAAAAGCATGGACAATAGGTGGGATTCTCCAGTTCCTCTGAGGAATCAGGCTGTTTCCTGTAACTCTGCTTTTATTGCAGTTGACGTGCATGTGTGCTCAATCAGTCACGTCCAACTCTTTGCGACCCCATGGACTGTAGCCTGCCAGGCTCCTCTGTCCATGGGATTTCCCAGGCAAGAGTACTGGAGGGGGTTGCCATTTCCTTCTCCAGTTGAAGTTGGTGGTTAATACAATGTATTATTGCTGAGGTAGGTGGAAGTTCCCTGGTTTTGTCTATAGAAAAAATTCTGGTATTCCCAAGGACAGTGAAGTTGAAAAGTTTCCTTAATAAATAGGATGAGCTAAAGCAATGATGAGACAGACTGAGATTCACCTTACAACCCTCCTTCTGTCATCCAATCACATTTATTGATTCTTCCTCCTAACTATATTTGAAATCTACATCCTATTCTAGTCTAACTCCTCACTGTCACCCCAAAACTCAATTCAAAAACACCTTATTGACCACAGCCTCCCTAGTCTAAATCTTAGGTCTCCTGCTTTCCAACAAATGATACGCATTGGTCAGTTTGCTTCCAGACATCCCTTTCTAGCAAGGCAGGACCAGGGCCCTTCCTGAGTAGACGGTAGGCTACATGACCCTACCCTCAACTGTATTTGGCCCTGATTCAACACTCACCTACTACATTCTTTTTCTTAGGAATTTGAAATTGGAACCCAATGACTATAATTACCTGTAAGTGTGAGATCTGAAGGTCACACAAAGTCTAGAGGTTGGCACCATTTCAGGGAAGCCATAGGGGTTTCCCTGGTAGCTCAGCTGGTAAAGAATTCACCTGCAATGCAGGAGACCCCAGTTCAATTCCTGGGTCAGGAAGATCCCCTGGAGAAGGAATAGGCTACCCACTCCAGTATTTTCGGAGTTCCCTGGTGGCTCAGATGGTAAAGAATCCTCCTGCAATGCAGGAGACCTGGGTTCGATCCCTGGGTTGGAAAGATCCCCTGGAGGAGGGCATGGAAACCCACGCCAGTATTCTGGCTTGGAGAATCCCCATGGACCAGAAGAAGCTTGCAGGCTACAGTCCACGAGGTCGCAAAGAGTTGGACATGGTGCGTCATCCAAGGTGAACCTTGTGAAAACCAAGTAATGAGGTGAGTCCGGAGAAAGGAATAGATACACCAAGGGAAGTGGAGACAAAAGACCCCATTATCCTCGAAGAAATTGAAGAGATGGAGAAAGAGAAAGAAATGGCGAGACTGCAAGCTGCTCTGGTTCCTAAGGTATTTCAGAACTAGAAAATGGGCTTCCTGAATCCTAAGGATCCACTATACACTTCCTTCTTGGGTTCCATGACATTTCTCTACATCCTTACATGCTGCTGCTGCTGCTGCTAAGTCGCTTCAGTCGTGTCCGACTCTGAGCAGCCCACCAGGCTCCACCATCCCTGGGATTCTCCAGGCAAGAACACTGGAGTGGGTTGCCATTTCCTTCTCCAATGCATGAAAGTGAAAAGTGAAAGTGAAGTCGCTCAGTCGTGTCTGACTCTTCGAGACCCCATGGACTGCAGCCTACCAGGCTCCTCCATCCATGGGATTTTCCAGGCAAGAGTACTGGATTGGGGTGCCATTGCCTTCTCTGCATCCTTATATGAGCCCTCTTTGATTTCAGCTAGTCTGAAGCCATTCCTATGCTTTCCCCTAAGGAAACTTCCCGCACACTTAGTCCACGCTCTGCCATAGCAATTACCGTATTACACTATAGCTGTTTATTTGCTGTCTCCCTTTCCTGTTGGGTTTTGATCTCCCTTGGGACAAGAAATTCATCCTGTTCTCTGTTCATCCTTTGTATCCCCAGGACTTAGGGGAGTGATGGGCATATTAGCAAATATTCAGTAAATGTTTAGAGAGTACTTCAGGGGTAGGGGTCATCCCTTCCACCACTTGTATTGATTCTGCCTTATTGTAACTCTCTTTTTCCACAGGGTTTTGACAGCACAGACAGTATGTATGAACAATTGCTTCTGAAGCTGTCCTGGGAGTCTCAGAGTGCAGAGCTAGCAGCTGGAAAATCCCAGACTCCTATGCTGAAAGAGACCTGGAGAAGCCATTGTTCTGGGAAAACTGAGAGTTCTGCAGTGAAAGATTAGCTACTCTCTTTATTTAAGAATATTATTTGACTTCACACACACACACAAATATTATAGCAAGACTAACAAAAAACTAAAAACTTTAAAAATTCATCCATGATGCCATCATGACCCTGAAACAGCCTGTTTTCATATGTCTACATATTTCCCTTCCAGTCCTTGTCTGTATGCACTTATGTAACTTTTACAGAGTTAATGTCATCATTAAGATAACAGCATGTTTTTCTTTTTACTGAACAATTCATCATAATTAGGGACTTACTTGGCAGTCTAGTGGTTAAGACTCCTTGCCTCCACTGCAGGTGGCCTGGGTTCGATCCCTGGTCGGGTCACTAAGATCCCATGAGCCACATTTGCTCATTCAGTCATTCAGTCATGTCTGACTCTCTGTGACCCCATGGACTGCCACACACCAGGCTTCCCTGTCCTTCACCATCTCCTGGAGCTTGCTCAAACTGATGTCCACTGAGTTGGTGATGCCATCCAACCATCTTGCCCTCTGCCATCCCCTTCTCCTCATGGTACATGGCCCCTAAAAAGAAAAAAAAAAACCCTGTAATTCATCATAATTATATTTTCCATGTTGTTACAGAGACTTTCTAAGTTTTAATGGCTATATATATACATTATAATATCAGAATTGATTAGATATGCTTTAAATTGCTTAAAATTTCCTATTGTGGAATCACATATTTTCTTTTTCTTTCTTTCCTTCCTTCCTTCTCTCACCTTCCTTCTCTCTTTCCTTCCTTCATTTTTTCCTTCCTTTCTTTCTCTCTTTCTTTTTCTTTCTTCCTTCCTTTCTTACATTGGACATCTTTGTATAAATTCTTTTCTTCTTTGGTTTGAGTCAGAATAATTCTACCCACAGCCCAGTTACTGGGATCAGGCTCTGTTTTCATTGAACAACAAATATTTACTGAGCACCTACTGTTTCAGCTGCTAAATGTTGGGGACACAGTGATGCAAACAATGCCTGCCCCTCCAAAACCTTTTTTCCTGATAATGGAGAGACACATTAACAGAAAAATCAGAATATTCCACCATCAAACACTGTAACATAGATAAGAACAAACTGCTGCGGAAGCCCAGGTGGGGTTTGTCTGGGGGGTGCTTGATTTGCTGCGTTTGTTTCTAAAAGGATGCCGATGGTCCCTGCCCCCAGCATACATGGTGTACATTCCAGTCTCTCCAACCACAGTGTCTTTAATAAAGACATTCAAAGAAGAACATTTGCAGCTCTGCTAATGTAAGAATCACTTACTAAGCTCTCATCACGTTCTGGGGGCTTATGGACCTAATACAATTCCCTCAACAGCAATATGAGGTCTTTATTATTATTGTCTCATTGTACAGAATAAGAAACAGAGCCTCAAAGGTGTGAAGGAGCCAGTCTACGGATTCACACAATTGAGATGCAGAATCACATTCTTATTAATCGCCACGGTTTGCTCCTGCACCACACCACAGCAGGAGACTCTTTTACCAATGGAAAGCCCTTTCTCATTGGAGATGGGACTCAGTTGAGCTCTATTCTCCATAAATGCAGTTGCTGCTTTCCAACAAGGAGCTGACTGGAAAGCATTGTTCTTGTTGTGCTTGGAGGTCTCGGGGATGAGGTTTTTGGTTTTGTTTTAAATATTTATTCATATATTTGGCTGCACTGGGTATTAGTTGTGGCACGTGGATTCTTTAGTTGAGGCATGCAAACTCTTAGCTGTAGCATGTGGGATCTAGTTCCCTGACCAGGGATTGAACCTGGGCCCTCAGCATTGGGAGTATAGTGTCATAGCTACTGGACCACTAGGGAAGTCCCAAGGATGGAGTGTTGAGTCTACTCAAACCGTTCTGTCTTTTCTTTTCAACCGACACTAACAGGCCCTCTTCCCAACCCTCACCCCAACTTTAGGGGCTAAAGCTGTGCTGGTTCAGCAGATAGTATTTGGATGACTGTCCGGAAGCCGATTCTAATTCGGCTGTGGCACTAGATCACTTGTGTGGGTGCTGCGGCAACAAAAGGCACATGTTTTTAGCCTCTCATCATGGGTCAAAACAATCTTCATAGGATGTCACAGATGGCACAAGTGGTTAAGAACACCCTTGCCAGTGCAGGAGACATCAGAGACACGGGTTTGATCCCTCGGTAGGGAAGAACCCCTGGAGGAGGGCATGGTAACCCACTCCAGTATTCTTGCCTGGAGAATCCCAGGATCAGAGGAGCCTGGCAGGCTACAGTCCATGGGGTCAAATAGAGTCTGGCATGACTGAAGTGACTCAGCACACAGGCACACACATGATCTTCACAGCAGGTAATATATTTTATCTTTGACATGTCTATTTCCAGTCACTGCAGGAACTGCACACAGAAATATATATGGGAACTTCCTTGGGAGTCCAGTGGCTAAGACTTTCCTCTCCCAATGCAGGGGGCTTGGGTTCTATCCCTCATCAGGAAATTAGATCCCACATGCAGCAACTAAGACCCAGAGCAGCTAAATAAATAAATAAATAATAGTTTTACTATCTTTTTCTCTAACAAAAGAACTTAACTTTATGAACTTAACTCTATGAAAACACATCATAGTCTCATAAATGTTTCCTAGGTAAGAAATTATTAGCAAAAAACTCTGCATCTAAATAGGAAAAACAAGTTGTCCTTGGTTGGGTTCACAAGAAACAGCCCTTAACACAACAGTTCATGAACAAGTGATTTACTAGGGAAACCCTTCCGGAAGAAGCCAGTGAGGGAGTCGGGGAAGCAGGCCAGGAATGTGGAAGATGCTGAGCAAGGACCTGATTTCAGATGATGCTTCTGCTCACACCCGATCCCCAGGGGAGCTCAGATACGTTCATTATTTCTCGGAGTTTGTCTCCGTCAAAGCAGGGAAGGTGAACTTTTGTACTCCAGTGCACAGAATCACTGCCTTTGGGCCAGTTTATGGGGATGTAATAAACTCTGCACACTGTTGGCTCTCTGGCTTCAGCAGAGCAAACCCTTGGGAGTCTGAAACTCTCTGAAGAAAGTCCCAGGTGTGAGATGCTAGATCAGAAGCAGGCAGAAGTGGAGGATGGACGCACAGAATCTGTACAAAGTGTCCTGCTTGGGACAGCATCCAGGTGGGAAATCTGACTGCCCGGGAAGTCAGCACATTCTCTAGAAGGAGATGTGGATTTGCATCCCAACTTCCTGCTAGACTTTGGTTCTCTCCTTCGTGAAGTGGGAACAGTATCATCTCGGGGAGGAGTAAAAATTCAAGGTATTTTATTTGAAGAATTATTTTGATGACTATAATAGACAGGTACTCAATGCTTGCATGTAAGCATGCTCAGTCACTCAATCATGTCCGACTCTTTACGACCCCATGGACTGTAGCTCGCCAGGCTCTTCTATCCATGGGATTTCCCAGGCTAGAATACTGGAATGGGTTGCCATTTCCTTCTCCAGGGGATCTTCCCAACTCAGGAATCGAACTCACATCTCTTATGGCTCCTGCATTGGCAGGTGGATTCTTTACCACTGTGCCACCTGGGATGTTCAGGTGCTCAATAAATTGTTGTTGTTCAGTCGCTAAGTTGTGCCCAACTCTCGGTGGCCCCATGGACCACAGCACACCAGGCTTTCCTGTCCTTCACTATTCCCCAGAATTTGCTCAAACTCTTGTCCGTGGAGGCAATGATACCATCCACCTATCTCATCTTCTGTCATCCCCTTCTCCACCTGCCTTCAATCTTTCCCAGCATCAGAGTCATTTTCAATGAGTCAGCTCTTTGCATCAGGTGGCCAAAGTATTGGAGCTTCAGCTTCAGCATCAGTCCTTCCAATGAATATTCAGGGTTGATTTCCTTTAGGATTGATGGGTTTGATCTCCTTGCTGTCCAAGGGACTCTCAAGAGTCTCAATAAATCAGTTCAGTTCAGTTCAGTTGCTCAGTCATGTCCAACTCTTTGCGACCCCACGAATCACAGCACGCCAGGCCTCCCTGTCCATCACCAACTCCCGGAGTTCACTCAGACTCATGTCCATCAAGTCAGTGATGCCATCCAGCCATCTCATCCTCGGTCATCCCCTTCTTCTCCTGCCCCCAGATGGTAGTTATTAATTCTGATTTAATATAAAGGTAATTTTTAAAATGTATTCAGCTCAGCTGGATCATATACATAAAAATATCCATTCTCACATCATGAAATGAGCATAGATTATATAAAGAGATGATATATTTTTGACACTACTTTACCTGTATAGACTACATCTTCCCTTAGAGAGAATCATCAGTCAGGAAATCAAAATAAGCTTCTTTTAAACATGCAAGCAGAAAGAAAATTTATTCTTGCTCACCGATGCTTTTTATTTTTACTTTTTATGATGAAAATCTTTGAACAGACACAGAAAGGGAGAAGAGAGCATACTGAACCCCTGGAGAACACTATACACCTAGTTTCAAAAATTATCAACTCACAGCCAATCTTCTTTTATCTGTAGCCTACCGTTCCCCTCCCTCCCACATTATTTTCAAGCAAATTCTAGATACTGTATACTTCAATATGTATCTCTAAAAGGTAAAGGCTCTTTTTTAATTTTACTTTTTAAATGAACACACAGCACAATTGCCTTTTTGCGGTGTGTATGTTTCCATGAATTTTGATGCATGTGTAGATTCGTGTAACCATTATTACAATCATGATACAGAATAGTCCCATTACCCCAGAAGGCTTTTTATCTACAACCACAATCTTACCACTACTTCTTTAAAAACAGTAATAAACAGACTTTTTTAAAGATAAACATGATCCTATTTATCTATAATCAAGAGACAACACACTAATTCACAATGTCCCTTTTACAATAGAAATGTTCATATCTAGGCATTCAAATGTACCATGAACAGAACATGTTCTAAACATCCTTCACACTTCTCTCCAACAAGTGGTCCTATCCAACATGATCCTTTTGTAACAATTCACTTATTCTCTCCTGCATTCAATTACATTCCTGCCCAACACAGATCTCCTTCTTGATAGATATTTCATAACATCTTCAGTTCTCCCAGTTACATAATTATCCACCTTACCATGATTAACTCTTTTATAGAACTTACCATGATTAACTCATTCATAGAAGAGTGGAGTTGTCAGTTTTTATTGAATGATACAGCTTTATCTGAAATAATTCAACTACATTTCTCAAGAAAATAGTTTAGAAACTAAGATCTGGAAGAGAGCTCAAAAACCATTCACTGGAATCCCTTCATTTCATAGATGAGAAAAAGCATCTCAGAGATATTTTAAAACTTACCCAAGGCACATATTTGGAGAGGAGCTGGAGCCAGAACAAGGCGTCCTGATATTGAGGGCTCTTTCTATTACACCATATTGGTGGCCATCCTTTTTCCTTCATTTCATTGAATCTGGGTGTGGGTTTCTTTACCATCTGTACATCCATATGTCATTTAATGAAATGTCCAGAAAAGGCAAATCTATAGAGACCAAAAAACAAACTAGTGATTGCCAAGAACTGTGGGTAAGAATGAAGATTGACTGTAGACAGGCACAAGGAATCTTCTGGGGGTGATGGGAATGTTCTAAAGCTGGATTGTGGTAGTGGTTGCACAACTCTGTAAATTAACTAGAATAGTATGCTTAACATGGGTGAGTTTTATGGTGCCGAAATTAAATTATACCTTAATACAGCTGTTTATTTAAAAAAAAAAAAAACAGCTGCCTACAGATATTTAATTATCTCTTATAACTGGATGTCTGAAGTAGGTTATTCTCAGCTTCATCCAGCAGCTTCACAATGTCATCAGACTCATGCTCTTACTGTGCTTAAAGTCTGCAGTCCTGATCTCATTGGCCTCTGATCCTCATGCTCATCATTTCATGGCCCCAAAACGGCTGCCGCAGCTCTGGAAACAAATCCATATATACAGCAAGAAGAAAAAAGGTGTCTGTAAGTTCTTAGCTCCCACCAGTCTCTTTTATAAGAGGATGTCCCCCAGTCGACTCCTCCTGGTCTCTCACTGGGCAGAACCAGATCACATGCCACCCCCATGTGCAAAAAGAGGCTGAGTATATGAGCACAGAGTGAATGGAGAGGAGTTACCAGGACTGGCTTAGTGTTGGGGCTGGCCACACCGCCTTGCTGGACTAAAGCGGGGTTCTGTTGGCAAGAGTCAAGGGTGCAGGAGGTTGTGGTGGATATTGAGTGGGCAACTAAGAGTGTGTCCACACGAGAAAACTAAAAATGTGCTAAATATGTTATTCTTTGTTCAGAGGTTTTACAGCATATGGGTTAAAAGCACAGACTCTGGAGAAAGTCTGCTAGGCTTCAATCCCAGCTTTACCTAACTCACTGCGTGAACTTAGGGGACTCCAGTAATCAGCCTGTTGACTCTGCTGTAAACTAGAGATAATAATAACACCTATTCAGAGTTATGTGAGAACTGAATGAGTTTACAGGTAGAACATTCTTAGAACAATGCCTGGTGTATAATAAGCAATGTATTTGATGTCGTTGTTTAGTCACTAAGTCGTGTCTAACTCTTCTGCAACTCTTTGGACAGTAACCCACCAGGCTCCTCTGTCCATGGGGTTTTCCAAGAATATTGGAGTGGGTTGCTATTTCCTTTTTTAGGGGATCTTCATGACCGAGGATTGAACCCACATCTCCTGCACTGGCAAGTGGATTCTTTACCGCAGAGCCACCTGCAAAGCTAAGCACAGTATAAGTGATATTATGTGTGCAAATGCATGTAAATGGCACCCCACTCCAGTACTCTTGCCTGGAAAATCCCATGGACGGAAAAGCCTGGTAGGCTGTAGTCCATGGGGTCGCTAAGAGTTGGACACGACTGAGTGACTTCACTTTGACTTTTCACTTTCATGCATTGGAGAAGGAAATGGTAACCCACTCCAGTATTCTTGCCTAGAGAATCCCAGGGATGGGGGAGCCTGGTGGGCTGCTGTCTATGGGGTCGCACAGAATCGGACACAACTGAAGCAACTTAGCAGCAGCAGCAGCAGCACATCTTTTATTCAACAAATATTTATTGACTATTTGATATGTGCCAGGCAGTGAGCTAGACACTTGGATAAAACAAGATAGATTGCTCCTGAACTTGCTGAGCTTGGATTCTGATGAAAGAAATCTATAATAAATATCAATAAATGCATAAGATTTTAGATTGTGATAATGCTATGAAGGAAATAAACAGAGTGAGGAGATAGAGACTAGAAGAAACAATTATCTTAGAGCAAGAAGGAGCAACTGAGCTGAGATCTGACCGGTGAGAATGAGGAGTCATATGAACATCCAAGAGAAGAACTTTCCAGCTAGTAAAAACACTTAGTGCCAGGTCCTGGGGAAGGAAAGAATTTAGCTTGTTCTAAACTGGTTCATAGACCCAGCATGGCTAGGACAAGATGAGCAAGGGTGATGGGGCTTAGATGAGGCTGAAGAAGAGGCCAGGGCCCAGACCGCATAGTGCCTAGTAGGCAGCGGAAGGTTCTTGAGCTTTAGTCTTAGTGCGGTGAGAAACCATTAAAGACAGAAATGGTTGGTATAATTTGGTGTTTTTGTAAACTTTTTAAAAATTAAAATATAGTTGATTTACAGTTAGGTGTACAGCAAAGTGACTCAGCATTTCAGATTCTTTTCCATCATAGGTTATTAAAAGATATTAAATAGAGCTCCCTGTGCTATACAGTAGGTTCTTGCTGGTTATCTGTTTTAGACATGTGCTGTGCTCAGTTGCTCAGTCGTTTCCAACTGTTTGTGACCCCACGGACTGTAGCCTGCCAGGCTCCTCTGTCCATGAGATTCTTGACTCCAGTCACGAATACTGGAGTGGGGTGCCATTTCCTTCTCCAGGGGATCTTCCTGACTTCGGGAATCAAACCTGTGTCTCTTGCATCGCCTGCATTTGCAGGCAGATTCTTTACAACTAGCACCACCTGGGAAGTTTTATACAGAGTAGTGCATATCCCAAATTCCTCATTTACCCCTCTCCACGCCTCCCCACCCCCGCCCCACCCTTTCCCTTTTGGTAACCATAAGCTTGTTTTCTCTGTCTGTGATAATGTGTTTGTTTTTAATCACTCCAGCTGCTTTGTGGGTTGAAGGGAGACAACAGTAGCCTCAGGGAGACCAGTTGTAAACAATGATGATAGATTGAATGAGGATAGTGGCAAAGAAAACAGAGAAAAGTCCAGGGAACTGTTTGTGTAACAAGAACCACGTGTTCCACCATTATGCTGCCTCAGTGGAGGATTTCAAACTGTTCCAGATTTTCTCACCTGGGTCAGGGCCACTCACTGCCCTCTCAACCCACCATCCCTCCTTGACATATCCAGAGACCCACTTCACCTCTAAGTACTGTTTCTGGGTGGCCAACAAGGGTCCAGGGCTGTTGAACAAGGAGGGAGTTGTCCGCATGAGGAGGTCAGAGAAGAGGCAAGCATCACTGGCTGAAAGATGGATGTGTGTGTGCTGATCACTGACAACTGGGGAAGCTCAGGGAAGACAGCCGGATGCTGACTTGGAGACCCACTGGCGCTGGTGAGCAATGAGGCTTCCTCTGGAAAAGGATTGATGTTTCTCAGACTTACAATCTTCTGTCCTCATTATCCTTGCCCCTCCTCCTCTTTTTCAGGGAGCCTTTATTTTCACTGTGAAAATAAAGTGAAAGTGTTAGTCTCTCAGCTGTGTTCAAGTCTTTACGATCCCATCAGCTATAGCCTGCCAGGCTCCTCTCTCCGTGGGATTCTCCAGGCAAGAATACTGGAGTGAGTAACCATGCCCTCCTCCAAGGGACCTTCCCGACCCAGGGATCGAACCTGAGTCTCCCAGATTCTTTACTGTGTGAGCCACCAGTGAAGGCCCCAGGCCCACAGTAGTGATAGGAAACTTGCTGCACAAAGAGGCATTTGAATCTCTGTTTTACAGGTAGATTTAATAAGTATTTGCAATCTTGGTTTGCTGTTTCAGAAGTCGTTGACTCCTGTCTCTACCCAGGGCAGGAACAGGCTCTCAGGGGCAAATGGGGAAGAATTCCATACCATGGGGAAGGCTGCATTAATTAATACTTTCAAACAGTAAGCAGACACATATATACACATATGATAGGACGATGGCTAGAGCTGCTCTTTTTCTTTCTTTTTAATATCTATCTATTTATTTTTGGCTGTGACGGCTCTCACTTGCAGCACACAGGATCTTTCATTGTGGTGCCTGGGCTCCAGAGCACATGGGCTCTGTAGTTATGGCCCAGGGGACCTCTAGTTGAGGCACGTGAACTCAGTAGCCTGATAACACATGGGATTTTAGTTCCCGGACTGGAGATCAAACCCAAGTCCCCTGCATTGGAAGGTGGATTCTTAACCACTGGACCAGGGAAATCCCAGGCCTGCTCTTATCAGTTCGGTTCAGTTCAGTTCAGTCGCTCAGTCATGTCCGACTCTTTGAGACCCCATGAATCACAGCACGCCAGGCCTCCCTGTCCACCACCATCTCCCGGAGTTCACTCAGACTCACGTCCATTGAGTCCGTGATGCCATCCAGACATCTCATCCTCTGTCATCCCCTTCTCCTCCTGCCCCTAATCCCTCCCAGCATCAGAGTCTTTTCCAATGCGTCAACTCTTCCCATGAGGTGGCCAAAGTACTGGAGTTTCAGCTTTAGCATCATTCCTTCCAAAGAAATCCCAGGGCTGATCTCCTTCAGAGTGGACTGGTTGGATCTCCTTGCAGTCCAAGGGACTGTCAAGAGTCTTCTCCAACACCACACTTCAAAAGCATCAATTCTTTGGCACTCAGCTTTCTTCACAGTCCAACTCTCACATCCATACATGACCACAGGAAAAACCATAGCCTTGACTAGACGGACCTTAGTCGGCAAAGTAATGTCTCTGCTTTTGAATATATTATCGAGGTTGGTCATAACTTTTCTTCCAAGGAGTAAGCATCTTTAAATTTCATGGCTGCAGTCACCATCTGCAGTGATTTTGGAGCCCAAAAATATAAAGTCTTACACTGTTTCTACTGTTTCCCCATCTATTTCCCATGAAGTGATGGGACCAGATGCCATGATCTTAGTTTTCTGAATGTTGAGCTTTAAGCCAACTTTTTTGCTCTCCTCTTTCACTTTCATCAAGAGGCTTTTTAGCTCCTCTTCACTTTCTGCCATAAGGGTGGTGTCATCTGCATATCTGAGGTTATTGAGATTTCTCCTGGCAATCTTGATTCCAGCTTGTGCTTCTTCCAGCCCAGTGTTTCTCATGATGTACTCTGCATAGAAGTTAAATAAGCAGGGTGACAATATACAGCCTTGACATACTCCTTTTCCTATTTGGAACCAGTCTGTTGTTGCATGTTCTAACTGTTGCTTCCTGACCTGCATACAGATTTAAATTAGTTCCATTGCTCTAGTCTGAAATCTTTGGGATTAGGGAGGAAGTAGGAGTGTCTCTACATTCCCAAGAGGATGGTTTGGGTGGAGCTCCACAGGATTCAAAGATAAGGAAGAAAGCCACAGAATGGCTCCACCAACTGCAGCTAAAAAAAGACCCAAGCCGGTCCCACCCCTCTGCCAAAAAGGATGTCTGATAGCCATCAGGTAACCATGATGCTCCCTCCCCTTTTAGTATTAGAAGCTTTAATTAATCACCCAAGTTGCTCTTGATGTTATTTCTAATCAAGTTTCATGTGTGTAAATCTATTAATGGGAAAGGACAAGGGATCCCAGAGTGACTTACCTCTGCTGCTGCTGCTGCTAAGTCGTGTTCGACTCTGTGCGACCCCATAGACAGCAGCCCCAAGGCTTCCCCATCCCTGGGATTCTCCTGGCAAGAACACTGGAGTGGGGTGCTGTTTCCTTCTCCAATGCATGAAAGTGAAAAGTGACACACTCAGTCGTGTCCAACCCTCAGTGACCCCATGGACTGCAGTCTACCAGGCTCCCCCGTCCATGGGATTTTCCAGGCAAGAGTACTGGAGTAGGTTGCCATTGCCTCTGCTCCATACCAAATGGGTGACACTAATCTAAATAATAGAGAGCAGACTTGTGGTTGTTGAAAGGATGGAAAGTGGGAGGGAAGAACTGGGAGTCTGGGATTAACAGATACAAATGATTATATATAGGATGGATAGAAAAAACAAACTCCTACTGTATAGCACAGGGAACGATATTCAATATCCTGTGAAAAGGCATAATGGAAAAGAATATGGAAAAGAATATATATATCTATATCTCTGAGTCACTTTGCTGTACAGCAGAAATTAACACAATATAGAAAATCAACTATACTTCAATAAAAATGTTTTATTGGACAGCAAGGAGATCAAACCAGTCAATCCTAAAGTAATCAACCCTGAATATTCACTGGAAGAACTGATGCTGAAGCTGAAGCTCCAATACTTTGGCCACCTGATATGAAATGCCGACTCACTGGAAAAGACCCTGATGCTGGGAAAGATTGAGGGCAGGAGGAGAAGGGGACAACAGAGGATGAGATGGTTGGATGGTATCACCGACTCAATGGAATTGAGTTTGAGTAAGCTCCAGGAGATAGTGATGGACAGGGAAACCTGGTGTGCTGCAGTTCATGGGGTCACAAAGAGTTGGACACAACTTAGCGACTGCAGAACAAAAACAAAAATGTTTTAAATGAAACAATAAAAATAAATACAATCATAGTCTATAAGACTTTAATTTTACAGTGAGGCCCGGAGAATTTGGCTGACTCAGGTTGACACAAATAGCTGATGGCCTGAGAACCATCTTAAATTAACTTAGACTAACTAAGAGGTTGTTGGGTGGAGTTTAATCGAACTGGCTTGACTCCAGCTGGGACACCCTTCTCACCAGGTACTGGGAGCCTGAAAGTGAAAGTGTTAGTTGCTCAGTTGTGTCTGACTCTTTTCGACCCCATGGACTGCAGCCCGCCAGACTCCTCTGTCCATGGAATTCTCCAGGCAAGAATACTGGAGTGGGTTGCCATGCCCTTCTCCAGGGGATCATGGCAATCCAGGGATCAAACTCAGGTCTCCCGCAGTGCAGGCGGACTCTTTACTGTCCGAGCCACAGGGGATGAGAACTCCCATACCTGTTTATAATGCAAAATGACCTTTTGCTAAGTTGTGCTCATGGAGAACTGAACTTAAACTTAGTCTCATTGACTTAAAAGTAGCAGGAGAGCCAAAGGGAAGAATTTGTAGAGGATATTAGAACAAGGACAGTTCTGTTACTTCAAAGTACTGTATCTATAGTGACAGAAACTGTTGACAACAACGGGCAGCCAAGGAGAGGTCCAGCCAGCACTCCTGGGGCAATGATCGGGCCAGCCTGCCTCTCCAAGGCTCTGAGCTCTCTGAGGGGAACCTGAATGACTGGTGCTGTGGAAACAGGACCTGAGGAAGCCAGCAGCCAAGACTGCCAGGGGGCTGCATTGGATACCTAACTTTCAGTTAGCACATGTGCCATGCTTAGTCGCTCAGTCCTGTCTGACCCTGCGACTGCGTGCACTGTAGCCTGCCCAGCTCCTTTGTCCATGGGGATTCTCCAGGCAAGAATACTGGGGTGGATAGCTGTTCCCTTCTCCAGGGGATCTTCCCAACCCAGGGATTGAACCCAGGTCTCCCTCATTGCAGGCAAATTCTTTACCGTCTGAGCCACCAGGGGAAGGCCAAGAATACTGGAGTGGGTAGCCTCTCCCTTTTCCAGGGCTGGGTAGCCTATCCCTTCTCCAGGGGAACTTCTCGACCCAGGTTCCAACTGGGGTCTCCTGCATTGCAGGGGGATTCTTTACTGTCTAAGCCACCAGGATCAGTTAGTACATATAAAGGAACAAAAGATGAAGGAGGTAATTAGGTGTGTGTTTGCAGAGCTGAGCTGCATATAAAAACCTGACAGATTCACATAGTGGTAGCTGTGGCCTGAGACAGCATGGTCTGGTTCTCAGGAAACTGTTCTCCAGAAAGGTACAGTCGAAGTTTTGATAGTAACTTCATCCTAGGAGATGGGCCCTGGTGAGTCTGGAATCCAGGATGGGTTAGATTCTGTGTGGACTGGCCCTGTACAGCTTCTTCTACTGGTCATTGTGGTTCAAATGAAGGTAGAGGCAGCCTTCAGGAGAAAAGGGCAAGAAAAGGTGTTGGAGGGGACTTCCCTACTGGGAAGAATTCCCTTGGTGGGACTTCACTGGTGATCCAGTGGCTAAGACTCTGTGCTCCCAATGCAGGTGGCCCAAGTTTGATCACTTGTCAGGAAATTAGCTACCACCTGCTGTCACTAAAGATCCCACATGCTGCAATGGAGATCAAAGATCTAGAATGCTGCAACTAAGACTCTGTGCAGCTAAATAAATAATTAAAATAAAATAAGAAAAAAATGTTGGAGAAGGAAACAAATAGCCTGGAGATAAAATACGGCTTTATTAGCAAGAGACAGGCCCAGCTTTTTGAGGGGGAAGATAGAAGCGTTTTTGCAATTTGGAGAGCAATACCTGGGTGCCTGCTTCATATGTCAGGAGCTGTGCTGAAGCACTGGGGTGTATTGGGCACCTGAGGTTAGTAAGGTGGAGAAAGCAGAGGTCCCCCCTTCCACTGGCCCACACTCTACTCTGAATGCATGTGTCGGAGGCATACTTTCTCCTGTGTATCAATTGGTTTTACTCATCCTACTGCAATCTTCAACAGTCTGGGGCCTTCCACAGTCCCAAAAGGAAGAGGGGGAAGTTGTGATGGCAAATTATGGAATATTATAAGGCTGTCAAAAAAAACTTTGCTCAACTCTCTTTTTTAAAAAAATTCGATTATTTTATTACATTTCACAACTAATTTAGCACTGAGAGTTCACCATGGTGTCGCAAGATTCAAAGTTTGGTGTTATTGAAACGTGCTATTAAATGTGTTTAAGTGGTTATATCAGATGATGACAACTATCTCCTGGGAAAATATTTTAGGTCAATGGTTGTTTTTTTTAATTTTTTAAAAATTTATTTATTTTTAATTGGAAGATGATCGCTTCACAATATTGTGCTGGTTTCTGTCATATTCAACTTACCTTTCTTGAGGCCAGATTATCCTAACATGAAAACCAGACAAAGACATCACAAGAAAAGACTTGTAAATGACCATACTTTGTTAAAGGGTCCTATTCATTTCCTGTTTACTTGGCTTTTCTTTGCAGAGTTTTATCTTGGAATCAGTTCAGTTTAGTCGCTCAGTCATGTCTGACTCTTTGCGACCCCATGAATCGCAGTACGCCAGGCCTCCCTGTCCATCACCAACTCCCAGAGTTCACTCAGACTCACGTCCATCGAGTCAGTGATGCCATCCAGACATCTCATCCTCTGTCGTCCCCTTCTGCTCCTTGCCCCCAATCCCTCCCAGCATCAGAGTCTTTTCCAATGAGTCAACTCTTCGCATGAGGTGGCCAAAGTACTGGAGTTTCAGCTTTAGCATCATTCCTTCCAACGAAATCCCAGGGCTGATCTCCTTCAGAATGGACTGGTTGGATCTCCTTGCAGTCCAAGGGACTGTCAAGAGTCTTCTCCAACACCACAGTTCAAAAGCATCAATTCTTTGGTGCTCAGCTTTCTTCACAGTCCAACTGTCACATCCATATGTGACCACTGGAAAAACCATAGCCTTGACTAGACAGACCTTAGTCGGCAAAGTAATGTCTCTGCTTTTGAATATATTATCGAGGTTGGTCATAACTTTTCTTCCAAGGAGTAAACATCTTTTAATTTCATGGCCGCAGTCACCATCTGCAGTGATTTTGGAGCCCCAAAAATAAAGTCTGACAGTTTCCGCTGTTTCCCCATCTATTTGCTATGAAGTGATGGGACCGGATGTCATGATCTTAGTTTTCTGAATGTTGAGCTTTAAGCCAACTTTTTCACTCTCCTCTTTCACTTTCATCAGGAGGCTTTTGAGTTCCTCTTCACTTTCTGCCATAAGGGTGGTGTCATCTGCATATCTGAGGTTATTGGTATTTCTCCTGGCAATCTTGATTCCAGCTTGTGTTTCTTCCAGTCCAGCGTTTCTCATGATGTACTCTGCATAGAAGTTAAATAAGCAGGGTGACAATATACAGCCTTGACGTACTCCTTTTCCTATAATTTTAGGGATCTAGAATCCATGTTTGTGTTAGTTAACATGGCCTTCAATCCCATTTTATTTAACAAATACTTATTCATCACTACCATGCATGAAGTTTACCGAAGGTGTCTACAAGAGTCTTCAGCACACTGTGTGAAAACCATCTGCATGTGAGTCTGACCCCCCTCCACAAGGCCACATTCATGTCTCGCTCAGGCCTGTGTCTCCAACACCTCACACAGGCCATCCCCATAGGACTAGACACTCAATACATATTTGGAGACTGTATGTCAGAATGTGGAACACCTTTACTAGGAGGCTGAGCCAACAAAGATGCCAGTAGAGTGATGGAGAAAGGGTGATAAATTTGAGATTTAGGTGGCGGTTTGGGGGAGGGACAGCAGTAATGAGAAAGAAGCCTGGGAAGTGGGATAGTGTCAGATTGCAGTGAGACTGAAAGCCCATGCTAAACAGATGGAATCTAGTTTTGTATCCAAGGGGAAGACTGAAGGGTTTGGGGATCAATAAAAGATCATTTTCATTTCAGTTTTTAAAAATAAAATTCTTGTAAAGCCCATATGTGTATCAGTTAGGGGGCTTTCCATTGAGAGTAACAGAAAACCTGATTCTCATGAACATAAAAAAAAGGGAATTCAGTGGTTTATACGGCTGAAAATTCCAGAGGTAGGGCAGATTACAGGCACACTTTCATTAGACCCCAGTTTTATTTCTCTATGATTATCTTGGCCTTGTCCTCCTCCATGTGCTGGCATCATTATCAAACTAGTTTATCTTTATGCTTGCAAGACTGCTGCTACTAAGGCTAGTTGCTATTTCTCCCAGCATTTAGTGAAAAGTCCAAAGTTTCACTCTGATTAGACCAATACAGTTCTCATTCTTGCATAAACGAATTCATGATGCAGAGCCAGAGAAACAGAGTTAAACTGATGCCCTAGGACAACTGAGGCCACCCTCATGGCCAAGAGTGGATCAATCCATCCGAACTTCATGGCTGCGTCTCAGTAGGAGAGTGATGTTTGGAAAGCTGAGAAGGCAACCAACAATGTTCACTACAATATGACAAAATAAATGTCTAATTACGAGGACAGAATTTATGCAAAAGAAGACAGCAAGGAAGAATTTGCTTTACTTTATTAAAATGATCAAAAGTAGAATGATGTTGGCACAAAGAATGCAGAAATAAATCCAAATTGGCTTTAAAATTAGTCCTATGACAAATGCTGCAATTTGATGGCAGCTTGTTTAATGAAAAGTACTGATATAATTATCAATTGAACTGGAAAGAGATCAAGTTAGATCCCTGGACATTGCAACATAAGTAAGAAATTCCAAGCGTATCAGAAAGCCAACAGTAAGAAACAAAATAGTAAAAGCATTAGAAAAAAATTGGAAGAAGAAAATTCAACCAGCCACCAATGGCCAGTGATATAATCAATCACATCTATGTAATGAAGCTTAAAGAACAGTGTTCAGAAGCTCCATTTTCCTTCCCATACATCTTACTCTATGTGTCTTCCGTACGGCTATTCCTGAATTATATCTGTCCCTGGTGGCTCACTGATCGGTTCAAAATTGGGAAATGAGTATGTCAAGGCTGCATATTGTTATCCTGCTTATTTAACTTATATGCAGAGTACATCATATGAAATGCCAGGCTGGATGAAGCACAAGTTGGAATCAAGATTGCCAGGAGAAATATCAATAACCTCAGATATGCAGATGACACCACCCTAATGGCAGAAAATGAAGAGGAACTAAAGAGCCTCTTGATGAGAAAGAGGAGAGTGAAAAATCTGGCTTAAAACTCAACAATCAAAAAAACTAAGATCATTGCATCTGGTCCCATCACTTCATGGCAAATAGATGGGGAAACAATGGAAACAGTGACAGACTTTATTTTCTTGGGCTCCAAAATCACTGCAGACAGTGATGGCAGCCATGAAATTAAAAGATGCTTGCTCCTTGGAAGAAAAGTTATGATAAACCCAGACAGCATATTAAGAAGTAGAGATACCACTTTGCCAACCAAGGTCCATCTAGTCAAAGCTATGGTTTTTCCAGTAGTCATGTATGGATGTGAGAGTTGAACCATAAAAAAGGCTGAGCACAAAAAAATTGATGCTTTTGAACTGTGGTGCTAGAGAAGACTTTTGAGAGTCTCTTGGACAGCAAGGAGATCAAACCAGTCAATCCTAAAGGAAATTAACCCTGAATATTCATTGGAAGGACTGATGCTGAAGCTCAAGCTCCAACACTTTGGCTACCTGATTCGGAGAGCTGAATCACTGGAAAAGATCCTGATGCTGGGAAAGATTGAGGGCAGGAGGAGAAAGGGATGACAGAGGATGAGATGGTTGGATGGCATCATCAACTCAATGGACATGAGCTTGAGCAAACTCAGATATAGTGAAGGACAGGGAGGCCTGGCTAGCTGCAATCTATGGGGTCGCAAAGAGTCGGACATGACTGAGTGACTGAACAACAATTGTTGGCTCAGATGGTGAAGAATATCCCTGCAATGTGGAAAACCTGGGTTCCTTCTCTGGGTTGGGAAGATCTCCTGGAGCAAGGAATGGCTACCCACTCCAGTATCTTTGCCTGGAGAATCCTATGGACAGAGAAGCCTGCGAGTCCATGGGGTTACAAATAATCAGACACAACTAACGCTTTCACTTTTTCATAATAACCAATAACCTAGTAAGTAAACTCTTCTCCTAAGTTCAATGAGCAGCTCTAGCAAATTAACTGAACCTGAGGCTGGGGTCACTGGAATCTCCAATCTATAGTTTATTGGTCAGAAGCACTGACAATAACCTGGACTTGAGGTGAGCATCTGAAGTGGGGAGGGAGGACTTTCTTTTTTTTTTAATTAACTTTTATTAGTTTAGTTTCTTTATAATGTTGTGTTAGTTTCTGCTTATAGTAGAGTGAATCAGTTATATGTATGCATATATCCCCTCTCATTTTGGATTTAGGTCACCACAGAGTATTGAGTAAAATTCCCTCTGCTATACAGTAGGTTCTTAATTAATCATCTATTTTATACATAGTATCAATCGTGTATATATGTCAGTCCCAATCTCCCAATTCATCCACACCCTTTCCTCCCGTGGTATGTCCCCTGTACTCTCAATACTCTTCAGCACTATCACTTTTGATACCAGACATGTGGGTTTTCCACACATTAAATAGTCCTCTGACACCAGTCTTATTAACTGTATTCTTACTCCTTGGAAGTAAGGAGTAAGATACAATTGATACTATGTATAAAATAGATGATTAATTAAGAAATATTGCTACGACGGCAATATCCCCTCAACTGATCTATAGGTTCAATGCAATTGCTATTAAAATAGTGGCTGGGTGCAAGCTGAGAATCATTTTTACATATTTAAAATTTAAGCTAATTTTTATTTTAGATTGGAACATGGTTGATTTACAATGCTGTATTGATTTTGGGTGTGCAGCAAGGTGGTTCAGTTGTACATATGCGCTTGCATGCTCAGTCACTTCAGTTGTGTCTGACTCTTTGCAACCCTATGAACTATAGGCCCCCTAGGCTCCTCTGTCCATATGATTATCTCTGGAAGAATACTGGAGTGGGTTGCCAGTTCCTCCTCCAGGGGATCTTCCTGATCCAGGGATCGAACCCATGTTCCTCCATTGCAAGCAGATTCTTTATCACTGAACCACCTGGGAAGCCCATACATATACATGTATCTATTCTTTTTCAGTTTCTTTTTTCATATAGGTTATTTATGAATATTAATAGGAACACTGAGTGGTTTTTACATTTTTTTCAGCTTTATTATTACTTATTTTTGGATCTTTTTTAAAAACAAAAATTGTAGAGGGAGGTCCAAGAGGGAGGGGACATATGCGTATCTATAGCTGATTCATGTTGATGTATGGCAGAAACCAACACAGTATTGTAAAGCAACTATTCTTCACTTCAGTTCAGTTCAGTTCAGTCGCTCAGTTGTGTCCAACTCTGTAACTCCATGAATCGCAGCACACTAGGCCTCCCTGTTCATCATCAACTCCCGGAGTTCACTCAAACTCACGTCCATCAAGTCGGTGATGCCATCCAGCCATCTCATCCTCTGTCATCCTCTTCTCCTCCTGCCCTCAATCCCTCCCAGCATCAGAATCTTTGCCAATGAGTCAGCTCTTCGCATGAGGTGGCCAGAGTACTTGAGTTTCAGCTTTAGCATCAGTCCTTCCAAAGAAATCCCAGGGCTGATCTCCTTTAGAATGGACTGGTTGGATCTCCTTGCAGTCCAAGGGACTCTCGAGTCTTCTCCAACACCACAGTTCAAAAGCACCAATTCTTTGGCACTCAGCTTCCTTCACAGTCCAACTCTTACATCCATACATGACCACTGGAAAAACCATAGCCTTGACTAGACGGACCTTTGTTGGCAAAGTAATGTTTCTGCTTTTGAATATGCTCTCTAGGTTGGTCATAACTTTCCTTCCAAGGAGTAAACGTCTTTTAATTTCATGGCTGCAGTCACCATCTGCAGTGATTTTGGAGCCCCCCAAAATAAAGTCTGACACTGTTTCCCCATCTATTTGCTATGAAGTGATGGGACCAGGTGCCATGATCTTCGTTTTCTGAATGTGGAGCTTTAAGCCAACTTTTTCACTCTCCACTTTCACTTTCATCAAGAGGCTTTTTAGTTCCTCTTCACTTTCTACCATAAGGGTGGTGTTATCTGCATATCTGAGATTATTGATATTTCTCCCAGCAGTCTTGATTCCAGCTTGTGCTTCTTCCAGTCCAGTGTTTCTCATGATGTACTCTGCATAGAAGTTAAATAAGCAGGGTGACAATATACAGCCTTGACATACTCCTTTTCCTATTTGCAACCAATCTATTGTTCCATGTTTCAATTAACAGTAAATAAATGTTTAAAAAATTGTGCATATTTAATGTGAAATATGTCCACATTGATAGATGAAGAGAACGAGCCATTTGAGAGGGAGAGGTTAGATACCCTTAAGAAAGTCTTGGAAGTAGAATAAAGAATAACCAATGGTAGAGCTAGGCTTGGAAATAAAGTGAGGAATTTCCTTTTTAAGAGAAAATGACGAGGAGAAGAATTATAGAAAATAAAAAGAAGTTTTTTGGTGGAGAGAAGTTGAGCCTCCATCCCAGGGATGAAATTTTAAATAACGATGAGGGCAGGGTGGACCCCAAGTGTCCAGACACCACATGGAAGCCCTCGCCTCCATCTGTGTTAACTCTTTAGTTACTGGTCAAAGCGAGGTCTCAGGGTAGAGGCTGGGGCAGCAGCCAAGGCAGACAACAGATCACAGGGGCTGAAGCAACATCTCCTAGTTGGAAATTTAAGACTGAGTACACGTGATCAAAAACAGTCACTCGTGACAAAAAGAATATCATACCATCATATGATGAATATTTAGCTCTGTGACTGAGGAAGGGTTTTTTGGTTCGTTTTTTTTTAATCAAATAAATAATGGATGCCTTTCACAAACACAATGTGTGTTGGCAAAAGGTCTAAAGAGAGAGGATGAATTGAAATAAAAATTGTTCACACTCTTTTGGCTGATTCTCTCATAGTGAAGGACAGTCTCATAGTTCAAATGGGGGAAATGGAGTGAATTTCAGGACGCAAAATCTGGTGTTTATTTGAGGTTCTTCCTCTGAACACCAGCCACAGACCTTTTTGCAACTCCGCTTTCCCACTGGTGGAGGAGAGCAAGATGATAATACCTCGCACTCAAGAGAATACAGGAAAGTGCTTGGGGATTCCCAGATCACGGCTGCCAAGCACATGGTATGGAAACCATCGCCAAGGTAATCACGTCAACCTCAGCCACACGTTGATCTCCCTTTACTTGTCTGCATTTCAGAAATGTTTCTCCCTCCTTACTCCAAAGCATTGCAGTCCTCTAGCACAAGATATGCTGGCCTGAGGGCTGCTAGACTGGTGGAACAGGACCCAAAGAATTAATTTTTAAAAAAATATTTATTTTGCTGTATTGGGTCTTAGTTGTCGTGTACAGGCTTCTCTCTAGTTGTGGCGCCCAAATCTTAGTTTCCCCACAGCATGTGGGATTTCAGTTCCCCAACCAGGAGTTGACCTCATCCCCTGCACTGGGGCAGAGGGGGTTTTCTTAACCACTGGACCAATAAGAAAATCTCCCGAAGTGTTAATTGGTCCCTGATCTAGGGCATGCTGTATGTGGCCATAGCCTTTTCAAAACCCAGACTTTCCTGACTAAAAGAGACCTTTTATCGAACCCCAGGTCCCTCGAAGAGGAAACCACAGCAAAGGTTAAACCAACATTTAGATCCATTTGGATCTTTTAATCCAGTATCCTTAATTCTTTCTTGTTGGAAAGCTTAACTATAATTTATTATACATGAAGGGAATTTCTTGACACATATCAGTTATTTGTAATTCAGATAAGATGGCCACTTGAGACATTCCCAGAAGTTTTAAGGCATAATAGGAAACACATTATCTTTGAATATATAGCTGATATATTGACCCAGCAGGACTCATGGTATAATCAGAAAACAGCCTGATGCCCTTCTATCATGCCTGCTGAAACCTGTCTGGGTCTAGTTGTTTTCCTGCCCCTTGTATAAATTAATGTGTAGGTCTGGTGACTTTGGGGTCACTCTCAATTAAAAAATAAATTTAAGAAAAAACGCCTCTGAAAAAGACAAATAATCATATGATATCACTCATATGTAGAACTTTTAAAAAATGATATAAAAAGACTTACTTATAAAACACAAAGAGACTCACAAACATAGAGAACAATCTCATGGTCACCAAAGGGGAAAGAGGGAGGAGAGGGATAAATTAGGAGTTTGGGATGAACATATACACACTGCTAAATATAACATAGATAACCAACAAGGATTACTGTATAGCACAGGGAACCATATTCATTAACTTATAACAACCTACAGTGGAAAAGAATCTGGAAAATATTCATAAATATGTATAACTGAATTATTCTGCTGTACACCTGAAACATTGTAAATCAACCATGAGTGAGTGAGTGAAAGTTGCTCAGTCGTGTCCATCTCTTTGTGACCCCATGGACTATACAGTCCATGGAATTCTCCAGACCTGAATACTGGAGCTGGTAGCCATTTCCTTCTCCAGGGGATCTTCCCAACCCAGGGATCAAACCCAGGTCTCCCACATTGCAAGCAGATTCTTTACCAGCTGAGCCACAAGGAAAGCCCAAGAATACTGGAGTGGGTAGCCTATCCCTTCTCCAACAGACCTTCCTGACCCAGGAATTGAACCGGGGTCTCCTGTATTGCAGGCGGATCCTTTACCAACTGAGCTATCAGGGAAACCAATGATGCTGCTGCTGGAAACCAACCATACTTCAGTTAAAAAAACACACAAAACAAAAGGCCTCTCATTACTTATAGCCAAAAATAGGCTTATACCAGGGCTTCCCTGGTGGTCCAGTGGTTAAGAATTTGCCTGCCAATGCAGGGAATGCAGGTTCTATCCCTGGTCGGGGAACTAAGTTCTGGGATCCATGTGGCACAACTAGAGAGTTCCGTGTGCTACAACTAAGATCCGAGGCAGCCAAATGAATACATATATTTTTTTAAAAGTCATTAGCTGCTAAAACAGATTGCATATGTTGTTTTAAAAAAATAGTCTTATATCAGTAATTAATATGTCTGGTATAGAGTAATGATAATAAAAACCCCACATTTTTGTGGCCAAGGGGAGTAATGGTAGGCTCTATCTCTATTTCTCAAGCCTGGTTTCTCCCCTTCCTGCACCTGAGGGAGGCTGTCTGACTCCTCCAGGAGGAAAGTGGGGAAGAGAGAGAGCTAAGGACGCAGAAAGCTGGCTCCAGGTGGGCAGAGCTTCCTCTGGCTGTGGAGGTGACACTGTCTCTCATTCGTGCTTTCATGCGTTTGTGAGAACCAGCCTCACCACCACCACCCTACTGGGCAGCCTCTCACCACTCATATCCTTGGCACAGGCAAGTTCATTTCGCTTCTGACTGGCTGCCTGAGATTCTTTCGCCTGGGCTGTGAACTTCCGGAGGCAAACCTCTAGCTTCTTTCTGCTGAGGTCTCTTTGCCCTTCAAGCAGTCCTCTTGATCAAAGTCAAGCCCACACTGTCTGTCTCACTGTCTTCGACTTGTCTTCCGTGGGTGTAAATTACTTCCCCTATCAGAGTCCCTACCCTGTGTTCAGGCCACTTTTGCCAACGCTGGCCCTTTAGATTTCTCAGGCATGAGCCAGACAATGGTCCATGGCATTTCCCAAATTGCAGGCATCACACCTCAAGCTCTCAGTCCCTCTCATCAGACTCAAGGTGAGAGAAGAGCCCTCTTCACCCTCCTGCTAGCAGCTGCACAGGAGGGCCGCTTGGGACACTTAACAAGTCCTTCCACAGAAACCCTTCTTCAGCAGCTTCCACCTCAACCCTTTTATACCTTCAAGGTGAGTGAGAGGTTAAGGGAACACTCCTTTTAATCCCTACTTGGTGGTTCTGCACCTTGTCTGGAATGTGAGAGTGGTTGGCAACTATAATTTGGGGCCACTGTCAAAGTGGAAATAATAGCTTGCATTTAACAATGTTTTCTCATTGGCTTTCCAATTACACCATGAGATTTTCTTTAATAGGTTGTTTTTGTTGTTCAGTCTCTCAGTCGTGTCCGACTGTTTGTGACCCATGGACTGAAGCTTCCCTGTCCTTCACTAGCTTCTGGAGTGTGCCCAAACTCATATCCATTGAGTCAATGATGCCATCCAACCATCTCATCCTCTGTCGCCCCGTTCCCCTCTTGCCCTCAATCTTTCCCAGCATCAGGGTCTTTTCCAATGAGTCAAGTCTTCCTATCTGGTGGCCAAAATAGATGTTGGTAAAGATCAAATACCATTTTGATGAACTTTGTATGGTGGTGTTTTTCACCAAAGATGACCTGAATGATCAGCGGCCAAATAAGGCTTGGCAATGATTTTGTTATACAGAGATTATTATTATAACGAGATTCACTGCAATTGAACCAGCAGCAGGATTCCCAGAATCCTGGGAGTGTTATTTATGAGTTGTGCTTCTCAAGTCTGTTTTGCCAACTGAATAAAGAAAATGATCTGAATCTTAAACAACAATAAATTGGCTGGTGAGAGAAAGGAAATAAGAATATAGAATTTTTTTTTCCCCCTAAATGTTCTGTAGTGGTTTCAGTTAGATAACAAGTTCTCTTATATCTGGAAAGTCACCACCCTACTCAGATGCAGGATGCCTGTGCTGTGAGTCAGGTCAGTGCACTGGTAGATCACCACAGGGTCAGAATCACGGCGCCATGTGGTGGCCCTGGGATATGATCCTGTCCCTGAGTACCAATCACCATCTTACTCACCAAGTTTATGCTGGCCTCTAATTCCTGGGTCTTAGGCCCTGTTTGATCTGTTGTCAACAGATTGTGTTAGAATATGGGATGGGATCCACTACCCTGGTGGTACAGTTGGATGTGAATCTGCCTACCAACGCAGGAGGCACGAGTTCGATCCCTGGTCTGGGAAGATTCCACGTGCTGCGGGCAACTAAAGCCTGTGTGCCATAACTCCTGAGCCCTCAGACCACAGCTACTGAAGTCCATGAGCCTAGAGCCTGCTTTCTGCAATAGAAGCCACCACAATGAGAAGCCTGTGTGAGGCAACAGAGTAGCTCCCACTCACTGCAACCAGAAAAAGCACGCTCATAGCAACAAAGACCCAGCACAACCAAAATACATAAATAAAAATAAAATTAACTAATTAACAACTAAAGAAACTTAAAAAAAAAAAAAAGAGAGAGAGAGAGAATACAGGCTGGATTTTTTTTTTTTTTTCCTAGCTGCACTGGGTCTTTGTTGTGGCATATGGCCTTCTCTTGTGTGGAGCATGGGCTTAATTGCCATGAGGCAATGTGGGATTTTGGTTCCCCAACCACGGATCAAACTCACGTTCTCTGAATTGGAAGGCAGATTCTTAACCACTGGACCACCAGGGAAGTCCCAAGGATGGATCTTTAAATACATTCTTAAAAAAGAGGACCAGCTCCAGGATAGATTTTTACTCGTATACCTGTAGATGATTTAATATATCTAGATTATATTGAGTACATTGTGGATGAATTTTTCACAAGTGAGATACCAAGACCAATAAAAGAAAGATCAAAGCGTGGATAAACTTCTATTTTGTTTGTCTTCGGTTCTCTTGAAGCTTCACTAGAACTCTCGTGACATTAATGGAATCTGCTTATAACAACCAACTCTCCTTCATAGCCAACATCTTAACATAATATTTCAGCTGTCAATATCCCAGTCTGGAAGGTAATTTATTCCACTCTTTGAGTTAACATTTGGATGGACGTTTTAGAGATGAAACTGGCAATGATTTAGTGCTGCTGACAAATGGCGCTGAGCCTGATGCCACAAATTCAAGTTTGTTTCTTAAACACAAGTGGGCCTGGCTTTAAGTGAAAATGAAAATGTTCAAGTAACTTTAACGTAGTGCAAGAGTTCTCAATCCTTCCATAAAGACAAAGAAAAGTCAGGACATTTTACAAATAGGGAATGCTCAAAGAAAGGCAATAACTTCGTTTTGGGCATGTCAGAATCGCCTTTGGCTCTTTTTTAAAACACATAGCCTTGCTGAGTTTGCTCTTCTCTGCTCAACATTCCCCAACCCAGGTTCAGACTTTGAGGGGGTGGGGGGTGGTGTAGATCAGGTGTTTCTATTTTTTACAGTTCCCTCTGGTGATTCAAATGTGCAGACAATGTTGAAAGGGACCACTAACTGTTTGGACGAATTCAGAAGTTTTCAAAGAAGGGACTTGAATCACGTGTAACTAGAGGGTTCCTTCAGTTATCCCAGAGAGACATGATTGGCATTAGGAGAGATGAAATTGGGGGAAGGTCCTCCCTTCAGAGCTGGGGATCATTTAGGAACTGGCCTCACGCAATTCTGAACTCTCGAGAGAGATCACTGAGGAGATGATGAAGGCTACAATCACTCTCCTCAGAAAAATGGGCAGACTCACCCTTACAAAATGCAGCAGAGGACTTCAAGTTTTTGGTTTGGCTGTTTTAACCAGATGTTTTAACCTTGCTGCTGCTGCTGCTGCTGCTAAGTCGCTTCAGTCCTGTCCGACTCTGTGCAACCCCGTAGACGGCAGCCCACCAGGCTCCCCCGTTCCTGGGATCCTCCAGGCAAGAACACTGGAGTGGGTTGCCATTTCCTTCTCCAATGCATGAAAGTGAAAAGTGAAAGTGAAGCCGCTCAGTCGTGTCAGACCCTCAGCGACCCCATGGACTGCAGCCTACCAGGCTCCTCCGTCCATGGGATTTTCCAGGCAGGAGTACTGGAGTGGGGTGCCATTGCCTTAAGCGAAGGGAAAGAGAAGAGGCCAGGTTCCTGGCCTCAAGAAGCTCACAGTTTAGTAGCCAGGAGAAACCAACAAAAACAAATCAATACACGGGTAATGGTGTATTGTCGGGGAATAGTATATCATGGGTGAAGGAACAGTTCTGGAAGGTTGAATTGGAGGGTTTGAACTACGTGCTTTGAGAGGCAGCAGAGAAGAGGCAGGTGTGGTAGGGAGCGCCTGGGGAGACCCCCTCCCCCCGCAAAAGAACGGAGGTCAGCCTACGGCAGGTTAATAAAGAGGGTTCTCTTGTGGGAGCGCAGGAAGGATGCCTTTGGAAAAGAAGTTAACCCGTGAGCGTGTGATAAAAATAGTTGATCCACGCCGCTGCCAGAGGTCACCGACATGGTGCCCTGATAGGCTGCGATCCCGGGTGGGGAAAGCTATTCAAATACCGATGAAGACAGTTTTCAAAGAGATGAGACTCTGGGAGGAAGACAGCAAGCTGTCGCTGGGAGGGCGCCCTTGGAGTGCCGCTCCTCGCCAGGGTCAGAAGTTGGCCCTGTGTTTGTTCTTCCCCATGAAAGGAAACCGCGGGAGAGCGCCGAGCGGCCGCGAACTGCATTCAGCCGATGGGCACGAAAATGAATTTTAGCTGCTCTGTGCAAAAGCCCTAGATGTGTGGACCGAAGGGAGCCGGCCAGAAGGTTACAACAGGTCAGGAATAAATAACCGCCAGGCGGAGGATCCCAGATTCCGTCCTTCCTTTTGTTGGGTGAGCGGCGAGCGCCCGGCGATCGCATCCACAAAGGCGAAAGAAGCGGTCCCACCGGCGCCGCTCGGCTCCAGCCCCGGGTAACCACGCGGGGCCCCGAGGGGTGGTGGAGGTCTGAGACCCCCGGGTGGGGAGAGGGGCAGTGAGGTGGAGGGAGTCTCTCCCGGTGGCCTGGCAGCCGGGACCCCAGAATAAGTCGGGGGCGGGCCGCGGCGCGGCGCGGCGCGGCGGGCGGGCGGGCAGATCCCACCCCTTCCTGAAGGAAGCGCCCTCCTCGCCGCGACTGCTGTTGCCGCCGCCGCAGGTCACGGCCCCGCCAGGCGACCGCGGCCCCGCCGCACCGGGAGCAGGTAGGCGCGGCTCCCCCTCCTCCGCGCGGGGCCGCCGGGCAGCCCGGGGTCATCGTGCTCGGCTCCGCGCCCAGCCCCGAGGCGGAGACCCCGGGGGCGGCGGGCGCCGCAGAGGGGCTCGGGCGGCGGGGTCCTCCCGGCCGCGGGGCCCTGCTCGGCTAAGCCCCCTCCCCGGAGCGCCTTGGGCGCGAGGCCGCCCCCCGACCCCCCGGGGGCGCACGCCCCGAGCAAGGCGCGGTGGCCGCCGGCGCTCCGGGTCCCCGCCGCCGCCGCCGCAGTGCCGTCCGCCGGGCCCCGGCGCCGCCCGCCGGCTGCGGCTCGGGTCCGGTTCCTTTGACAGGTGTCCCCACCAGCCGCCCCATCGGGTGCCCAGGCCTTCGGTGGTGGTCGGGGGCACGCGGGTGGGAAGCGACCCCAAGTTCGGCCTCCCTGGTCTCCGCGCCGCGCGCCGTTCTTCACTTTCCCGTTCGCCGCGGCGGGCTGGCGCGGGGAGCCGGGCAGGGGCTCTAAGTTGCCTTGCCCTGTGCGCAGCCCTCCACTCGAAAACCAACAGCCTCGCCGACCTTCCCCGGGTGCGCCCTGAGAAAGAAATGGGATTTTCGGTTTCTCCGGCGAGTCGCCGGTGAGTGGGTGACGACCGAGGCTGTCTGATCATTCGCTGCAATCAAAGAGTGATTAGCTGTGGATTATGGAGAGAGCCTTTGTGGAACGATTCTCTCCTCCTTAAACGAATCCAACGGAGAACCAGCGGGTTATTTTCCCATTCTAAATCCATATTCCCTTTCTCTACTCATCCCTCTCCTCCGTCCACCCCTAGCTCCACAGCACTTTATTATATTCCCGACACTTCCCCGATTTTTATTTTTATTTTATTTATTTTTTTGGTCAGGTTTTTTTTTTTTTTTTTTCCAACCAGACTGTCTTTCCCGGTCGAGCCAGGATTGTGACTACAAATGTGAGAACACAGCCCAGTTGGGATGGAAACCCTTCTCCTGGAGTGAACCGGTTCCCACTTCCTGTGGGAGACCAGGAGAGGTCCTGTTAGGCAACCAAATATACTAATAATATGTTTTTTTTTTAAGTTCTTGGATCAATTACAATAACACAGCCTAAACGGTAGTATTAATTTCTGCTTCTCTGTGCTTGAATCAAAGGCAGATTTTTTAATAATGCAGGGCTGTAACTCCATCCTGGGCTGCAGTTCATCAAAAGGATAGGCAAATATGAATGCATAAACTCCGTGGCAACAGTTAATAAGTTGACCTACTTAAAGTTTTCAAGGAAAAAGTGTTAGTTTTTAAAATCATACAAAATATGATATTTGCAGATCAAAGAATTTTACAATTTCAGCTCTCGTGCATTAAATCCCAAACTTTTTCTTCTGTGTGTCCCAGAAACACCATGTTTCAAAGATTAACTATAGCTACCATCTCTTAATGAGCTAGAAATGTTAGTTTAATCTTCGAGGCATAAGCATAAGAATTTTAATGGTGGTTTTTATTTATACAGTATTTAATAAATATTTTGCAAGCTCCTCAAGTTGGAAGTTCATAAACTAGACATGGTAAATAAAAGGATAAAGAAGTTTTGCTAACAATAATGACAGTTGGTAGATGTTTTGACATTGAACAAACATATTAAAGTATTTGGGAAACGCATGTTTATTATAACCTGGCATTTAGCTGAAGGCAATTTGTTTGGATTATTTAAATTGACCTTAAAGGGTCTTTATAGCAGTTGCTTAACTCATGTATTTCTCATCAAATGCCTTTCACTACTTGCTTTGGGGGGGAGATAGGTTACTCTGTGGAGTAATTTTTTTTTTTTTGGCATGAACATAGTAATGCCTTACGTTTAGGCTTTGTTCTAGAACTACCGTGGTCGTGCTTATGATGACCTTGCAGGGTTTTCTTGTACTCACTTTATCTGCGTGTGATCATCAAGAGTGATGGCACCTGACTTGACACTCCGGTGTGCCTTTCTGCTTTGTTTTCCCTGTGACCTATGCGTACCTGTGCAGTGCAGTGGCCAGATTAGCAGGGCAGCCTGGAGACATGAAGGATGAAAAGCTAGCTCGCCCCTGCAATCCTAGCCATTTGGTTTCAGCGTAATCTGGCCGCTTGGGATCAGTTCAGTAACTGACTAAGCAAGACAGACACTGACAAGATAATGCATGACCTCTGTTTTCCCCTTCAGGAGAAGAATCTACAACATTCAGAATCCACACTAGAGTGCTGATTAGGTGCTGTGAAGCTCAGATGATATATGAGCTAAAGTTCTCAACATGTGATGCAAAAACCAAATGTTACAGAATCTGAGTCTAAACTCATGAAAAGGCTAGAAACAGACCCATGTGTGTAATAAATATTTTCTTTATCCTAAGGGCATCCCTACTTGTTTTAACTATAAACTTTTATTCTGAGAGCTAATGGTGCCATGTATCTTTATGGTTTTATTTTTTTCCTTCATAATTTGCTGTTAGCACTAGCTCATAAATTAGTAGAACTTTAACAAGTTATTATTATCACCAAATATCATTTCCTGGCATGTATGAATTTTGAAAGATAACTTGTGGAAATGGAAAATCGTAATGCAAAGAGATATTTGGCCAATTGGAATGATACTTTGAAATAAGAATGAAATCTTTGGCAGTAGCCTTCAGTCAACTTCACAGTATTTTAAGTCATGCCAGCGCCATTAGGTAGCACTTGGAACTCTTTATGAAGGGAGAAATGAATAATTTTCTTTTTAACATCTGCAAATGGCCTTTCTCTAGATCAGTACTGTCCAATAAAACTTCCCACAATGATGGAAATCTTCTATAGTCTGCCCAACATGGTAGCCAAGAGCCCTGTGTTGCTGTTGAATCCTTGAAATGTGTCTATTATAATTGAAGAACTGAATGTTAAAGTTTATTTCATTTAAATTAATTTGTGGCTACCATACTGGACCCTGCAGCTTTAAATTCTGCCCCCCCCATTTCCTGCAGAGATAGTACTTAATGGCAATTACCCTTAATTAGAAGAAAGTAGAGATCAGCCTTAATAGAACCAGGAATTAAGATTTGACTCTAATCCTGTTGTGAAAAAATACTCACAGTTACCCCGAAGAAGGTGTGTCAAGCTGAAGTTCAATTCTATTCTAAAAGTAGTTTTTCTTTTTAAATTTCCATATGTCTACTGGCCACAAAAATAAGCATCACTCAGATTTGTTTAGATACTTGGCCCCATGTGTCTGAGTTCTTAAACTTGTTTTATTATTTGCTTATTTACCCATTATGGAATCATTCATTCTTAGAGTCACTTTCTATTCTTTTTAGTATTGCAAGGTGAGGGTTAAATAATTTTATTTATTGCTTTATTTTTGGCTGCGCTGCGTCTTCAATGTTTTGCGCTGGCTTTTCTCTAGTTGTGGCGAGTAGGGGGCTACTCTTGTGGTGTGTGGGCTTCTCTTGGTGGGGAGCATGAACTCTAGGCATGTGGGCTTCAGTAGCTGCAGTACTGAGGCTCAGTAGTTGTGGCCCACAGGCCTAACTGCTTTGAAGCACGTGGAGTCTTCGAACCCCCATCCCCTGCATGGTCAGATGAGCTACCATCCACTGCACTGTCAGGGAAGTCCAAGGGGTGGGGGATTTAGAGAGGCAGAAAGTCGCTGCCTCACCCAGCCTAGGCACCTGGAATACCTCTCCCCAGGCCAGAGCTCGGGGTCCTGGGTGCTCCCCTTCTCTGGAAGGGGCTCTCCTTCAATCAGTTATTTTAAAATATGACACAAATGTTCATGCATAGAGATGGCGAATCCACCTGCCATGCAGGAGACACGGGTTTGATTCCTGGATCGGGAAGATCTCCTGGAGGAGAGCATGGCAACCCACTCAGTATTCTTGCCTGGAAAATCCCGTGGGCAGAGGAGCCTGGCAGGCTACAGTCCAGGGGGTCACAGAGTCAGAAGAGACTATGTGACTAAGAATGCACAAAATATAAAGTAAATTAACCCCCAATTTGTCCCTGCCCTTAAGGTCTTAACACTATAGGATAAGATTTCCCAAATTAGTGTCCATTCCACGAGAGGACAGAGATGCTCGAGTGAATTTAGGAACTGTTCCATATAATCCACCCCCTTTTTGGAGATTTTCAATGCACTACCTCATGTTAAGTTTCTAAGATTAGATGCATATACTTATTTAACTTTTTTATTGTTGAGGTTTTTCAAAAAAATTTTCATATAGCACTTACCATAGTATTTTTCAAGCCACATGTTCTGAGTCAGAAAATTGATTTAACAGGTTTGTATCAGCATTTAAAATATTTATTTATTTATTTGGTCAGGCCTTGGGCTTCCCTGGTGGCTCAGCTGGTAAAAAAATCCATCTGCAATTTGGGAGACCTGGGTTCAATCCCTGGGTTCAGAAGATCCTCTGGAGAAGGGAATGGCTATCCAAGACAGTATTCTGGCCTGGAGAATTCCATGGACTGTAGGTTGCAAAGAGTCGGACATGACTGAGTGACTTTCAATTCACTTCACTTCCCATCAGGTCTTAGTTTTGGGATACAGGATCTTCCCTTGTGGCTCAAAGGCTCTAGAGGACACAGGCTCAGTAGTTGCTGCACTCGGGCTTAGTTGCTCCGTGGTATGTGGGATCTTAGTTCTCTGACCAGGAGTCGAACTCACATCCCCTGTGTTGGAAGGCAGATTCTTAACCACTCAACCACCAGGGAATGAGATGGGATATATATTAGAATAGGAATTATCACTGTGCATCCCTCTTAGTGGGAGTTACTAGGGTTTGGTGAAGTGTTTGGTTCCCTCATGTATGTAAGTGCAAGGCCATGAGACAGTGGAGAGTAGTGGTCAAAAGCACTACAGAATCAAGGCCCCTGGGTTCCAATTCTGACTCTGTGCAGTAAGCACTATGTAAACCTACTAATTGTTCACTCATTTATTTATTTTTGGCTGCACTGGGTCTTTGTTGCCGCCAGCAGGCTTTCTCCAGCTGTGGCTACCAGGACCTACTCTTGGTTATGGTGCGTGGTCTTCTCATTGCAGTAGCTTCTCGTGTTGCAGACCATGGGCTCTTAAGCGTGGTCTTAGTAGGTGTGATGCCCAGGTTTAGTTGCTGCTTGTCATATGGAATCTTTCACCATCAGGGATCAGACCCCTGTCCCTGCATTGCAGGATGGACTCTTAACCACTGGCCCACCAGGGAAGCCTTGTGCATTTTATTATTAGGTAAATGTATGTATGTATACTGGACTGTGATGTAAAATACTGCCTCTGAAACTAGGCTTGAGACTCAGTTTGGGAAACACCCGTCTAAGACAGGACTCCACGCGGAACGCTGAACCTGGGTGTCTGGTGACAGAGTCTATAAGGGTCAACTGTTTTGGCTCACATGTTGCAGTGCAGTAGGGACACATAGAAGCACGTCTGCAGACCTGTGAGACTCCAACATTGTACAGCATTGCATAAGTGCAGAAACGAGCTGACGGCAGTTGTTTTCTGTGTAAGACGAGGCCTGATGAGTGAGAGGGGAGTTGTTGTACGTTTTGGCTGGAAGAGAACTCACTGCTGCCAGCCTGTGGCCTCTAAAGTTGAATGCTCTTTAATGGACAGGCAGTCTGGGGCCCAAAGAAACCCAGACGTCCCAGAAGCTGAGGACTCAGTCTTCTTTCCCTCCTGATCACTTCCTCACTTCTACACACTACTTTGTAGCCAGTAGTCACAACAGGTCTAAATATGTCCGTCCCATACACCCCCCACTTTTTTACTTGATTCTAAATTAATTCTTTTTCAAAATCACTTTCTACCTGTACGTGCTTCATGACCTATTTTTCAATATAATAAAAGGAGAACAATGTTGCTTTAAGAATTTCATATAAAAGGAGATGTCCTAAAACTGAGGCTAGGAATCTCCTTGTACCCTTCCTTGGCTCCAGAACAATCTGAAAAGTAAAACTAATTTTGCTTTAGAAGCAGAGTTCAGTTTTTCTTAAAGGTCAAACTAAATATGAGCATTATTTGTTCATAGACTTTGTCAGGTCGAATAGAAAAGGCAACAGCTTGTCATCATGGTTACTTTTCTTCTTTAAAAACTACAGAGGCTGTGTCTAACATCCTAAAAACCCATAAGATATGCAGATTTTTTTCAGGGCTTCAGAACTGTCCATCTTCGAGGACAGTGATGCAGGCTCTATCTTTGGAATGCAAAGGAATGAGATGAAGTGTCTTTGACAAGACACTGAAAGTCATGTAATATTTTTAGGCTAATGTAGACAAAGCTTAAGAAGTAATTGTGATTAACTATGGCAGTAGTGGAAATTAGCCTGTAGTTTAATTGGTGTTATTTAACTCTGAAGTAATTATAATGAATTATAATGGGCTTTCAACTAAATGTAAACATAAATGTCTCCAAAAATAGCATAGCCTTAGCATTCTTCAAGCATTTCATGTATTAACAAAGTAGATGTCTTCCTGGTTGTTTTACACTTACGATGACTTAGCTGCCAAAGAGATATTTTAAATGGTAATAACTGGAAGTTTTGAAACATAAATTAAAACTGACTGTACATAGCTAAAATGAGTGTTGTATTTTTTTTAACTGGGCTGGTTAATAAAATAGTGTTCAAATGATTTTTCATTCTGTCGATTCACGAGTGAAAGGTGTTAATTAAGAGGTGCTGATACCATGGTAAAGCAAACCAAATAGAAATATGATTTTTTTTTTTTACTGAACTTGGAGTGTTTTGTTTGTGAATTATACTTAGAATTATGAAATGTAATTGTTCTGGAATTTCAATGGCAATCTATCTCCTGGAATTTGTAAGTTCTACTTTTCACTAAAATTTAAAGTATATTTACATAGAAACAATAGTATCTAAATTGTGCCAACTGTTATAACAGTAATATTAACTTATGGATGACAGTTTTTCTTCTTTGTGGTATTATGTTCCCACATAGCCTAGACTTTAAAATTATGTCATTTTGAAAAAATCTGCTGGTCTTGTCAACGACAGCACAGTGTTTACAAGAATCATATTTATCTCCCTATAATTTTTGCAGCTAATAGAATTGTTCTTGAGAAAGCTGATTATCTTTTCTGTGAAATTTTGATTGGTGTTTTTCCATTTTAATTTGAGCTTATATATGACATAAAAATTGATTCTATGAAAATTCCATAAAAATTCTATTTTGTATACCAAAATTTTCATTGTATGAATAGGAAAAATATCAAATAAACAACCTAGTCTACCATCTAAAAGAAGCAGAAAAAGAAGAACCAACAAAATTTTGATTGTATATGTATGCATGTAAAAATAAAGACAAAAATTTTCCAGTAAACTGATCTGGGGAAAAAATACCACTGTGATCAAATAGTGGCACACTGTGTGTGTGTGTGGTTTTTTTTTTTTTTTTTTTTTAAGATCAGGCCATATGAGTGTTCACTCACTGAGCCATAAATTTTGGCAATTCAGAAATGGTATTCTTTATTAGTTACTGGGCCTTATTTGTGAAATCCTTAGAATGGTCCCTGGCCCAGAGTACCATTTTTTTTTTTCACTGTTCAGTTCAGTTCAGTTCAGTTCAGTCGCTCAGTCGTGTCCGAATCTTTGCGACCCCGTGAATTGGAGCACGCCAGGCCTCCCTGTCCATCACCAACTCCCGGAGTTCACTCAGACTCACGTCCATCGAGTCAGTGATGCCATCCAGCCATCTCATCCTCTGTTGTCCCCTTCTCCTCCTGCCCCCAATCCCTTCCATCAGAGTCTTTTCCAATAAGTCAACTCTTTGCATAAGGTGGCCAAAGTACTGCAGTTTCAGCTTTAGCATCATTCCTTCCAAAGAAATCCCAGGGCTGATCTCCTTCAGAATGGACTGGTTGGATCTCCTTGCAGTCCAAGGGACTCTCAAGAGTCTTCTCCAACACCACAATTCAAAAGCATCAATTCTTCGGCGCTCAGCCTTCTTCACAGTCCAACTCTCACATCCATACATGACCACAGGAAAAACCATAGCCTTGACTAGATGGACCTTAGTCGGCAAAGTAATGTTACTTCCCCCTTATTTATAACATAGGTTTTTAAATTAATGTCATCACATGGAAAATTAAAGAGGATTGTTCTGGATGATAACTGCTCCCCTCTTGAGCATCTAAGAGCTAGAAAAAGCCTTTGGAAGTCACATAATTTATTTCTTAGAGTCTTGGCATGACCACAGTCATCACAGAGAGGTGACGTGTAGATTTTGCATGTGTGCATACTCAGTTGCTCAGCGATTCTGACTCTTTGTGACCCTATGGACTGTAGCCTGCCAGGCTTCTCTGTCCTTGGGGTTCTCCAGGCAAGAATATTAGAGTGGATTGCCAAGCCCTTCTGCAGAGGATCTTCCCGACACAGGGATGGAACCCGCAACTTTTATGTCTCCTGCATTGGCAGGCGGGTTCTTTACCACTGAGCACCAGGGGAGCCCTTGTGTAGACTCTATTCTACTTTTAATCTATGAATATTTTACGTTAGTTCTTCACACACTGTTTATCCAGGCTGACTTAAGAGGACTCCAACATAGAAGCCAAGCTCGCTTCCATTCCATATGACTCGTTTGCTTGCTTGTTGCTTATTTACCTTCTTTTTCCAATTAAATCATTATGTGTAGAAATTACTATGCCAATATTTTTGGTATCCCACTGAGCTGTCTGAGAACAGGAGTTAGCAAATTGCACTATTTTGAAAATAGCCACACCCATTGGTTATGAATTACCTGTGACTACTTCTGCATTCCCTCTACAGAGTTAAGTAGCAACTGAAGGAGAATCCATCTGGCCCATAAAGCTGAAAATCTCTACTCTTTGGCCCTTTCATTTGATACTCCAGGACTTGTTCATTTGATACTCTTCCTATGGGATTCTGGAAGAAAAGATGAAAAAAAAATAGCTTATTACAAATTATATATAATGAATTACTTTCTGTAGGGGCAAATTTCACAGCTGCATGACTAAATGAATGACATCTCTCCTCTCTTCCTGTTTCACTATCAATGGCTGCGAAAGAAGGTGTTATCAGCATACACTTAGATGTCAAGTTGACCTGTGTAACCTTAAATAAGCTACTTCATCCTTTTAAAATCACTGTCTCCTCATGTACAAAGTGGGGATAAGTACGGTACCTGCTGGTGGGAGACAGTTTTTGCGTCCCGTGCATTTCGACAGGACTTACAGAGTGAGGCACTGGCCACCCTTTCAGTCTAGATTGTCCTCACAAGGATGTTTATGTAGAAAACAGTCTTGATGATTGAGATACTGTTGCCCTCAGAAGTGCAGAGCAGGCTTGCTAATAGTCAGTATAATGGATTTGAGTTCTTGCAGCTCAGAGTTCCTCTCCAGTAAAGCTACTCACTGCATATGCAGGTGTTATGGCCCTCTTTGAATGCCCTGGGAATTGGAGCTGGGGAATTAGTGCAAGGAAAGCTGATGCTTTGGCTACTGCTATTGCATGGATGCTAAAGTCCTTTGTCTCCCCCCCGGGGAGTCTTGTGTCTTCTGCTAACCTCTGCAAGTAAAATCTCAGTCCTTTCACGGTTCTTGGACAACTGTTCTATGGAGTTATTATGAGAATTGAACAATGAATATAGAACATTTAACACAGTGCCTGGCATATAGTAAGTGCCCAGTAAATGTTAGCTATTATTATCCAGCTGGCAGTGTGAAATTCAGTCCCAGTTTTGTGTGGAGCACTTATGTTTTAAGGGAGCAGTTTTTCAAAATACTGGCCACCAGAGCTATGAGAAAGTTAAGTTCAGTTCAGTCGCTCAGTCGTGTCCGACTCTGCGACCCCATGAATCGCAGCACGCCAGGCCTCCCTGTCCATCACCAACTCCCAGAGTTCACTCAAACTCACGTCCATTGAGTTGGTGATGCCATCCAGCCATCTCATCCTCTGTCATCCCCTTCTCCTCCTGCCCCCAATCCCTCCCAGCATCAGAGCCTTTTCCAATGAGTCAACTCCTCACATGAGGTGGCCAAAGTACTGGAGTTTCAGTCAAGTAGGTTTATTTTTTTTAATAAAACATAAAATAGAAAATAATAGAATAATAAAGTAGGAGATGGCAACCCACTCCAGTGTTCTTGCCTGGAGAATCCCAGGGACGGGGGAGCCTGGTGGGCTGCCGTCTATGGGGTCGCACAGAGTCGGACACGACTGAAGTGACTTAGCAGCAGTAGCAGCAAAGTATCCAAGTGCAAAATATGTAGTAAGGATAAATATTGATTTGTAAAACTTTTAATTTCTGTTACATATGTATATATCTGTATACAAGATTATGATGTAAAATATGTATTTTTTACTGTTAGTTGCAGTCAGAAAAGTTGGAAAGCCATTGCTGCCCTAATACATAGGTGGAACTGTCCAGAAAAACTTTTGTTCAAGAGAGCATAGAACTTCTTTCTTTGTTCTTTTTCTCGGAAAGGGGTGGACTTCCCTGGTGGTCCAGTGATTAATCCTCCACACTTCCACTGCAGGGGCCATGGGCTTCATCCTTCGTCCAGGAACTAAGTTCCCACAGGCCACATAGTGTGGCCAAAAAAAGAAAAAAGGAAAGAAAATAGGTGAAGGGCCACTGTCACTCATCTGAAAAGGAATGACCAGCGATTCAGTGTGTTCACACTCTGCATATTGTGTGCCTCATTTTGCCCATGATTAGCAGAAGATGAATATAACCACATAGATCATTTTCTGAAGAAAGGAATATTTCCATATCAGCATTTTCCAACAGACCTTTCTACAGTAATGGAAATGTTATGTTTCTGAACTATCCAGTACAGCAGCCACTCGCTATTGAGCACTTGAATGTGCAGCCAAGGAGCTGGACTTTTAATTAGAGCAATTTCAAATTTGTATTAATTTAAATTTAAGTAGTCACGTGTGGTTATTGGACAGCCTAGTTTTAGTTTGAACACCCAACGGTGGCCTTCTCCAGCACAGCTAACTGTGTAAACTTGGCTTGTGTTAAGTCCTAAGGTGCAGCACCCTTCCCTTGGGTTAGTCAAAAGACCACTGACCCTTGCCCATGGCTGGTTTGGGCAGACAATGGGGTGAAGAAGCGCTTGGTGAACTGCTACCTTGGACAGCGCCACAAGCCAGGGGAAAATGGCAAAGAGCCAGAGGGTAATGGTTCTCAACTCTGGCTGTGCAATAGAATCATCTGAAAATCTGTAAAAATGCAGGCTGCACCCCAGGTCAGTTAAAGCAGACATTTTTATAAGGCTCACCAGGTGTTCTATCATACTCTTTCACTTGGGAAGCATCACAGATTAGCAAGGCAACCCATGGTATCACAGGGATGCCCAGAATCAGATAGAGAGGGGAACAGATGCATGAAAGACAGTGGAACTCCATCTTACCATAAACAGAAAGTCTCCAGCTTACTTTTAGTGTTGGAAGTTGAGCTGTTTTCCCACCTGGATGCCCTGGCAACAAGGGCCCTCTTGTTCAGTGGTATCAAAGTATGAATTTGTGTGTGGCCGAGTTGAACTTCGAAGGAGGAAAAGTACAGGCTTTTATTGACCAACTCACATGGCCAATACTTTCCATTTGTATATTTGGCCCTCGTGTATGGAGTTCCTACTGAGTGTATGAGATTTTCTATCCTTGCTCAGTCTAGTAGGGGAGACCAACAGGTAAACAGTTATCATACAGGAGGGTAAGCACAGTAGTAGAAGAATTATAGGGTGCCTTGAGAGCACCCAAGAGGAGACATCAGTGAGGGCTTCCCAGAGGAGGTGACACCAAACTGAGTCTTGGAGGATCAGAAGTAGTCACAAGAAGAGGAGATGGAAAAAAAAGAGCAGATAGAGTTTGGGAGCAGAGTTTGGCCAACATTTTCTGTCCCTTTAGGACTGGATACCATAAGATTGCTTCCTCCTGGCAGAAACCCTACCTGCTGTTTTAGCAAACCTAACGGGATATCCTTATCCTAACTGGCCTTTATCATTTATTTATTCACTCATTCATGCATTCACTCAACAAGTGTGACTTATGGAGGCATTACTGTGTGCAGATATGACCTAAGTGCTGGTGATAACGCAGTGAACAAAGCAGACAGCATTCCTGCCCTCGGGGTGCTTTATATGCTAATTGAGCAAGCTAGCCGGAAATAAACAAGGAAATGGTATAGTATATGGCTAATGTGCTAGAGAGAAAAAATTAAACATGGTGAGGAACTTGGAGATTCTGGAGACTGTGCTCTGAGAACCAGAAGTCACATCACATTTCTCTATGAACTTAGTAGCATCTTGCTCGCTCTCTCTCTCTCTCTCTCTCTCTCTCTCTCTCTATATATATATATATATATATATATGTAGAACCTATTGCTCAGTCGTATCTGACTCTTTGCAACCCCATGGACTGTGTAGCCTACCAGGCTCCTCCGTCCATGGGTTTTTCCAGACAAGCGTACTGGAGTGGGTTGTCATTTCCTTCTCATATATATGTATATATATATGTATATGTATATGTATATATTTGGCTGCACTGGGCCTTAGCTGTGGCATTAGAGATTTTTAGTTTCGGCATGTGGGATCTAGTTCTCAGACCAGGGCTTGAACCCAGGCCCCCTGCTCTACAGCATCTTAGCCATCAGGGAAATCCGTTAGTAACAGTTCTTACCACTTTTCTGAGACTGGATTTGGGTTCCATAGTCATTTTCCCTCCTTTGCTCAAGCCTGGCCATCCACCTGTGTCCATAACCCTATGTGCTTCTGCAGGACCGTAACTTATGCCAACACAACCTCTCAAACCCACCTGCCCCCCCGCCATGCGTCATGTCTTATATTTTCACTGTCTCTTAGCATCAAGTCTTCCGGTCCTCTGTTGATTTCCCTCCCTCCCCCTTTTCCTCTTTGCCCCAGGGTGAGTAAAGTTCTCGACCTTTTGGCTGATTGCTCTGTCACCCTCTTCCAGGGGTCACTGAATGAAGAGGTTTGTTATCCTAGACTTTGAGGCTAAATGTGGTCAATCACCTTTCACTGTTTCTCACCGCTACTCTCCATCCAGCTTCCAGTCACTTTCATTTGTTGCCTGAAAAACTGAATACCTGGTCTTCCCGTACCTCCCTTTCCTGACTGGTCATAACCCTGGGGAACAGCACCATCCCAGGTGATCTCATTGTGAATCTGGCCTCAAAATCACTAGACCTGCTCAGTGAGTTCTCTGAGAATCTCAGCTACTCACTCCCAACCCTCCACCCAGATCCTGGTCCAGCTGGTAGATTTTCACCTTCAGGAATTTTAACCTCAGTGTCTTATTTCTGAACATAGCCATGTATCCTTCCAACTCTTTCATGCCTTACTTCTCTATCTCTTTATCTTCATTAAGATGTTGTCTCTTGACTTCTTCAGTTACCCAGACTTTTCTCTACACGTGCAAATATATTCGTGGTGGTGGTTTAATCGCTAAGTCATGTCTGGCTCTTGCGACCCCATGGACAGTAGCCTGCCAGGCTCTTCTGTCCATGGGATTCTCTAGGCAGGAATACTGGAGTGGGTTGCCATTTCCTTCTCCAGGGGATCTTCCAAACCCAGGAATCGAACCCAAATATATATTTTCATATTCATCTTCATTTCCTTTCCTCAAGAGGTGTGGTCCATTTTGATCCATGTTTAAGGTTGGCCCAGTACTTGAACCCTGAATGCTGTCTTTTCATGCTGTCTTTGTGGGGTTTTTTGTTGTTGTTGTTGTTTCACTTTTTTTTTTTTAATAAGCATGGTCTTTTTAAAAAAATTTATTTGGCTGTGCCAGGTCCTAGTTGAGCCTGTAGGATCTAGTTCCTTGACCAGGGACAAACCTATGCCCCCTTGCACTGGGAATGGAGAGTCTTAACCACTGGACCACCAGTCCCCTCATGGTTTCTTTGGAACTTTTGCTCTGTTAATATTCCTCTCTCTTCTGTGGTCTTGCATCTTTCTTAACTCTTTACTGGCTCCTTCCCATCAGCCATCACGGCTCCTTCCTATCAACCAAGACTTTGCAGGTTTCATCCATCTTAAAAAGTAATTCTCCTGGGTTAAGTAATTTAAGGTAGATCTCTACACTAGAATTAAAGGCAGGAGGAGAAGGAAATGACAGAGGATGAGACTGTTGGATGGCATCATCGATTCAATGGACACGAGTTTGAGCAAGCTCTGGGAGATGGTGAAGGACAGGGAAGCCTGGCGTGCTGCAGTCCATGGGGCTGCAAAGAGTCAGACACAACTGAGTGACTGAACAACATTAGAATACTATAGAGTTATCTGAAATATGTATAGCGGTATATATATATATATCACATGGAAAGGCGATCACAAAAATATGAGTGAAAAAAGTATTAAAATAGCTTTATTGAGTGAATTTCTTTTTCACATTTTATTTATTTTTCTTTTGTGTGGTTAGAAAAAACAGATAACATAAAATTTACCATCTTAATTATTTTTAAGTATACCCTGGTGGCTCAGAGGGTAAAGCGCCTGCCCGCAATGCAGAAGACCTGGGTTTGATCCCTGGATCGGGAAATTCCCCTGGAGAAGGAAATGGCAACCCACTCCAGTATCCTTGCCTGGAGAATCCCATGGATGGAGGAGCCTGGTGGGCTACAGTCCATGGGGTCTCGAAGAGTCAGACACGACTGAGCGAGCTCACTTCACTTCACTTCACTTCACTTCAGGTGTGTTAAGTATATTCACATAGGTATAGCCAATCTCCCAAATCTTACCCTCTCACAAAACTGAAACTCTACCCATTAAACAACTGCTGACTTTCTCCCCGTCCTCCCCCAGGTGACTGTCACCACCATCTACTTATGCCTCTATGAGTTTGACTACTCTAAGTACTTATATAAGTGGAGTTGTACAGTATTTGTCTTTTTCTGATTGGCTTATTTCACTTAGCACAATGTTGTGATGGTTTATCTGTGTTGTAGCATGTCAGAATTTTCCTTTTTTTCTTTTTTAAGGTTTTTTTGACTTGGACCATTTTTTTAAACTCTTTATTGAGTTTATTACAGTATTGCTTCGGTTTTATGTTTTGTTCTTTTGTCCACGGAAGCCTGTGGAATCTTAGCTCCCTAACCTGGGATCAAACCTGCACCCCCTGCATTAGAAGGTGAAGTCTCAACCACTGGACCACTAGGAAAGTCCCAGGACTTTCTTTCTTTTTAAGGCTAAGTAATATTTCATTGTATGTATGTGTGTGTGTATGTTAGTCACCCAGTCGTATCCAACTCTTTGCAACCTCATGGACTGTAACCCACCAGGCTCTTCTTCCATGGGATTTCCCAGGCGAGAATACTGGAGTGGGTAGCCATTCCTTTCTCCAGGGGATCTTGCTGACCCAGGGATCAAACCCAGGTCTCCTGAATTGCAGCCAGAACCTTTGCTGTCTGAGCCACGAGGGAAGTCCACCACACTTTAAATGATTTCATTTTTAAAGAAAAATGTATTTGTTAGTATAGGTAAATATGGGCTTCCCAGGTAGCTCAGCTGGTAAAGAATCCACTTGCCATGCAGGAGACCCCGGTTTGATTCCTGGGTCAGGAAGTTCTCCTGGAGAAGGGATAGGCTACCCACTCCAGTATTCTTGGGCTTCCCTGGTGGCTCAGACTGTAAAGAATCCGTCTGCAATTCAGGAGACCTGGGTTCATTCCCTGGGTTGGGAAGATCTCCTGGAGGAAGGCATGACAACCTACTCCAGTATTCTTGCCTGGAGAATCCCATGGACGGAGGAGCCTGGCAAGGCTACAGTCGACGGGGTCACAAAGAGTCGGATATGACTGAGCGACTAAGCACAGCACAGCATAGGTAAATATATAATATATAAACATATTAATACATACGTATATATATATAAGATTGTACATCAAAATGTTACCAGACCCTCCTTACAGTGGCCCAGTGTAAATGATTCCCCCAAAGTATCTGAAATGTTTACCCAAAATGATTGATGACAGGGTATTTAATGTTTGAAATGACTGGTTTTTCAGTTCTAGACTGTGGGACTTGGAATCCTTTCCATCTTCTTTTTCCTGATGTGTACCTTCTAAAGCATTTGCAGTGAGGACACGTCCCTGTTGTAAATGCTGAAGGATCCTTCAGGGGAGCTGCATCAGCTCACCGTAGCTGTCCCTGCCATGCCGGGTGCTGCCCTCCTCCCAGTGTCTCATTCACCACTCACAGCCTGACCCATTCTGCTCTGAGCACCACGGAACTCTGCTTCCTGTGCCCACAGTGGTGGGATGACCTGCACGGGTCACCCCTGCATTCCTGGAGACACAGCTCAGGGCCATTTCCTCCTCACCTGCCCTCCCCTTGCCCTCAGTGCAGAGTCAGCTTCAGAGCTCCCTAATCCCTGTACCCATCTGTCACTGCACTTGTTTCCTGGTTGTCTGTGGGCCGCCTGGGGGTGGGGACTGTGCTTACATCTTTGTATCGGCAGCCCTTAGCATGGAGCCTGGGCAATGACTCTGGTCAGCTTGGGAGCCACTGGTTGTTCGGAGGGGCTGGCTCCCTAGCTGCTCAGAAATGAGGCTGGAAGAGTAGGTGGAAGACTCCCTTAAGGCCCTTCGTGCTACTATACCCTTCGTGAACAGTGCAGAAGACATAGGAGTTGTGGGTTCAATCCCTGAGTCAGGAAGATCCCCTGGAGAAGAAAGTGGCAACCTACTCCAGTATTCTTGCCTGGGAAATCCCATGAACAGAGGAGGCCAGTGGGTTACAGTCCATGGATTCGGAAAAGTGTCAGACACGACTTAGCAACTAAGCAAACAGCAACAAAAATAGATACTAAAATTACTGAAATGCACTGCATTTATGTCTTACTGATATTGGTCTCCTGTTGTCTTGGGCTCATAACACACATTTGGTAAATACCTGTTGTTTTTCAATCGCCCAGTCATGTCTGACTCTTTGCGACCCCATGGACTGTAGCACACCAGGCCTCCCTGTCCCTCACCATCTCCTGAAGTTTGCCCAAGTTCATGTCAATTGCATCAGTGATGCCATCCAGCCATCTCATCCTCTGATGCCCTCTTCTTCTTCTGCCTTCAGTCTTTCCCAGCATCAGGAACTTTTCCAGTGATTTGGCTGTTTGCATCAGATGACCAAAATACTGGACTTCAGCATCAGTCCTTCCAACAAGTATTCAGGGATGATCTCCCTTAAGATTGACTGGTTTGATCTCCTTGCTGTCCAGGGGACTTTCAGGGGTCTTCTCCAGTATCATAAGGACAAATACCTGTTAACCTCCTTCATAACCCTAGTAGCTCCCCGTGATCAAACTTCTCTTCCTTAAATTTGGCTACTTTGAGAGGCTGGGAGGGGGGTTATTTAGGGGCCTGGGAAGCCATTATTATCACCCTCCAAGTCATAGGATCGTGACTAGCTGCCTACCCGGCGTGTTTGATTGATCCCAGTCAGGACCCTTTTGAGAAAAAACAAAGAAGGTAAAAAATCTACTACTGGCATGGCTTGAGTGCAGTGTTTAAACATTCTGTGTGTAAAAGCAGCTAATGAGTCCTTGCTGTACTTGCTGTTGCCAGTAACTCCTGGGCCAAGAGGGGCTTAAAGTCTTATTGTGTAATGTTCACTCTGAAAGCTGTAATGGGCCAAGTTTTGTGAAACAGATTTTGCAGACTGGTACAGTTAGGTCATTTGGGACAATTCTCTTACATATGAAAGAAAGGTTCTAGGCCTCCTATCGGGAGCATTAAAAGAGCAGAAGGAAAAATGAAAAAGAGTTATAATTACTGTGGAACTGAATCTTTGGGGGTCATCTTTAGCTTCGCAGACCACAAGAATTTACCTTGATTTTCCTTGAGAAAAGTGGCCCAGTGTAAGCGATTCACCCAAAGTATCTGAAATATGTTTAGCCAAAATGTTTGATGACACGACAATTAATGTTGACATGATAGGTATTCCAGCTGTTGAAACGATTTGTAAATTGGCATAGGTGGTCTGTGCTGTTTGCATCAGAATCACAATAGCTTGGTTTAATGTTTCCTTCTTACCAAGATCAGGCTCTTTTTATAAAAGTTGAGTTAGACTAGATTGTCCTGGTTATGATATTGTTGTTTTGTTTTCTTTTGTTTTTGCCCAGTAGGCTAGCAAAGGAAGTAACATCTTTACCTGGAGTAAATATTAGACTCAGAGATGTGATGTCAGCGTTTAAGCCCTGGCCTGACCACTCTCTAGCTGGCTGTGTGCTTGGATAAGATATTTAATTTATGGAAACTTAGAATTTCTGTTGTTCATCAAAAAAAAAAAAAAAACCGTGGATTATCTGTCAGTTTTGCTTACTAGACTGTAAGCTTCTTCAGAGTAGGGGTGGTATGGTTCATCCATCATTGGAAACTCAGTGTGTGGTATGAGGCCTGGTGAATAAGATCTCTATAAATATTTTTCAAACAAATCAGATTCGTCTTACTTATTTCATAGGTTGTTTGAAAGAGCAAGTAGGATGAGCAGCAATAGAGTGCAGTGTTAAGAGCACAGTCCCTGGGCCCCAGTTCTGGCTCCAGGAAGTAGCAGTAACTCTCCTCTGGGCATCTGTGAAAGTGGATGATGCTACCTACTTCCTAGGGTTGTAATCAATGTGCCTGAACACCGTAAGTTCTATATACGTACCAGCTATTGATATAACATGTGAATGGGCTTTGCAAAGTGCTGCTCACATAAACGTGCTTATTTGCTGAAGTCTTAACCAAGTGTTGGACACACTGTGAAATACTTGTATTTTACACTAAAGAAAGTATTGGGTCTTCCTTTACCTTAACTGAATTAGTGGGAATTGTAGAGCAAGGCAGGGCTACTATTGCTATTATGAGACTCATAAGTCTCTAGTTCTTGACTTTTATAATGCATGAGACTTTGACTATTTCTGTATATCAGCATTTCTTCATTATTAAACCATGGGTAGGCAATAGAATGAAGAGCCAGAACCCTGAAATCATTGAAGTACAGAGTTGGAATTCAGTACTTATTATGGACAGATCAGTTTGTGGTTTATTTTTGGCTCCTCAATGATTTAGTCTGATTTTTATTAAAAAATAAGTTTAATGCAGGTGGCTCATTTCATAAAGAATTTAACAGGCACTGAAGACACGGAGCAGTTTAGTGTCTGCACAACTGCGAACCTTATGCCTGCTACCGCCCGAACCCTAGAAAGGTCAGTTACCCTTTCTGTACTCACTTAAAGGTACTACTTATTTGATAATGTCTTACCAAGTGTTGGGGGCTTCCCAGGTGGCTTAGTGGTAAAGAATCCGCCTGCCAGTGTGGGACACACAGGAGACTCAGGTTTGATCCCTGGGTTGGAAAGATCCTCTGGAGAAGAAATGACAACCCACGCCAGTATTTTTGCCTAGGTAATCCCATGGAGCCAGGTGGGCTACAGTCCATGGAGTTGCGTGACATGACTGAGCATGCATGCTTACCGAGTGTTAGACACACTATGAAATACGAGTACTGGAGTCTTTCCTTATCTTAACTGAGTTAGTGGTCATTCCATTGCACATTTTCTAAAGCGCACTTAGGGTGTCTTTCACCTGGACCCTTTTAGTGACACCCATGACCACCGGGTGCAAAGTATAAGTTCAGAGAAGGCCTGGCCTGGGGCTGCCCTGGCCTGGCACTGCTGCCTGCTCTGTATTCCACTGTTAGCTTTGTGGGAAAGTGAAAGTCACTTAGTCGTGTCCGACTCTTTGTCACCCCATGGACTGTAGCCCGCCAGGCTCCACTGTCCATGGAATTCTCCAGGCAAGAATACTGGAGTGGGTTGCCATTTCCTACTCCAGGGCATCTTCCCAACCCAGGGACTGAACCCAGGTCCCCCACACTGCAGACGATTCTTTACTATCTGAGCCACCAGGGAAGGGCTATGTAGAAATAACTGGTCAATTCCTAGGCAATAGAGATTTTTAAGATGATGTTAAATAATACTGATTTCTTACATGCAGACACTGCAGTAGTTTCCACTTTGGTTTCTCTGCCTCTTGGCCATTAGAGTCTCCTTCACACAGTGCTGTCTGCCTCATCTCCCCATTATTTCATTCTTGTCAGGTCTCCCCCGGCCAAGAATGCTCTTGAGACAGTATCTTACTGTAGGATTAAATCCAAGCTCCCGGTGTTGCCTTTCAAGGCCATACATAATCTGAGCCCATTTTATCTATCCATGTTTTACTACCAGTTCCTCTCTAATGTAGAATTTTACTTCCCATTCACTGGGGTCTAATCTCCTTTTTCCTGGTGGTTCAGACGGTAAAGAATCTGCCTGCAATGTAGGAGACCCAGGTTCCATCCCTGGGTTGGGAAGATCCCCTGGAGAAGGGAATGGCAACCCACTCCAGTATTCTTGCCTGGAGAATCCCATGGACAGAGGAGCCTTGTGGGCTACAGTCCATGAGGCTGCAAGGAGTCAGACACAACTGAGCAATTAACACTTTCTTTCACTTTCACTTGCGTTCTTTTGTTTTCAAGGTCCCCACACTGAAATGCCCTCCCTGTCCCTTCTATTTACACTTAAATAGCTTTTAAAATTTTTATTTTGTTTTTATTTTTTATTTTGGCCATACCACTTGTCACTCAGGATCTTAGTTCCCTGACTAGTGATCGAACTCATGTCCCCTGCAGTGGAAGTGAGAAGTCTTAACCACTGGACCACCAGGGAAGATCTGACATGTGCCTGTAGCTTTAAGGCCCTCTCCGCACCTTTTCCCTAAACCCTGTCTCCTCTTAAACATTGATTGGCATCTCCTGTATTTTTGCATTTGATTATATTTAATTTAGAGCTTTCTTAGGTACCATTTTGAAAATTAGTATCTTCTCATAATGACTCAGACGTTAACTTGATAATATTAAAATTATTGTAAGCTTACCAGTTAGGCATTCAGGAAAATTGTACCTGTTTTATATGTAGTATAAGTTTTTAAAAAATGTAACCTTCTCCTCTTGGCAGCTGTAATTCCACCCCACTGCTCATAAATAAAGCCCTGGAGTCCAGGCCATATGCAGTAAAACAAAATAATATTGTAGAGTAAGGCAGGACTACTATTGCTATTATGGGACTCATAAGTCTCTAGTTCTTGACTTTTATAATACATGAGACTTTGGCTGTTTCAGTACATCAACATTTCTTCACTAGTCAACCATGGACAGGTGATAGAATAAAAAGCCAGAACCCTGAAATCACTTAAATACATAGTGGGAGTTCAATAATTGTTATGGACAGATTGGTCTGTGGTTTATTTGGGGCCCTTCAATGATTTAGTCTGATCTGTATGTGTCAATTTACCTTTCCATACTAATTTAGTAGATCTGCTAAAATATTAGACTTTTATTAAACTTAAGATATAATGTGTTGGGAAGATCCACTGGAGAAGGAAATGGCAACCCGCTCCGGTGTTCTCGCCTGGGAAATGCCATGGACAGAGGAACCTAGTAGGCTGCAGTCCATGGGGTCGGAAAGAGTTGGACACGACTGAGAGACTGAGCGCCATGCACCACCATACTGAAATAAAATTTTATTGCTGGAGTGCAAACATACTACATACATTGTGAGAATCAACTTCATCTTCTGGCCTTTCTCGCTCCCTCATTTTTCTTTTCTTTCCATCAATGGGCATCTGAAATGCAGACAGCATTGGTCTCGACGGAGCTCTGTGAGTAAAACATGGCCTTCTCCTGCTAAGAGATCACAGCCCAGCACTGGAAACCTATGTGAACAACGGTGGTCTAACGATAATGAGATTGGATTAAACAAAGGTAAATAGTTTCATTCAAAAACTGGGTAAATACAGAGAGAGAAGGCCAAGCTTAGAAAGTATATAAACATAGTTAATCATACTTACTAATTTTCTAGTGTGTGCCAAGCTCTGTGCTAGGTCATAGTTATGTTACTATTAATAATCCTCCTGACAAATATTTGAGTTGGATATATCAATCTACTTTTCAAAAACAAGTAAATTGAAGCAAACTGTGAAAGAGGCAGAGCTATGATTCAAATATAGCCCAGTCTTTTATTATACCAGCCTGTCTTTATGCCAGTATAAAAATAAAGTTTAATATGTAAATAAAAATGTTTTGTTGAATACTTCAAAATAACCACAAAGCTTTGCAGAGGTTGGCATTTCCCTAGAGGAAATTAGCCAGGATAAAAGGGGATAAAGTATAAAAGATATAATGCACAAGGGGAAAAAAAATCTTTAAAGAAAATATCCTTCAGTTTTGAAACCTCCTGAGTAATAAATGGTAATATCTTCTCTATTAATTTGACACTAAAAGAATAGGTAGAGATATTGAATGATTATTTTGTGAATCTTCAAATAAAACTAACTTTCTTTAGGCTTATTAAGTAGATTGCAAAAGGGGACTTAGACACAGTTTTTATATATAGCTGTGTATTTCAGCAATTATTCCGGATGAACATTAAAAACACTGTCAAATTCCAAATTAATCCCCTTGAATTTTTTTCTATTGAATTCTTTGATGTCTCTAAATTAATTTGGGGAGAGTGACTTTCTTCACAGCATTCTAATTAACTCTCCAGAAGCGTCTATTCAAGCTTTTCTGTCTCAGAATTTTGTGAATTTTTTTCATGTACATTTCTCATTATAGATAGTTCTATATAGTTTATGGGTTTTGTTGCTATTGTAAACCTATTATGTTTCTGTTTCTTTACTGTATAATAAAAAACTGTTTGAATTTTCATCTTTTATCCAACCCTTTATATGAATGCTCATTAACTCAAATAGTATTTTAATCAATTCTCTGGCCTTATTGTTGCAGATAATTCCATTTCTGCATTTCTTATAATGAAGCCCCTTATTTCTGTTTCTTTTTTGAAGAATTGGTAAAACCTGCCCAAACAGTGTTGATAGTTGTTTTTTTTTTTTTTTCTTCAAAAAAAGCAATTCAACTGAGTAAAATTTAAAGATCTTACTGGCTTTATTTAATGATTCTTGAATTGGGCATCATCCCATTTAGGAGATAGAAAGGAGTTCCAAGAAGCTGTACAAAAATGGAAGAGTTTTATAGGCAGAAGGAGGCAGGACACAAAATTTATTCTAGCACAGGGTCGATTGTTTCAGGCAATGTCCCCTTCTTTGGGGAGAAGACAGGGGTCTGTCAAGCAGCTTACTGTGCTAGTACTAACCACGTTAATTCCAGACTGACTGGTTAAAGGTTATATCCTGGGAGAGGTTGAAATAGCAGCTAGCTTTGGTATTAACTCTTGGTTTGGTGATAAGGGCTTAGTACAAGAGACTCCATTTTGGGACTGTTGTCTCTTTTTTAACATCATAATCGATTCATCCTAGTTTTAAAAGGAAAGCTCCCTTTTCATGCCAAAAAAATAATATTGGCTGTTGGCTTATGAGAGATACCCATTATAAAATCCTTCTAACCCTAGTTTTCCTAGATATTTTGCAAGGGATGAGCAATGAATTTGGTCAGCCTTTTCAACATCCTCGTAGGGTTAATCTTATTTGACTCAATAGTGTACTGCATTATCTTCATAATAATAACTATTTATTTCCTGAGGTAAACTCTCCTAGGGCATGATTGCTTTTCTTTTACTTTATTGTTGACTTTATGTGCTATTTTCTATTTAGGACTTTTTACTCATGTTGTTCATCACTGTTATTCAAGAAATAAGTGTGTGTATTATATACAGTTGTATTTGGGGATGACATTGTACATATGCTTTTGTATCCTGAATTTTACACTTAAATGCAATAGCATTTTCCTATGGCATTAGAAGTTCTTCAAAACATATTTCAATGGCTGCACAATATATTATGGTTTATCATAATTTCCTTAATCTTCCTGTTTTTTTCATTGCTTTAAGTTTTTGCTAATTTTGGACTGCTACAAACTGTGGGAGATAGTGAAGGACAAAGAAGCCCCTTGGGCTACAGTCCATGGGGTCACAAAGAGTTAAACACAACCTAGCGGCTGAACAGCAAAAGCATAAATCATGCAAAGATAAGCATCTTTATGTGTAAACATTTGTTCTTACTGCTGATTGTTTCTGTAGTGTACTCATTTCCAAAGGCTACCGCTACAAATTATACAAAGCGATTCATGGGGCCACAAAAAGTCGACAGGACTGAGCGACTGAACTGAAATGAACTGAAGACTTAGCAGTAGCAGCAGCAGCTTAACTAGGGCTTTTCAGGTGACGCCAGTGGTAAAGCACTTGCTTGCCAATACAGGTTTGATGTGAGAGGCATGCGTTGGATGCCTGCATTGGGAAAATCCCCTGGAGGAGGGCACGCAACCCACGTCAGTATTCTTGCTTGGAGAATCCCACGGACAGAGGAGGCTGGCGAGCTACGCTCCATAGGGTTGCAAAGAGTTGGACTGAGCATGCCCGCACAGTAGCTTAATCCAGCTACTGAGAAGTTTATTTTATCATAGTTCTAGAGACCAGAAATTCAAAACCAAGGTGTTGTCAGGGCCATGCTCCCTTTGAAGGCTCTAGAGGGAGAATCATTCCTGGCTTCTTCCAGTTTCTGGCAGCTCCTGGCGTTCCTCGTAGTATCATCTCTCCGGTCTCTACCTGTCTCCACGTGGCCTTCTCAATGTATGTCTCTCTGTGTCCCCTCCTTTTCTTATAAGAACATCAGTCACTGAATTTAAGCCATATCTTAAATCTATGATGATTTCTTTCTTTTTTTAATTTTTGGATCATATGGTAGCTTTATTTTCAATTTTTTGAGAAATATTCATAATTGTTTTCCATAGTGATTGCATCAGTTACCTTCCCATCAACAAGGTACATGAATTCTTTTTTCTATGACACTCCAACGTTTGTTATTTCTTATCTTTTTGATAATGGCCATTCTAACGAGCATAACGTGAAATCTCATTGTGTATTTTGACTTGCATTTCCCTAATAATTAGCGTGTTGAACAATTTTGCATTTGCCTGTTGGCCATCAGTATGTATTCAAGATGATTTGTTTTTAAGATGCTTTGTTAATTATACCTGCACAGGGCCTGTTTTTAAATAAGGTAACATTCAGAGGTAACGAGGGGTACGACTTGGGCTTATCTTACTTGAGAGGGACAATATTTAACCCGCTACACTTTTTTTGAGTAGAAATATAAAGGTAAAAAACAAGTATTAAAGTATCCCCTGATACTTAATACCAAATTGTTTTCCAAAATGCATAACATGGCCTGGTTCATCAGCATTGTAGAGTACTCATTTACCTACAGCTTCACCCAAGTATTACCATTGAAAAAAAACCGTTTTTAGATTGGGTACAAATGGAAACTGATTTTTAAAAGTTCATTTCATGAATTGTTCATAAATTTGACAAAATTCTGTGTACTTAACATGGATATTTCTTTTTCTGTAAAAAAAAAATTTTTTTTTTGGCCAAGTGGCACGTGGAATCTTAGTTCCCCAAACAGAGATCGAATCTGTGTCCCCTGCACTGGAAGCATGAATCTTAACCACTGGACCACCAGAGAAATACCTCTGTAAAATCTTCTGTAATGTCTTTGCCCATTTTTATTTTAATGCATTTGCTGTCTTCTTATTTAAACAGTCATTATAAATGAAGACCATTATCCTTTGGTTGCGCTGCTTATAAATATTTCCCCAGTTTGTCAGTCAGTTCAGTCACTCAGTCATGTCTGACTCTTTGCGACCAACCTCATAGATTGTACCATGCCAGGCCTCCCTGTCCATCACCAACTCTGCTCAAATTAATGTCCATAGAGTCAGTGATGCCATCCAACCATCTCATCCTCTGTCATCCCCTTCTCCTCCCACCTTCAATCTTTCCCAGCATCAGGGTCTTTTCCAATGAGTCAGTTCTTTGCATCAGGTGGCCAAAGTATTGGAGCTTCAGCTTCAGCATCAGTCCTTCCAATGAATATTCAGGACTGATTTCCTTTAGGATGGAGTGGTTTGATCTCCTTGCAGTCCAAGGGACTCTCAGAGTCTTCTCCAACACCACAGTTCAAAAGCATCAATTCTTTGGCTCTCAGCTTTCTTTATAGTCCAACTCTCACATCCATACATGACCACTGGAAAAAGCATAGCCTTGACTAGACGGACCTTTGTTGGCAAAATAATGTCTCTGCTTTTTAATATGCTATCTAGGTTGGTCATAGTTTTTCCTTCAAGGAGCAAGTGTCTTTTACTTTCATGGCTATAGTCATCATCTGCAGTGATTTTGGAGCCCAAGAAAATAAAGTCTCTCACTGTTTCCATTGCTTCCCCATCTATTTGCCATGAAATGATGGGACCAGATGCCATGATCTTAGTTTTCTGGGTGTTGAGTTTTAAGCCAACATTTTCCCTCTCCTCTTTCACTTTCATCAAGAGGCTCTTTAGTTTTTCTTCGCTTTCTGCCATAAGGGTGGTGTCATCTGCATCTCTGAGGTTACTGATATTTCTCCCTGTGATCTTGATTCCAGCTTGTGCTTCCTCCAGCCCAGCATTTCCCCTGATGTACCCTGCATAGAAGTTAAATAAGCAGGGTGACAATATACAGCCTTGACGGACTCCTTTCCCCATCTGAGGTGCACTGTATTGTAAATTTTTAAAATTTCATGTTTTCCTGCTGCCTCAACATCCCACAGACAGGCTGTGGGCACCCTGCCTGAATGGCCAAGTCAGTGTGATAGGCTGGTGGTGCCACAAGCTCCCCTCTGACCCTCCCCTGACTGTGACCTTGTGACCTTCAAACACACCAGTGAAATCCCCCGGCGCCTTTGCCGTGTGCACTTTCCCTGAGCCCCTGTGAGGGCACTGCCCGTGGGGCCTCATTGTCTTGGCTGCCACCTGCCTGGCTGAGCCGCTCCCTGGGCGCTCCTCCCGCGTGGTCCCCTCTATGTCCAGCCGCATCTTCCTCTTCTAGGACTCCTGCGTTTGACCTAGCTCTTTTACTTTCATACCCCTCCCCGTGGTGGTATTCCGTGTCCTTGTCAAACTGATCCTCCATAAACAAAGAAAAACACCCCAACAACAGTTTAAGTAATGTTATGACTCCTTGCAACACAATTGGCGTGGAGGATGGGATGATCTAAGCCAGGGATGGAAAGCCCCACGGAGATGCCCCAGGACGGCTCTGGCTGATGAATGGGCTGTGGCACCTGGGCTCAGGCATTTGGAAGGCTCTGTGTCTTGGCATTCAGGCACCACCTAGACTCCAAGAATCCCCACGCTAAAGTGCAGACCATGCCCTGAGCCCAGTAGAACGTCCCAGGATCTCGTTTCCCAGTCGCGAGCCTCACAGGAGAAGGCTGGTCATCTTGGGGCTGCAGGTAAGCAGAGCCGCTGGGCAGCTAGCCTGTCATTTTGCCTGCATCCTGGTGGTTGTTGTCCAGTCGCTGTCGTGTCTGACTCTTTGTGACCCCATGAACTACAGCAGGCCAGGCTTCCCCATCCTTTACTATCTCCCTGAGTTTGCGCAGACTCACGTCTGTTGAGTCAGTGATGCCTTCCAACCATCTCATCCTTTGTTGCCCGCTTCTTCTCTTGCCCTCAGTCTTTCCAGAAATAGGGTCTTTTCCAAAGAGTAAGCTTTTCACATCAGGTGGCCAAAGTGCTTGAGCTTGAGCTTGAGCTTCAGCATCAGTCCTTCCAATGAATAGTCAGGGTTGATTTCCTTTAGGATTGACTGGTTTGACCTCCTTGCTGTCCAAGGGACTCTCAAGAGTCCTCTCCAATACCACAGTTCGAAAGCATCAATTCTGCACTTAGCCTCCTTTATTGTCCAACTCTCACATCCATATGTGACTACTGGAAAAACCGTAGCTTTGGCTAGACGGAGCTCAGACTAATTAGGGAAGGGCTGTGCTGTGCTCCGTCATGTTTGACTCTTTGCGACCCATAGACTGTAGTCTGCCGGTCTCCTCCATGAGATTTTCCAGTCAAGGATACTGGAGTGGGCTGCCATTTCCTTCTACTAACCGTATCTTGGTTAAGGCACCGTGAAGTGGTGCCAAGGGCTGAGAGTCAGCGCCCACAGCCGAGGGGTCACTGAGTCCCATGGTATCGGCTCATGACCCTGTCCACACTGCCCTTGTGGCTTTGAGTGACACCGGGAGTACCCCTCCCTTCTCATTTGGTGTCAGGAGACCCCCCCCCCCCAAGAGTGTCAGCCATGAGGTCCTGTAAGGATCCGCCCTGCTGGGGATGGCAATCCCATCTGCAGCATCCCTCTTTCAGCCCCCAAGCCCATAGAGTATCAGGGATCTCGTTTATGCAGACAGGTGGCCCAAGTGGAAAAAAAAAGGGCTGTGGGGTGTGTAGGGGGAGGGGAGGAGCACTTTAATCCTACCTCCCCCAAAACACCTGAGGCTGTTCCTCAGTTTGCCTGAGATCTCTGGGTCCACTTAAGTGCTACTGACATGCTAGTAGTCTCCTTAGAATTAAATTGGCACAAAACAAAGAAGTTGAGGCTGCTCCAGATCTCCTGCTTATAGACCCCAACCCCTCTGGAGGGAGGTAGATGGGAACTCCCACCCCAAGAGAGGACATCTCCCACCCCTTCCTCACAGCTGCAGTCACTGGAGACCACCAGGAATTTGTCCAAAGACAGAGGGGGGAAAAAATAGCTGCTGGGAGATATAAAACACTCAAAAAGATTTTAACAAAACAGCAAAAAAAAAAAAGAAAAAAAAAGAGGGAACAAAAAAATGCGCTGATTATCCTGTGGTTGGTTGGGGGCGGGAGAGGAAGGAGGTCCCAGAGAGCGGCTTCTGCCTGGAATTAAGCCGGTCCTTCCTCTTCTCCCTTCCCCTTTATCACGACTGAAGACCAGTGCTAGCAGGAAGCTAAATAAATAAAGTGTTGGGTAGACAAACTGCCACTTTTGGTGGCTGCAAGCCCAAGGGAAAAGGAAGGAAGAGGGGAAACGAGGGAGGGAGGGAGGGAGGGAGGAGCTGCAAACCTTATGAATCCAGCAAAAACCAGAGGCAGCGAGCATCATCCTAATCCAAGAGTACTTACTGATTAAACCAACAGTGACAAAAAAGAACTAAGTAGAGGGAAAAATAAATCACAGCCTCCTCCAAGGACATTCACAGGACATACACGATAGTGTATGTTAATAACTAAACATCATCTCATCCTCTTTGGATTCTGATGACAACATACTTCTCATTTATGAATTTTGCTTACAAATTGAAATCTACAGGCACTCCTACTGGTGTCTTCAAAAACTCCTTCCCTATAGAGGCTTTGGCAGCCTCTTTTCATGCCTCTCAAAAGTCTCCAGACCACTTATTAATATAATGGCCATTGGTTGCCCCAGGGCTTCTGAGGCGAGAAACTGCCCCTTGGTCTCCTGCTATACACCATTAAAACAAGTGATGGCTACTTACTGAGCTTTCCTGAAAACAGAGGCTCTCACAGACCTCGAGCCTGTGACCCTCCATACCCAGCTGTCCCTACTGCTTTGTATGTGTGCATTAGTTGCTCAGTCGTGTCCGACTCTTTGCGACCCCGTGGACTGTAGCCCACCAGGCTCCTCTGTCCATGGGATTCTCTGGGCAAGAATATTGGAGTGGGTAGCCATTTCCTTCTCCAGGGGATCTTCCCAACCCAGGAATCAAACCTGGGTCACCTGCATTGCAGGCAGATTCTTTACTGATTCTTTACTGATTCTTACTGAGCCACTGTGAGCGTTTCTGCTTGGATCCTAAGCATGCCACAAGCTTAGCACAGCTCCCAAGGCCTCCTTAAGAAAAGATGGAGCCCTACTTGGGCCCTTTGGTGTATTCCACCTACAGGAGGGGTTGGTTTCCCTACACCTCTGTCCCTTTCCAGATGCCAGGGTACTGAAGGAGGTCACCCCCAGACCACTTGGCTACCTGGAAAGCGTCTTTGAATTAACTGAGGGGAGAGCAGCGGGAGTTCACGTGCTATACAGGCGGCACTTCTCGCTTCAGACAGGATGGAGTTCAGTGGGATGCTGCTCCTTTCCAGATTGTCCTGAGCCAGATTGTCCCCGATAAAGGAGGGGCCCCAAGCAACAGCATACTCAGCCAGGGGGTCATCTCGCTGTGTGGAAACCCAGCCCAACAATGGCTCCACCTCATATTTATTACAAACTGTTGGGCTATAGCCTAAAAATTATCCCCTTCAGGGTAAAGTAGTTTAGAAATCTCTTGCCTCACTGATAACCCAGAATGTAAACCACAATTACACAGGTCTCTGCATATATTAAGAGGCTTCCCAGGTGGCACTAGTGGTAAAGAATCCGCCTGCCACTGCAAGAGACATAAGAGACACGGGTTCGATCCCTGGGTCGGGAAGATCCCCTGAAGGAGGGCATGCAACCCACTCCAGTATTCTCACCTGGAGAATGGAGAATCCCATGGACAGAGGAGCCTGGTGGGCTACAGTCCATAGGGAAGCGAAGAGTCTGATGTGACTGAAGTGACTTAGCACATGCACACACTGCGTATACTAAGGCCACAATACAAGCTTTGCCAGGACACTCCTTGCCTTCAGAGTTACAGACGTTACTGGCAGTAACCAAGATGCACATTTTCACATTTCAAAATTCGCAACGTAGGACACTTGGAAAACTAGCCGATAGGTCCTTTTTTTTGGCTGTCGGATCCTAGTTGTGGCACATGGGATCTTCATTGCATCGTGTGGGATCTTTTCAGTACGATACACAGACTCTCTGCTTGTGGAGCACAGGCTCGGTAGTTGCAACTTGCCAGCCTAGTTGCCCCACTGCATGAGGGATGTTAGTTCCCTGACCAGGGATCAAATTCAAGTCCCCTGCATTGCAAGGAAGATTCCTTACCACTGGACCATCAGGGAAGTCTCCCATAGAACGTTTATGTCCCTGAGAGATTTCAAATAACAGTTTAATTGTGAGACATTTGGTCTCTCAAATGGGCTTCCCAGGTGGCAGTAGTGGTAAGGAATCTGCCTGCCAATGCAAGAGACACAAGAGACACGAGTTCGATCCCTGGGTTGGGAAATGGCAACCCACTCTAGTAATCCTGCCTGGAAAATTCCAAGGACAGAGGACCCTGAGGGCCTACAGCCCACGGGGTCACAAAGAGTTGACACGACTGAGCACTCAGCTTTTGGTCTCTCAAACAACCCCTTTTCAAATTCTAGTACAACCAATAGTAAACTCTCAAGTTCTCTATGTTGCCCCAAGCCTTAACTTATTTTTTATAAATTTTCAATCTACCTCTCACCACTTCAGGTTAGAGGCCAGATCAAGGGCACATACTTTCCTAGGAGTCATTAACCACAACTTATTCCATAGGCCAGGCCCCTGCTCACCTGATATAGGACTCATTTAAACCAAAATTTTCACCAAAACTAAAATAGCCACACACCACTCTGTTGACTGTTGGTCTTATTACTACTGGCCTAGGCCTTTCCATTGGTTTACAGTCTGGAAGTTCTCAGCAACTCAAATGTGTACCCACTCGGAAAGGGTCCCCCCAGTCCCACATCCCAGACAACATTGTCCTGGCCCAGAGTCTCATGGTTGGAGATGACATTGCCCCAACCGAAGACCACAGCATTGGAGACAACTTCACCCTTGGTGTCTGAGATGTCTTCACATCTTACACTAAAACCTCCACCCTAGGGGCACCCACGGACCACCTCTCCTGTGGCACAAAGTGGACATGGGACATTTTTTTTTTCCTCCCTGAGCCTGTGGTCTGCTTAGCCCTCAATTCTAGTATACTCCTTGCTATCTATTAAAATGTACACCCTGTGCCCCCATGGCTAAAGGACAAGCTCGAGGTTACTAATATAAACAAAGAGACTTCCCTAGTGGTCCAGTGATAAAGACTCTGCACTTCCAATGAGGAGGTTTGGGGTTTGATCCTGACTATGCCAAAGCCTTTGACTGTGTGGATCACAATAAACTGTGGAAAATTCTGAAAGAGATGGGAATACCAGACCACTTGACCTGCCTCTTGAGAAATCTGTATGCAGGTCAGGAAGCAACAGTTAGAACTGGACATGGAACAACAGACTGGTTCCAAATAGGAAAAGGAGTACGTCAAGGCTGTATATTGTCACCCTGCTTATTTAACTTCTATGCAGAGTACATCATGAGAAATGCTGGACTCGAAGAAACACAAGCTGGAATCAAGATTCAGTTCAGTTCAGTTCAGTCGCTCAGTCGTGTCCGACTCTTTGCAACCCCATGAATCGCAGCACGCCAGGCCTCCCTGTTCATCACCATCTCCCAGAGTTCGCTCAGACTCACGTCCATCGAGTCCTTGATGCCATCCAGCCATCTCATCCTCGGTCGTCCCTTTCTCCTCCTGCCTCCAATCCCTCCCAGCGTCAGAGTCTTTTCCAATGAGTCAACTCTTCGGTCCCATCACTTCATGGGAAATAGATGGGGAAACAGTGGAAACAGTGTCAGAGTTTATTTTTGGGGGCTCCAAAATCACTGCAGATGGTGACTGCAGCCATGAAATTAAAAGATGCTTACTCCTTGGAAGAAAAGTTATGACCAATCTAGATAGTATATTCAAAAGCAGAGACATTACTTTGCCGACTAAGGTTCATCTAGTCAAGGCTATGGCTTTTCCTGTGGTCATGTATGGATGTGAGAGTTGGACTGTGAAGAAGGCTGAGCACCGAAGAATTGATGCTTTGAACTGTGGTGTTGGAGAAGACTCTTGAGAGTCCCTTGGACTGCAAGGAGATCCAACCAGTCCATTCTGAAGGAGATCAACCCTGGGATTTCTTTGGAAGGAATGATGCTAAGCTGAAACTCCAGTACTTTGGCCACCTCATGTGAAGAGTTGACTCATTGGAAAAGACTCTGATGCTGGGAGGGATTGGGGGCAGGAGGAGAAGGGGACGACAGAGGATGAGATGGCTGGATGGCATCACGGACTCGATGGACGTGAGTCCGAGTGAACTCTGGGAGTTGGTGATGGACAGGGAGGCCTGGCGTGCTGCGATTCATGGGGTCACAAAGAGTCGGACATGACTGAGCAACTGAACTGAACTGGGAAATAAGATCCCAGAAACCAAGTGGCACAGCCAAAAAGAGAATCTTTGGATTTTCCTATAGTCCAGTGTTAAGACTCCATGTGTCCACTGCAGGGGGCTCATGTTCAATCTCTGATCAGGGAAGTTCCATATGCTGTGCTACACAGCCCCCTCCCCCCAAAATTAAATTAAATTGATACAGATTGTTGCTTTCTCCAAGAGGCACTTGTCTCATGTCAGCCAGCCCTTTGACTTCCTGGGGAAAGGACCACCCACTCCTTGCAACCACAGTCTCTTGCCTCTTGCCTTCTTTCTCCAACCATGACCTTCTTTCCCCTCCCCATCAGTTAAACACAGTACATTGTGCTCTAAATAGTGGCACCTTCAGGTATGATTGTGACCCAGACTCATAGCCAAAGCACCTTATATATTTTTCCTGGTTGGCTCCCCCACCAACATTTTTCCTAAGGAAACCGTACCCCAGGGTGCAGTGGTTACACTAGGGTTTCCAAGTTCTTTACCCACCGGGTGCTTCTGGCTTCCGTCAACCCAAGGACGATATTGATTCCTATTGTGATAAGGTTTGTCTTCGCCTCAGGAGCAGCTAGCCTTGGCACCAGTATAGGGGCTGTTCTCAAACAAAGTCAAGTCCTGGCTGCCACCCAGCACCTTTCTGTGGCTTTTTCAGATCACTCAGAGGCTGAACAAAATACTGTCCTTTAGGCAACAAGCCCGTGAGTCCCTAACCCACATGGTGATAGATGACAGACTGGCTCTTGACTACTTACTAGCCAGGGATGGGTTTGTGCCTTTCTTCCCACTTGTTGTCTTAAATTAAGAACATGCAGATCAGAGACTTCCCTAGTGGTTCAGCATTTAAGACTCCACGCTCCCAGTGCGGGGGTCCAGGTTCAATTCCTGGTCAGGCAACTAGATCCCACATGCCGAAACTAAAAGACCCCACATGCTGCAGCTAAGACCCAGCGCGGTAAAATAAATAAACAGAAATAAACAAGTACTTTTAAAAGAAACATGCAAATCACAAGGAGGCACAGGCCACCCATACCAAGTTGACAGGTGACTTCCTCAACATCTGAGCTGCCACGTTGGGAAAGTGAAAGCCTGGGTTCTTTTGTTTGATCGTTCAGTTCAGTACACTCACACAATGAAAGTAAAGTTACAAGCTTTATTACTTACAGATCCCAGAAATGGGGGTGTTTGAGGGGGAGGTGAAGGGCGGCCATGAGCTAGGGGAAGGGCAGTCCTCTATAGTGGGGTGGTTGAGGGGAGCAGAAGATAGAGAGCAGGGTAGAAGGCACATTTTATCGATAAGATCGTTGTGGCCAAGATTGCTAACTTTTCTGGGGGCTCAGCTCTAAGTGGTTATTTATTTTTTACTGCAGGATAATTGATTTGCAACGTTGTATTGCTTTCTGCTGTACAACAGTGAGAATCAGTTGTAACTATATATATATTTTATATATATATCCCCTCCCTCTTGAGTCTCCCTCACACCTTCCTCCCATCCCACCCCTCTAGGTCATCACAGAATGCTGGGCTGAGCTCCCTGAGCTATATCACAGCTTCCCACTAGTTATCTGGGGCTTCCTTGATGGCTCAGATGGTAAAGAATCTGCCTGCAGTGCAGGAGGCCAGTGGATTGCCGTTTCCTTCTCCAGGGGATCTTCCTGACCCAGGAATCAAACCCACATCTCCCTGTATTTACAGATGGATTCTTTACCACTGAGCCACCTAGGAAGCCCCAAATGCCTACTATCAGTATATAAAATATGCTATAAAATGCCTGAGCAGCAACTCAAAATAGCTGTTTTCTCATCACACACAGTACCTCCTACTGTATGGCAATACTAACTCAGATACAGGCCAGACTACGAAGCATGGGCCAAGAGGTCAAGTTCTCTCAAACCAGCATCTTCTAAAAGATTTCTTTAGAATCAGAGATGTTGTCCTGTTCTCTTCTTGGCTATTGCCAACAAAGTGACAAGCCTGGTTGTGAGACTGGGTTCCACACTCTCATCATATATTGTCACCCAAAGCAGAGTTAGCCTTCCACGGCCAAGTCAAGCTGTCCCACTCACTTTAACATCTCCACAGCCCAGGTGGCAAACGTCATCCAGCCTGCCTGGTATTGTCAGTGATGTTGCAGCATCACAAGGCCGATTGTATACTATTATAAATTTATAAAACTTCATATTTTCCTACCACTCAACATCCCCACAAACAGGCTATGTACACCTCTGCCCAGGTGGCCAGGTTAGAAATAGGCTGGTGCCTACCACAAGTTTCTTTCTTCTTGTTTTCTTCTGATTTCATTTTGTTTCTTTTTAAAATTTTATTCATTTTGTTTATTTTTGGCTGTGCTGGGGTCTTCATTGCTGCAAGCATGCTTTCTCTAGTTGTGGCAAGCAGGGCTAGTCCCTGGTTGTGGTGTGCAGGCTTCTCATCGCGGTGGCATCTCCTGTTGCAGAGCACGGGCTCTGGGTGCATGCGCTTCAGTAGTTCTGGTGCGTGGGCTTACCTGTTCCTCGGTATGTGGAATCTCCCCGGAGCAGGCATTACACCCGTGTCCCCTGCATTGCCAGGCGGATTCTTAACCATTGAACCACCAGGGAAACCCTCTCCCCAGCTTTTGGCTTGCTGCTGCTGCTGCTGCTGCTAAGTCGCTTCAGTCGTGTCCGATTCTGTGCGACCTCGTAGATGGCAGCCCACCAGGCTCCCCCGTCCCTGGGATTCTCCAGGCAAGAATACTGGAGTGGGTTGCCATGGCCTAGTGACATTCAAAAGCACCAATGATATCCCCTCATGTCTTTTGCTTGTGCACACTCCCCTAGCCCCCAGTAAAGTCATCTGCCTAAGGTGCCCTCTTTCCTTCCCCCTCTCTGCTCCCTACCCGGCTTGACTGAACCCACTTACTGCCTGCCAGCCCCTTCTCCCTTGTAGCCCTTTGCCATGCCTCCCCCTTCTAGAACCTGTGAATATAATCCGTCTCTTTCACTTTCAAACCCTTCCTTGTGGTGTTACACCAGTTCGCACCAGACTGATCAGCAAATACCCGTTTTAAGTCATATAATTATTCCTTACAACCCAGGTACCTGTGTCCTCCCCGACCAAGTCACTTCTGCATGTAGCATCAGATCGTTCCAAACAAAACCTCCAAAGTGGGTGGGAAAAAAAAAAAGCAGCAGTTTTCTGGTGATGTAATCATTTAACACATAGAAACAGTTATACTTCTGTAACTTAATGCAGGAATTTCTCTTGGGACTGCTCTGTTCAGCTGATTCGTTTGTTGCTTCTTGCAAAAGTCCACATTATTTTTATTATTGAAGTTTTTGATGTTTTTATGTGTACTTTTTAAGTTTGTAATACACTGTAACATATGTCAGGGCGCCCCCTTCTTGTCTCTCATTCCAGATGAAGTTGGAATCTTCTTGAAGTTTTATGAAACCTGCATAAAACTGTGGTTGGTAAACTTTAATGTGTATTAGAATCACTTGGGGCTTGGTAAGAAGATAATTTTCTTGAAATTAGTTGAAATTACTACTCCTCTTGTTTTTCTTTTAAGTCTGGGCTCAGCCCAGGAATCTGAATTTTAATAAGCATCTGAGGGATTGTGAAGCAGTAATCCCTAGACCCCAGTTAAAGATACACTGCTGGGAGTAATTTGCACGAAATTGACAACTTTTTACTGTCTCTCCCTTTATTTGGGTCTTCTTTTTATCTTTTAGTCAAGTTTTCCCTCCATATGTTACATCTTACTCATTGTGAGTGGGTTTTTCTTTCCTATTATATCTTGTAATTGTTATTGCTAGTAAACAGGAAAGCTGTTGATTTCTTAGATGTTTGCTTTTTATCCAGCCACTTTGCTAAGTCCTCTTGTTAAGCCTAATAGTTTTTCAGTTAAATCTTTTGTAAGGACAAGGGGAGAGTGAGATTGGTAAACCAGCCCAGCACCTGGGAACACTTGATTTTTGCTTCCTTCTTTACAACATTAAATTTAGCATAAACTATTCTGTCTAGTTTATGTGTCTCTGCATTGTCTAGAGTTTCTAGAACAATGCTAAATGAACACTCGTAGGTGGCAGTTTAGTCACAAAGTCATGTCCAGCTGGAGTGGGTTGCCATTTCTTTCGCCAGGGGATATTCCTGACCCAGGAATTGAACCCAGATCTCCTGTTGCAGACAGATTCTTTACCAACTGAGCTACAAGGGAAGCCGAACACTCATAGGATTCACCCTTAATTTGTTCCTGATTTTAAAGGGAATGTCTCTACTATGGCTTCATGGTTAAGAATGGTTTTGGCCATTGCTCTTCTGTGTGTTAGTTGCTCAGTCGTGTCCGACTCTTTTCTACCCCATGGGGTTTAGCCTGCCAGGCTCCTCTGTCCATGGGATTCTCCAGGCAAGAATACTGGAGTGGGTTGCCATTTCCTTCTTCCTGACCCAGGAAGATCGAACCTGGGTCGATCCCTGCGTCTCCTGCACTGCAGGCAGACCCTTTACCATCTGAGCCACCAGGTTGCTGTTCTGTGGACCTTTACAAAATCATGATAAGGAAATAGCCTTCTGTTCCTACTCTTCTTAAAGCTGCCTTTAAAAAAAATTAAGAAATGGGTGTAGAATCTGTGGGAAGGAAAAAATTCTTTTTCCTTCTGTCCTACTAGGTTCCAGCTGAGGCCTGATAAATTGGACTGACAAAAGACAAATGAACAAGAGAAAACCAACAAGTTTATTAGCATGTGCATCCTGCTTACACATGGGAGTGAGCAGAGATGAACTCACAAGGGTGGTTAGGATCTAGGGACCAGTGAGCCAGACATCCTGGAGTGTGAAGTCAAGTGGCCTTAGGAAACATTCGCACTGCTCTGCTTAGTTGCTCATGGGTAACCATCCGCTTCTCCAGGGGATCTTCCCACCACAGGGATTAGACCTGTGTCCTCTGCATCGGCAGCCAGATTCTTTACTGTCTGAGCCACCAGGGAAGCGCAAGAAAGCATTAATATGAACAAAGCTAGTAGAGGTGATGGAATTCCAGCCGAGCTATTTCAAATCCTAAAAGATGATGCTATTAAAGTGCTGTACTCAGTATGTCAGGAAGTTTGGAAAACTCAGCAGTGGCCATGGGACTGGAAAAGGTCAGTTTTCATTCCAATCCCAAAGAAGGGCAATGCCAAAGAACATTCAAACTACCATACAGTTATGCTTATTTCACATGCTAGTAAGGTTATGCTCAAAATCCTTCAAGCTAGCAGTACGTGAACTAAGAGCTTCCGGATGTACAAGCTGGATTTCAAAGAGGCAGAGGAACCAGACATCAAATTGCCAACATTTGTTGGGTCATGGACAAAGCAAGGGAGTTCCAGAAAAACTTCTGCTTCATTGACTGTGTGGATTACAACAAACTGTGGAAAATTCTTAGAGATAGGGAATACCAGACCACCTTACCAGTCTCCTGAGAAACCTGTATGTGGATCAATTCATGTCAATGTATGGCAAAACCAATACAGAATTGTAAAGTAAAATAAAAAATAAATAAAAAAAATAAAATTAAATTAAAAAAAAAAGAAGCAACAGTTAGAAATGGACATGGAACAATGGACTGATTCCAAATTGGGATGGTTGTATATTGTCATCCTGCTTATTTAACTTATATGCAGAGTACATCATGTGAAATGCCAGGCTGGATGAAGCACAAGCTGGAATTAAGATTGCCAGGAGAAATATCGATAACCTCAGATATGCAGATGACACCACCCTTATGGCAGAAAGTGAAGAGGAACTAAAAAGCCTCTTGAATGTGAAAGAGGAAAGTGAAAAAGCTGGCTTAAAACACAACATTCCAAAAACGAAGATCCCGTTCCCATCACTTCATGGCAAGTAGATGGGGAAACAATGGAAACAGTGACAGATTTTATTTTGAGGGGCTCAAAAATCACTCCAGATGGTGACTGCAGCCATGAAATTAAGACACTTGCTTCTTGGAAGAAAAGCTGTGACAAATTTAGACACCATATTAAGAAGCAGAGACATCACTTTGCTGACAAAGGTCTGCATGGTCAAAGCTATGATTTTTCCAGTAGTCATGTACAAATGTGAGAACTGGACCATAAAGAAGGCTAAGCACCAGAGAAATGATACTTTTGAACGGTGGTGCTGGAGAAGACTGTTGAGAGTCCCTTGGATGGCAAGGAGATCCAATCAGTTAATCCTGAAGGAAATCAACCCTGAGTATTCATTGGAAGGACTGACTGATGCTGAAGCTGAAGCTCCAGTACTTTGGCCGCTTGATGTGACAAGCCGACTCATTGGAAAAGACCCTGATGCTGGGAAAGATTGAAGGCAAAAGGAGAAAGGGCCTGGCAGAGGATGAGATTGTTACATAGCGTCACTCAATGGACATGAATCTGAGCAAACTGCAGAAGATAGTAAAGGACAGGGGATCCTGGCATGCTGCAGTCCATGGGAATCAGATGCAACTTAGCAACTGAACAAAAGCATTTTGTTGTATGTCAGTTACAGCTCAATTAAAAAAAAGAAGAATTTGGAATATATACCTAACTTCCAAGGGGAGGGGAGAAGGGGAACTTAGGGAAAAGCAAATGACTCTGGCTGAATCGGCCCTTCCTTGGGAGAGCAGATGGTGTTACAATACCTGACTTTTCTACTGTGCATAAAGAAAATTACAGTTGCTTCTGAGAGGATTTAGGACAATCGAGTTCTTTGGGAAATCCCTTAGGCAGATGAAATTCAGGAACTCCAAAACCTTTACTTCACAATAGTTCTATGTCAAAGGGGCAGATTTGGGGGTGGCATATCCTGATCCCCTCAAATCTCACACAGTGCCTTTTTAGTGTCTATTTAAGTGATAATATTATTTTCTTTTTTAAAAAAAAAGAAAAAGTATGTTAATATAATTCCTAAGGCATCCCCACTCTTCTGAAATAATTCATATCTAGTTATAGCTTATTCTTTTCTTGCACTCTGAATTTTATTCCTTACAAAAGCAATCTCTCCAACTGTGAGAATTTTCATTGCCTGGCACAACTACAGTTGTCAAGACCAAGGTTTAAAAGGAGATTGCAGTAAAAAAATAAATAAAATAAAAGAGCTGGGGGTTAAAAAAAAAAGGGAGATTGAAGCAAGGCACCAACTTCAGTTTTGAATATGGAGCCAAATTCAAAGGGAAAGTTCTAGGTGATAACCTCTTCTAACACAAACCAGATTTGTTGATGCTAAAACCTGTGTTGATAAACCTTTTTCCTGATTACATTCTTTGTGTGTGTTTGTGTGTATGCTCAGTCATGTCCAACTGTTTGCCCAACTGTTTGCAACCCCGTGGACTGTAGCCCGCCAGCCTCCTCTGTCCGTGGAGTTTCCCAGGCAAGAATACTGGAGTGGGTTGCCCTTGCCTTCTCCAAGGGATCTTCCCGATCCAAGGATCAAATCTGTGTCTCCTGCACTGGCAAGTGGATTCTTTACCACTGCGCCATCTAATTGATCAGAAAACATTTCTGTGGTTTCCTGATTCATTGAGAAACTGAGTGTGCTTTGGACTTGGAGTCTCCTTTGTTTTTGTAAATTTAGCTAAATACTTCTTAAACTGTGGTCATTTGAGAAGATTATCGGAATACTTACTGGCATGTTTTGGGGTGGTTCCCTAATGGCCAATCTGTGGATTGGGAAGATGGAGCCAAAGAGATCTTTCTGGTCCACTCAGGAGACTCACACACAAGATCCAGGGACAGAAATGATTATTGTCTTTTCTTTTTTTCCTCTTTTTTTTTTTTTTTTGGTATAAGGGCATAAACTGTGGATATGTGGAAAAATGAAGAATTAATAATTTTTGGTAAAGAATTATAAAATGTCATCAATTCAAAACTGAGAGTTGATGTCTTTTGTTTTTATTCAGAAATGAAATTGGTCTATAGTTTTTCTTGGAGATAATGTTTTTGGTATCAAAAATACCCAATTTTCAAAAAGCTTTGAGTAGCTTCTCATAGTTTTCATTTTCTGATATAATATATTCAGCTTTAAAATTGGCTTTTTTTAAAATTTTGCAACTGTTAAAGGGATAATATTCAGAAAAAAGGAAAAATTTAACTCACACAGATAGAAAAATCAATGAACATGTGTTATAGGACTTTATTATATCCCTGCCTTGTTATAGAGGGGGCTTCCATGGTGGCTCAGATGGTAAAGCATCCACCTGCAATGCAGGAGACATGGGTTTGATCCCTGGGCTGGGAAGATCCCCTGGAGAAGGAAATGGCAACTCACTCCAGTAGTCTTGCCTGGAAAATTCCATGGACAGAGGAGCCTGGTGGGCTACAGTCCATGGGGTTGCAAAGAGTCGGACACGACTGAGCGACTTCAGTCACTCACTCACTCATACTCAGTAGTCAGTGAGGGAGCCAGGCAGATGTTATAACCAGTTCAAAGTGAACTTTTTCAAATGGACACATTTACAGATCAATACTGAATATTGAAATGAATGTATTGAATATTGAATGAATATTCAATATTGAAATGAATGTATAAATGTACAAATGAAAACACAAAGTGTTTTTTCACAGATAGGAGGGGAATCAGTTGAGCTTCTACCAGACACAACAGAATATCATGTCTGTTGATAAGAATTATTTTGTGTTACTCTTAATTACCTATGATTTATGATTATAAAATAGCTTTCATAGAATCAGATAACCTGGGAGGTCGTCCCCTAGATGATACAGTTTTCCACTGAGCACAACTTTTTTCCTACAGAAGTGACACATTAGTAAAGCTAAAGAAATATGTTTATTCAACAAAAGTTTAAATTTCTATCCAGTGTCAATTTCTTTCTTTTTGTTATTACAAATTTATTTATTTTAATTGGAGGCTAATTACTGTACAATATTGTATTGGTTTTGCCATACATCAACATGAACCCGCCACAGGTATACACGTGTTCCCCATCCTGAACCCCCTCCCACCTCCCTCCCTGTACCATCCCTCTGGGTCATCCCAGTGCACCAACCCCAAGCATCCTGTATCATGCATCAAACCTGTACTGGTGATTCATTTCATATATGATATTATACATGTTTCAATGCCATTGTCCCAAATCATCCCACCCTCGTCCTCTCCCACAGAGTCCAGAAGACTGTTCTATACATCTGTGTCTCTTTTGCTGTCTCGCATACAGGGTTATCGTTACCATCTTTCTAAATTCCATATATATGCGTTAGTTACTGTATTGGTGTTTTTCTTTCTGGCTTACTTCACTCTGTATAATAGGCTCCAGTTTCATCCACCTCATTAGAACTGATTCAAATGTATTCATTTTCATGGCTGAGTAATACTCCATTGTGTATATGTACCACAGCTTTCTTATCTATTCATCTGCTGATGGACATCTAGGTTGCTTCCATGTCCTGGCGATTATAAACAGTGCTGCGATGAACATTGGGGTACACATGTCTCTTTCAATTCTGGTTTCCTCGGTGTGTATGCCCAGCAGTGAGATTGCTGGGTCATAAGGCAGTTCTATTTCCAGTTTTTAAGGAATCTCCACACTGTTCTCCATAGTGGCTGTACTAGTTCTTTCTAAATTTGATCCATTTGGATTGCCTACATTTAGATTCAGTTTTAGAAATTCATGTATTTCCAGAATATAGTCCATTTCATTGAGATTTTCAAATGTATTAGTATTCAATTGCTTACAGTATTTTCTTCTCTATCTTCTAGAATTTTCTTTTAAATTATTTTTGAAGTCCTATGATTCAAGTATGAAAAATTATGAAGTTATATAGTGATGTATATCTTTCCTATACGTTCATGCATGCGTGCTAAGCGGCTTCAGTCATGTCCTACTCTGTGCGACTCTATGGACTGTACCCTGCCAGGGTCCTCTGTCCATAAAATTCTCCAGACAAGAGTACTGGAGTGGGTTGCCATTTCCTTCTCTGGGGGATCCTTCTGACCCAGGGATCGAGCCCGAATCTCCTATGTCTCCTGCATGGGCAGGCAGGTTCTTTACCACTAGTGCCACCTGGGAAGCCCTCTCATCTATGTCCTCTATCTGCCTAACTCCCACTCCTCCCAACAAGTAACTACTATTTGTTTTATATACGGTGTGTGTATATAAAACTATACACACATATATATACCCAGTGTACAGTGGGAAAAAAGACGCACAACAAAAGAGCTATGAGTTCAGTTTTATTTGGGGCTGACAGCCTCTTTAATAGGTCCAAGGACCTGCTCTGCAGAGGTGGGGGTGGTGTGAGGTCAGTATATATATGACTTTGGTAAAGGGGGTATGTGCAGTCAAGCACACATTTTGGTGGAGACTTCCTGCTAGTCACAAGGAGCAGATGTCACCATTAATGATTTTAGTGCTTTTCTACGTGTGAGAAGGTGAAAGAATTTGGGTTCATAAAATTTTCTTCTGAAAATATCAAACCCTCCGAAGGCCTGTTCTGCCAGTTTCCCCCAGAACACAGAATGACCTGATCTCTGCCCTGAATTCCTTTCAGGATGTGTTGGAGGACAGAACCTGAACTGCTTAATAGAGCTCCAGATTGTAGAGCCTGGTGGGAAGTGATACTCTTTAGTTGGTAACACCAGTCAATGTAAATATATATTGTAGACATTTTCCAGCAGTAGTTTTGCATATTTTTATTCTTAAGATATTTGATTTATTTAATTTTCTGCGGGGGAGGTAGTGGTGGTTTAAGAACCAGCTCTTGGATTTTTCTGTGTGCTAATTTGCTCTTTTTTATAATGCATTGATTGTTGCTTTTAGCTTTATTATAATTCTCCCTCTTAGTTTCCTTATCTTTGTCTTTTTTCGCCTAAATTCATGAAGAGACTGCTTCTTTTATTCTTTCTACGGTTTGCTATTATAATGAAAATTTATTCTTGAGTATAACCTGACCTGCATCTTCCTACATACAATATTTGACAAATTCATAAACATTATGCCTTATCTTTATGCATATGCCTTATCAGTATGCATTATCACCAGCACTAATTCTTGTTATTTTTATTAAAATTTTTCTGACTTAAGAAGCAAGCATGTTATCTCATTGTCTTAATTATACTCCTCTTTTATGTTCTCCACTGGCTTCTTATTCTCAGCTTATATAATCCATTGTGCTGATCTTGCCATAGTTCCCATCCCAAAAGATCTTTGATTCTGGCTTTTCTTGGAACTATTGCTCCATCTGTCTACTTAGAGCCAAACCTCTTGAAACAGTACTCCCCACCCCACTCTTTTCTCAACCCAGTTGCACTCTAGCTTCTGAGCCATACTCTGAATACCATTCATGCCAGTGTCATCAATGATTTCTGAACTGTCAGATCCAATGATCTCATCTTGTTTCTGGTCTTGGCTGAGCTCTCAAAACATTTGATGTTGTTGACCATCTTTTCTCACAATATATTCTTTCTTCCTTTTGCTCAACCTCTGTGACTGTTTTCTCAGCCTCTCTTTCTCCGTGTGTGCGTGCTCAGTTACTTCAGTCGTGTCTGACTCTTTTCAACTGTGGACTGTAGCCCGCCAAGCTCCTCTGTCCATGGAATTCTCCAGGCAAGAATACTGGGGTGGGTTTCCATGCCCTCCTCCAGGGGATTTCCCCCACCCATGGATCGAACTCATGTCTCATGTGTCTCCTGCATTGAAGGCAGATTCTTTACCCACTGAGCAACCTTCCCTTCCTCCCTTGCCTCTAAACATGAGTATTCTGCAACCTTTTTCCCATAAAATAAAATTCATATTTTATAGCAAGACAAGAAAAATTTAAACATGAAACATTTTGTCTGCCTTTTGGCCTCCTCTCTTTCCCCTACCGTACCTTGTATATCTGCATTATACAAGGACCAAACCTCCCCCATTGTTCAACCATAAACAGCAACCTTTTCCCAGCATCAACAAGACAACTCCTTAAAACATAACATTCCTTCTTGAACTTTTAAGAGACCACAATGATGCTTAGATCTGGATTGTGCAAACTGTCAATATGTCATCTAATGTTCAGCCTTCTGTCTCAGAAAACTTCCATAACTGTGTTTTGACTTGTAAGGGGTGGAACAGTTCTGGGAACTTTCTGAGATGCTGTTCCCGGATTTTAATCCTCAAATTAAAATTTTCATTTCTTTTCGATAGACCAGCTAATTTTCTGTCAACTCTTCTCATCCTACGCTGTCTGAATTACTGCAATGGCTGCCTTGGCTTGAACTTTGAATCTTGACTTGAACCTCTGTGGAACTGACTCCCAAATCTCTTGTCTTTAACTTCACCCTCTGTTCTGAGCTGTGTATTTCTTTTCTGAATGTCCCAAAGGCCTCTTAGATGCAGCATTTCCATATTATCATACTTGTTCGTTTCCTTGGGCATTTTGATTTTCCTTCAGCTACTCTTGTCTGAGTCACTTTGCTGTACACCAGAAACTAACACAACATTGTAAAGCAATTATACTCCAATAAAACAGCAACAAAAACCCTTTTCCTGGCTTCTGCAACACACTCTCCCTTGTCCTCCTGTCTGGCTGATGACTCACACTCACTCACTCGCCTCTGCATATCCCCTTTGTCCTCGCCTCCTGATGTGCCCAGGTCCTCGGTCTTTGGCCCTGCTGAGCTCTCCCTCTGCTCTGCCCTCTTTCCGCTCCCTCCCCGCTCAATCCCCTGCCCTCAAACACACGCTCCTTAAGTGATGTCTCCCCTGTACTTTCATGGCTCCCCTGTCACCAGGAGGCTTAACTCCCAAATCAATATGTCCAGACTGCCTGCTTTCCTGAACGCCAGGCCTGTATCATCTCCTGCCTTCTTAAAACTCTGCTTTCATCCCTCAGAGACTCCATAAAACTTGACTTGTCCAAGATAATGGGCCGAGAGGGCAAAGAAAGTAGAAATAGTAAGAGAAATGGGAGAACAAAAGAAGGAGGGTCTTGGGAAGGAAAAAATTGTCAATGAATTTTTATGCCTCTCCCGCTTTGCCCCTGCTGTGTTGGGGATGCTCACCACCCCACCCACTTTTCCACACTAGAGCCGTGTTTTCAGCGTCTAGTCTCCCGGCCAGATCACCTGGGAGCTTGTTAGAAATACAGATTCTCAGGCCCCACACCAGGCCCACTGAATCAGACACTCAGAGGTCAGGTCCAAAAATCTATGTTTTGTGTTTGGATGAGATCCCCAGGGACTTCCCTGGTGTTCCAGTGGCTAAGACTCTGTGTTCCCAATGCAGGGGGCCTGGGTTCAATTCCTGGTCAGGGAACTAGATCTCACATGCCGCAACTAAAGATCCCGCATGCTGCAACTAAGACCCAGCGCAGCCAATAAGTAAGTAAATACTTACTTAAGTAAGTAAGTAAATATATTTTTAAAAAATAAGCTCTCCAGGAGATTCTGAAGCCTACTAAGGTTTGAAAATCCCTGACCTAGTGAATTCCCTATTCATCCTTCATGGCCCAGCACCAGTGTTACCTCATCTGCAGAGCCCTCCCCAATCCTCTTAGACGAAATTAATTACTTCCTCCTCTGTTCTCCCATAGTACTTTATCCATGCCAATTATATAGCACTTATTCTATTTTAGTTAGCTTTTTAAGAATCCTTCCTCTCCAACAGATTATAAGGTCCAGGGTTACTATTGATCTTCATATTTCAAGCACTAGGCCTGGTGCCTGGTATGAAGTAGACATGTTACTTGATCACAAATTACTTTTATTCATTCTGCCCTCCATGACATCTTGTCACTGCCTTCTTACCCATTCTTTTTCTTCCCTCCTTGCCTTGAACCTGGCTTCTGGGTATGAATAAATCATTACAGTGAGATCTTACTGTTTAAAAGCAATGTTCTCATTGGATTCAAGGGTTTAACCCATTCATATCTATCAGCTGGAGTTCAAAGAGAGCAGAACCACAGATAGAGATATATAGGTGTGCGTGTGTGTGTGAGTATGTATGTGTGTTTGGATAATTGTTACAGGGATTTGAGCTCATACGAGTATAAGCTAATTAAACTAACTGTGCAAAGCTACTGTCTTCACTTGCATGCTGGAACTTGAGCCCATTTGGGTCAACATTTGGGAAGGGAGAGAGAGCTGTAAAGGGAGTGTGTGGGGAAAGTGAAGGAAAACCAGACCCCACAAGTGCACGGTGGAACTCATGAGCATGAACTTGAACCTAAGGACAGACAGGAAGAGGACAGTTCCGCCTCAGACCTTGATGATATGGATGTCCCACATATGTAGCAAGTGCCGCCGCCATGGAGCTGAACACACTCCCAACCCAGCAGTCAGAGGCGCTAAAGGAGAATCCGGGAAAGGGGGGCAGCTTTGGCCAGTGGATGCCCCTCACTGAAGAGAAGGCCAGCAGATAAACAACCTCAGGTGGGAGCTGTAAGAGCACCTGCCTCAGGGACTGCCCTGGTGGTCCAGTGGTTAAGATTTCCCACCCGCAGTACAAGGGACATGGGTTCACCTCCTAGCATGGAACTAAGATCCTGTATGCCACACAGCGGGGCCAAAAATTAAAAAAAAAAACACCTGCCCTGACCTTCTAAGAGTGAAAATAAAATGCCTCTGTGCTTCTAAAAGTACTCCAAAATAAACTTTTTTTAAATGGCTGCTGTTTCACTTTCGCCTCCAAATCTCATGTGAAAATATGCCTTGTGCCCCATTCTCACCAAGAGCAGACCAGGAAGGAAATTTGGGAAACCTTAGATTAGGCTAGCAAGCTGACACCTTATAAAGTCACCATAGTATCCATGAGTCTGATTCTGAAACTGTTGTTATTGTTGTTCAGTTGCTAAATCGTGTCTGACTCTTTGCTGACCCCATGGACTGCAGCATGCCAGGCTTTCCTGTCTTTCACCATCTCTCGGAGCTTGCTCAAACTCATGTCCATCGAGTCGGTGATGCCATCCAACCATCTCATCCTCTGTCACTTCCTTCTCTTCCTGCCCTCTATTTTTCCCAGCATCAGAGTCTTTTCCAATGAGTCAGCTCTTCGCATCAGGTGGCCGAAGTACTGGAGCTTCAGCTTCAGCATCAGTCCTTCCAATGAATATTCAGGACCAATTTCCTTTAGGAATCACTGGTTTGATATCCTTACTGTCCAAGGGACTCTCAAGAGTCTTCTCCAACACCACAGTTTGAAAGCATCAATTCTTCAGTGCTCAACCTTCTTTATGATCCAACTCTCACATCCATACATGACTACTGGAAAAACCATAGCTTTGACTATACAGACCTTTGTTGGCAAGGTGATGTCTCTGCTTTTTAATATGCTGTCTAGGTTGGTCATAGCTTTTCTTCCAAAGAGCAAGTGTCTTTTAATTTCATGGCTGCAGTCAGTGTCCACAGTGATTTTGGAGCCCAGGAAAAATAAAGTCTGTCGCTGTTTCCATTATTTCCCTATCTATTTGCCTTGAAGTGATGGGACCAGATGCCATGATCTTAGTTTCTGACTGTTGAGTTTTAAGCCAGCGTTTTCACTCTCCTCTTCACATTCAAGAGGCTCTTTAGTTCCTCTTCGCTTTCTGCCATAAATGTGGTGTCATCTGCAAATCTGAGGTTATTGATATTCCTCCCAGCACGCTTGATTCCAGCTTGTGATTCATCCTGCCCAGCCTTTCACATGATGTACTCTGCATGATTCTGAAATACCTGAGATTTACTCTCTGAACTGAAAACTCTGCAATATAGGCAATATTTTGCAAGAAAAACCACACTGTGAGCAGGGTTGTAAAGGAAAACCCTGCTTAGATTGGCTGGCGGTGGAACTGGTCCCAGAAGGATGGATAAGAATTACATAGGGGAAGATGAGGACATCCCAGGGGAGACAAACCATGATTCTTAACACAAGATCCTCAGTCACCAGTGAAAGGCATAATTATGCTGAGGACATTATTTTTACTGAGGAAGGACAGATTTTAGAAAGATTATCAGTAAAAGTTAAAACAAAGCCATCTAAATTTAATTTATTAGAATATCCTTTATGCGTTATAGTTTAGTGAGGTTTTTTAATACTGCTGCTGCTGCTGCTGCTGCGTCACTTCAGTTGTGTCCGACTCTGTGCGACCCCATAGACTGCAGCCCACCAGGCTCCCCCGTCCCTGGGATTCTCCAGGCAAGAACACTGGAGTGGGTTGCCATTTCCTTCTCTAATGCACGAAAGTGAAAAGTGAAAGTGAAGTCGCTCAGTTGTGTCTGACTCTTTGCGACCCCATGGACTGCAGCCTACCAGGCTCCTCCGTCCATGGGATTTTCCAGGCAAGAGAACTGGAGTGGGGTGCCATTGCCTTCTCCGAATACTAGTGAGTATAATAAAGGATAATAGAGTTTAGTAGAATATAGTGGGTGAGAGCTTGAACTCCCCACTTAATAGCCCTGTGACTTGAAGCAAGATATTATACTTTTGTAAGCCTTTGTATTCTCATTTGTAAGTTGGTACTAATAATGGTCTCTACCTCACAGAGCTGTTGTGAGGACTTAATAAGAGAATGCATGTCAAGTACTTGGTTGGCAGAATATTAGGCACATAGTATGTTAACTGCTGCCAATATCTCATTGTCATTGTTGGTGCTGTTATTACTGATACTGCTATTGTTTCTCTAAGAAATACTTTCCAGGCAGGCTGGTTCCAAAGATTCAGTGATACCTTTGATCTCAGCAGACAAGATCGTTATTGTCAGAAGAAATTTGCTCTTGTTATTTTTATCTTTCCTTTGGATTCAAATGTTGCCTTTGTCTCTTCAGCTCAACCCCAAAATTCATTCCTTTGCTTTCCTGTAAATCTTCTCTTTCCTTTGCCTAAGTCCTGGGCTTTGCAACTTTTCTCTACAACCTGCTCTACAAAGCCTTGGGCAAGGATGGTTTGAGAGCCCAAAGCGCAGCAGTTAATACGGCTAGAGCCCCAGCCTCCCGGCCTGTTCACGACTTAGGTGTCCATGTGCACACCCTCTGTAGCTGGTCACTTGACCCACCCTCAGGTGCTAGCAGAAAGGAATGAGATGAGGTTAAAGCTTTTGAAGGGCAATGCTCTGTGGCGACCTGACTGGGAAGGAAATCCAAGGAAGAGGGTATATATGTATATGTGTGGCTGACTCGCTTTGCTGTACAGCAGAAACTAACATAACATTGTAAAGCAACTATACTCCAATTAAGAAATAAAAAAACTAAAAAGTAAACAAAAATAAAGCAATCGTAGGTCTTCCCTGAAGCAGAGTGTAAAGATTTGTTCTGTGGAGCCGTGGAAAAATAGACTGATGTTCGCCCACAGCTGTGGGTTTCAATTTACAACCATAATTAGAAACTGTTAAGCCTTTTTCTGCCTGAGAGAAAGACCTGCATATTTCTTTATCTTTGTTAAACAATAAAAAACAACAAACAAAATATTATCCTTTAATTAAAGAGCTATCCTAACCTCTTTCTTTACTTGATTATCATTGAGTTTTCATAAATCTTTGTCTCCTGCAAATCTTTAGTCTCATCTGCTCCCTCCACCATCCCCCGCCCCCACCATCTTTAATTAGATTTCCTGGTTTGTGACCATTTTAACTGGAGAAAAATCACTGCAGTGGAATTTGAAATACAGTCCCTTCTGGCTTTATTACTTAGTTTCAGTATCAGTTCAGTTCATTTCAATCCAGTCGCTCAGTTGTGTCCAACTCTCTGTGACCCCATGGACTGCAGCACACCACGCTTCCCTGTCCATAACCAACTTCCAGAGCTTGCTCAAACTCATGTCCATCGAGTCAGTGATGCCATCCAACCATCTCATCCTCTGTCGTCCCCTTCTCCTCCTGCCTTCAATCTTTCCCAGCATCAGGGTCTTTTCCAGTGAATCAGTTCTTTGTATCAGGTGGCCAAAGTATTGGAGTTTTTGGCTTTAGCATCAGGCCTTCCAATGAACACCCAGGACTGATCTCCTTTAGGATGGACTGGTTGGATCTCCTTGCAGTCCAAGGGACTCTCAATAGTCTTCTCCAGCACCACAGTTCAAGAGCATCAATTCTTCAGCATTCAGTTTTCTTTATAGTCCAACTCTCACATCCATACATGACTACTGGAAAAACCATAGCTTTGACTAGACAGACCTTTGTTGGCAAAGTAATGTCTTTGCTTTTTAATATGCTGTCTAGGTTGGTCACAGCCTTTCTTCCAAGGAGGATGCTTTTTTTAATTTCATGGCTGCAGTCACCATCTGCAGTGATTTTGGAGCCCAAGAAAATAAAGTCTCACTGTTTCCACTGTTTCCCCATCTTTTTACCATGCAGTGACAGGACCGGATGACATGATCTTAGTTTTCTGAATGTTGAGTTTTAAGCTAACTCAGTATTGATTGGATCCCCAGAATGTATTTTCATTTATATACTTCTCCTTTAAAACAAAATCTATGGAAATCATTTTTTTCTTCTTTAAAAAAATCATGTCTTTTCTAAGCCCAAATTGATTTGATTCCAATTACAAAAATCCCTCAGTAGAATAAAAGTTTCCAAGTCATTGAAAGGTGTATTTTGCAGACCCTATCTCAGCTGTTTCCAAGAATGAAATGCCTCAAGAATTCTTTCTGCTTTCACTTTCCACCTTCAGAATATTTCTTGGACTTCCCTGGTGGTCCAGTGGTTAAGAATTTGCCTGCCAGTGCAGGGGACATAGGTTCGATCCCTGGTCTGGGAAGATCTCATATGCCATGGGGCTACTCAGCTTACACTCTGGAGCCCATTCTCCAAAACGAGAAGCCCTCACACTGCAACTAGAGAAAACCTGCGCACAACAATGAAGACCCAACACAGCCAAAAATTTTATTTAAAAAGTATCTTGAATTCATGGGTTTCATAATGTCCCAACTGCTACTGCTTAGGTTCAAGATATCTGTGTCTCCAGAACAAGCTCTAGGAGCTGGTGATGGACAGGAAAGACTGCTGTGCTGCAGTCCATGGGGTTGCAAAGAATCGGACACGACTGAGCGAGTGAACTGAACTGATCCGTGTCTCTCTTGGAGAGACAAGTGCAAGAGCTTTCAGCTCTCCCAGTACCACAGCCATACCGAAATCCTCTTCGGTGGTAAAACAAGTTCATTTTCTAATCGTGTTTCCATGGCTTTGTTCCTCTGCCCAGGATTCCCTTTCAGCTTTGTCTGCCTGGTGAATTCCTTCCAGACCATCTTAAATGTCACCTTCTCTATTCATCTCCCTAGCTTCCTCAGGGGGATTAGGCATGCCTGACTTTGGGCTTGTAGAGCTTGTTTGTATTATGAAAGCTATGACATTTGCATGTGTAATTATCTGATGCGGCCCCACTCCTCCTCTAGACACCTTGATAACAGAATCCTTGCCTTCTTCATAAATATACCCAGGGAAGGCACTTGGTAAATACTTGTTGAGCAAATGAAAACAAAATCTCCTTGAAAAAAAAAACAACTCCTTTTTTATTAAGTTGGTATATAAATAAGAAAGAATAAAGGAGACCATTGCTTATATATTTTTCTGAAGAAACTAGAGAAAGCAGCAAGTAACTTGTTTGCAATTTAAAAGAAATGGGTTATTCTTTCACAGTCAGAGGATAAAAAGCAGGGCTCCCAAGATATACTTCACTCTTTTTAGAAATGGGTAATACCTGCCTAAATATACAATAAATGTCTTTGTAGAAAGAAAAAAACAGATTTTGTTTTTGTTCAAAAAAGATCAAAGAATAAAATAGTACATCTGAGATAATCTTAGTTTCTGCGACCCGATTTTGAATTATGGTCATATTTCTAGGTGTTGTGTTTCAATAAAGTAGGTTATTTTGACCCTACCCACTCTTTGCTATCTTTAAAAAAAAATTTTTTTTTATTTGTTTGGCTGCACCGGTCTTAGCTGTTGTGTGCAGGATCTTCGATTTTCATTACGGCGTGCAGGTCTTTAGTTGCTGCATGTGGGATCTAGTTCCCTGACCAGGGATTGAACCCAGGCCCCTGCATTGGGAGCTTGGAGTCTTAGCTTCTGAATGTGAGAAACACGCTCACCAGCCCAAACTCAAGGAACGGAGTTGGAGACATGAGGTGCAGCGAGAAATGAGGCTTTAATGACGGTGTTGCAAGGTCAGGTGTCTGATGGGCAGGCACACCCAGAGCAGTTCCACAGAGTGTCTTATCCCTAGCACACAGGTCCCTCCCCCAGTTCCTCAATGGCTGAGTTCTATGGGGTGAACAATCTTGCCAGACGTTGCATAAGTTTGTTCCCTCCCTCTTTATGGGCTGCCCCCTGCCTGACATCCTGTTTCCCCTTTCCTGCGCACCTATTCTCCTTCTTATGTTTTGAATTTACCAATAGAATGAACCCGCACCAAAATCCTACGCATCCCTCCTTCCCTTTCTTTGGCTATCGGCTATTACATCAGCACTCTGTCACTCAAAGCTAGCTATTCTTGAAAATGAACCACTTTAAGTTTTTTATTTCTTACGTGGACCACCAGGGAAGTCCTTCCTGCCATGCTGTCATCATCATATAGAATGCTCAGGACCCTACAGTTGGCTATCTGATGCCTCTCAGGACAGTACACACTTTGATTTTATGCACTAAGATGTCAGATTTTCTTTGCACCCCAAATAAACCTAGAGGCATATCTTTGTAAATCTATCATTTAATGCAACAGGAAGTAAAAGTTTATGTGCTATGACCTCCACTAACTTTCAGAATATACTATGGGATGTTTTGTTGGTGCTTACTTCCATTATATCAGAACCATTTCTAGAATATTCAATGGTTTGATTTCTCCACATTGTTTCATTTGGTCAATTATGGACTTTGGTAACAAGGACAGGGTATGCCTCACAATTTTTTTTTTAATCTTTATTGAATTTGTTACAATATTCAGTTCAGTTCAGTTCAGTTCAGGTCAGTTCAGTTGCTCAGTTCTGTCTGACTCTTTGTGACCCCATGAACTGCAGCATGTCAGGCCTCCCTGTCCATCACCACCTCCCGGAGCCTACCCAAACTCATGTCCATTGAGTCAGTGATGCCATCCAACTATTTCATCCTCTGTCGTCCCCTTCTCCTCCTGCCCTCAATCTTCCCCAGCATCAGGATCTTTTCAAATGAGTCAGCCCTTCGCATGAGGTGGCCAAAGTATTGGAGTTTCAGCTTCAACATCAGTCCTTCCAATGAACGCCCAGGACTGATCTCCTTCAGAATGGACTGGTTGGATCTCCTTGCAGTCCAGGGGACTGTCAAGAGTCTTCTCCAACACCACAGTTCAAAAGCATCAGTTCTTCAGTGCTCAGCTTTCTTTATAGTCCAACTCTCACATCCATACATGACTACTGGACAAGTTATAATATTACTTCTGTTTTATGTTTGGAGTTTTTGACCCCAAGGCATATGGGATCTTAGCTCCCCAACCAGGGACCCAATCTGCACCCCCTGCATTAGAAGGTGGAGTCTTAACCACTGGACTGCCAGGGAAGTCCCTAGCTTACCATTCTTAACCAGACAACTCCCAAGGCAGAGAAGTGTGATTAGAAATGGGAATACCAGCCCTTCCTACAGCCTTCTAGCCTTTTTCCCATGTAAATGTGAAAACGAATAACTACACTCTAAGGAATAACCTGATCACTGCTACACACAGGCTGAAAACAAAGATCTATACCTATACTACAGTAAAAGTGCTTCATGCTGACGATAGTGATCAAGACCGTGGTGGAGAGGAAAAGGAAGGTTATCAAGCATATGTTTCTGGAGAATACTACGGACAAATAGCACATGTCATCTTCCTAAACCACTGTCGGAAAGATCCCTGGCTACCCAATCCAGTATTCTTGCCTGGAGAATCCCATGGACAGAGGAGCCTGGTGGGCTAGAGTCCTGGGGTCTCAAAGACTGACATGATTGAGTGACTAATGCTTTCACTTACCGTATTATTGCTAATAGAGGACCCGCCAGTGCCTCCCCATTACCCAAAAATGTAGTCCCCTCCCAAGTGTGCCTTCCAGCCCACACAGCCTGCCTGCAGACCCTCCGGGACCGCACTTCCCACCTCTCTGTTCCTCAGCCCCACTGCCTCACATGTTCTTCTTCACAAATATTTTCTGTCCTTTTTAGACAGTTTATCTTGCTTGATAACCTTCCTTTTCCTTCCAGCATCTTGCAGTCCTATGCCCCATCAAGACCCAGCTCAAATGCCTCCCTCTCCACTATGGTCTTGATCGCTATCATCAGCATGAAGCACTTTTTCTGTAGTATGGGTATAGATCTTTGTTTTCAACTTGTGTGTAGCAGTAATCAGGTTATTCCTTAGAATGTAGTTATTTGTTTTCACACTTACATTTCTTGGGCCAAGGCTTCTGCTTTTGTTTGCCTTTTTAAATGTTTGTATTTCCCATTTCCTAGCAGAGTGCCTTTCATTCACTCTTTACCAAGTATTCAGCCTACCATGGGCCAGGCCTTGTTCTTGACACTGGGGAGGAAGCCAGAAATAAAATATAAAAATTCCTACCCTCATGTCTGGGGTTAGTAGATACAAACTATGACATATGGAATAAGTAGGTAAAAGGTCTTACTGTACAACTCAGGAACTATATTCAATGTCCTGGGATAAACCATAATGGAAAAGAATATTTTAAAAGAATATATATATATATATAATATATGTAGAGAATATATGTACATAGAACACACATATATCTGAGTCACTTTGCTGTACTGCAGAAATTAACACAACGTTGTAAATCAACTATACTACTATTTAAAAAAAAAACACTCAGGCCAAAAAAAAAAACCAAACAAAAAACCCTACCCTCATGGAGCTTATATTTAGCTAAAGAAGAAAGTCTGTTAATAAAATAGATAAATTATCACTCTGGATTCTGTTGAGAAAAATAGAGCAAGGTGATTCAGGGAATTCTGGAGGTGAGGCATGAGGGTAATTTAAAATGGGTTTTCAGGGAGGCAGTAAAAAATCCGCCAGCAATACAGGAGACCAAGGTTCAGTTTCTGGGTCAGGAAGATCCCCTGGAGGACAAAATAGCAGCCCACTCCAGTATTCTTCCCTGGAGAATCCCATGGACAGAGGAGCCTGGCGGGCTACAATCCAGGCTACTCTCACAAAGAATCAGACAGGACTGAGTGATAACACTTGCACTTTTTCACTTTCACTTTCTCCCCAAGGAGGTCCCATTTGGGTGAAGATTTATGGGGGTAAGAGGGCGATCATGTCCATTTCCGGGGAGTAGCGCAGGAAATGCTGAAGGTATCCAAGGTTCACCTGGAGGCTGGCGTGTCTGGAGCCAGGAGAAAGACATGGACAAAGTCAGAGCAGAGTGAGCATTCAGAGGTAGGGGCTGGTGTTTACCCTGAGCAGGAGTTGAGCTAAACAGTGATCTGATCTATGTTTTAAAATGACCAGATCACTGTGGAAAGAAGTGGCTAGGTTTCGGATCAGGATTTCCTGGCACACTGAGTGTAGTTCAGTTCAGTCACTCAGTCGTGTCCAACTCTTTGCGACCCCATGAATTGCAACACGCCAGGCCTCCCTGTCCATCACCAACTCCCAGAGTTCACTCAAACTCATGTCCATCGAGTCAGTGATGCCATCCAGCCATCTCATCCTCTGTCGTCCCCTTCTCCTCCTGCCCCCAATCCCTCCCAGCATCAGAGTCTTTTCCAATGAGTCAACTCTTCGCATGAAGTGGCCAAAGTACTGGAGTTTCAGCTTTAGCATTATTCCTTCCAAAGAACCCCCAGGACTGATAAAATAGTCCTTCATCTCCTTTAGGATGGACTGGTTGGATCTTCTTGCAGTCCAAGGGACTCTCAAGAGTCTTCTCCAACACCACAGTTCAAAAGCATCAATTCTTCGGCATTCAGCTTTCTTCACAGAGTGTAGGGTGGGTGAGAAATTGCACCGTTGAAGGAGACCCTGAGGATTTTGCCTGAGAATCAGAAAGGATGGAGCCACCGATAATGAGGAGTGGAGACCACAGGTTTGGGGGAACAAGGTCAGGAGGACATCTGTGTCTACTGATGTATAAAGCTGCCCACAATATATTAAGTAAAAAAATTTCACACTTAGATGTATGGGGGTGGGGAGCCTGGGAAAACATATGTTTAAGTGCCACCAATTAACTGTTTAGGGCGTGGCATTATTGGGGACTTCACCTTCTATTTTTCATGTGCATATAATCCACAAATCCAGTGATATGAGGAGCACAAAATGCATGACGTGGCCCCTCCCTCAGTGCATGTGAGAAGGCGAACAGCAAAGATGGATAAGGTAGGGCCGTCAGACCAAGGTCTAAGCTCTCAGCTTTGCAGGTTTCCTTCATCATTCACCAGAAAGTGCTCAAACTCTGGAAGGCAACTCACATCAACAAATTCATAAGACGTTTCTAAATCAGAATAGAAATGTATGCACAATGGGGTGAAAGTGGCATTAATTGTTTGCTTAGGAAAATTCTTTCTTGTAACTCCATTCAGAATACCATATTCTAAGCCAAAATGTGACTTGGTAAATATAGATTTAGAACAATGGAAGTGAGGATATTTCTATCAAAAAAGACTACTTTGGCAAATTGCTATTTTTTTTCTGTCAAGCTGTTTCTCCCCAGAAAACTAATCACTTTTAGAATCAAAGAAACTTTGACATACTGAGACATACTGAGAATTCTAATGGTTCAAGTTGCTCAGTTAAAGAATCTGTCCTTAATTTACACCAGGCAAGGAACAATTCAAGATATTAAGGGACATATAACTGATTTGAAAATGTGAATACTATGCTAGAAATTAGTTATCTAAAGAGAGAATAGATTGTCTATTTGCTGATGAGCTCTTTCTAAAAGAAACCTATTTTTTCCACCTATTTTTTCTAAGGGGGCCAAGTGCTGCAGAACCTTTAAAGGAGAATTTTGCAGATACCATAGCAAAAGGAAAAGTAACACAGGCAAGTGTTACTCACATCCTGAAAGACAGAACAGTACTTATCCAGAAACTGAGCAGCCAAACCACAGCTGGGAAGAGACTTGGTCTACGTATGGTAAAGGGAACTGTCCAAAGTTCAGGCAGGAAGAAAACAGAAGTAAAACCAATGGACCACTGAAGCAGTCATTAGCATGTTTATTGTGCACACACCACAAAAATACAGTTTGCAAGACACGAGCACACAAACCAAGACTTGGAATGAGGCTCCGAAGTATATTGTTATTAATATAAAGTAGCTTATACAGTGTGGAGGCAGTGATTGTTTATTCTTCACAGTGTTTCATGACAATATTAAAATTTCCTTAAATGAAAGAAATTGGTTCATGATGATCTCATATCAATTTAGGGAAACAGTTTTAGTTTTACTTACAGTTTCCAGAGGCATAAGCAAGAAGTGACCCAGATCAAGTTAGCGTCATTCATCTTGCAAAATGAGGTAAATTAATCTTTGCTTTTATAACTAAACGGGTTTTGTCTGCTCAAGGAATTTTCAAGTCTAGTTTCCGTTTGTGTTTGATTTTAACAATTACCCGCTTTGTTCTTTCTCTCAGCAAGCTCAGAGTCTGAGCAACCTGTCTAGCAACTTGTATGCCATAGAATGTGAGCAACTTGTATAGCACAGAGTATGAGCAAATTGGTAACTTTTGATTACCATTCTTGGTGTAGCCAGGCTGAAGATTCACTGAATCTTTGATTCACATATTCACTGAATCCAATAGTCATCAGGATTGAGGGCCCTGTAATTGCTGTTACCAACAGTTGCATCAACACCATAGACCTGGGAGGTCAGATTGTTGTGTTCCTCAAGTTGTCTAATCCTGATGGCTATCACTGACGTGTGTGTGGCTGCTGAAAGGTATTTAAAACCCTTAAGAGGATACAACACACTAGAAAGGTTAATAGAATGACTATAAGGAGGTTAGTAGCCAAGGATTGAAAAATTCCCCAGAGCAGAGATTTTCAGAGGCCAAGATTCGCCAATGAAACAACTCGAATGGGTTATAATCAGATTCAGACTTTACCTTTCTAAGTCAATCTACCTTTTTTTGAGTGATTCACATAGCCCAACATAATGTATGAGCAATCACATATTCTCTTGACTACGTAGAACAGAATGAATGTGAGGGTGTTTTATTTCAGGAGGGAGTGTTACAGGTGAGTCTTCACCTAAATTAGGTGTCTGTGTAATGTGAACTGTCAGGTAATTTAATAAGAAGTGTTTCTATGGAAACAGAAAGAAAACCAAGGGTAATAGTTTCAGCAAATTATATATTCAGTTTTGAAATTTGGAGAACAGCTAGTTGAGAATATTTCTAGGTTTGAGTTCAAAGCATCTTTAGCAGATGGAATGAGGGTGGCAGTCTCAGTTGGATGGATTTCCTGGTTTGCAGTTTGACTATATATATATATATGTTAATTGATGGATAATTACAATATTGTGATGGCCTCTGCCATACATCAACATGTATCGGCCCACAGACATACATTTGTCCCCTCCCTCCTGAACCCCCCTCCCACTTCCCTCCCCACCCCATCCCTCCAGGTTGTTACAGAGTACTGACTTTGCTGCGTCATACATCAAGCAGTTTGACTATCTTTGATGAAGTCGTCAGCTGTTCTGTTGAACTTTCTTGAGTGGCCCACACAGCAACAGGCCTGAAGGTTGTCCATGTGAAATTTACTGTGCTGATGTCTCTGAAGTTTAAAGTCAATAACACAGCCCGCAAGACAACAAACTGGACCAAAATCTGAGAATGGTTATGCTAGAGTTTTCTATTGAGATACAATTTTTATAGTTACCCATTTTTGCCAAAGATATTTACAGTGAAACTAATTTGTTTGTTAAAACAAAAGGTCTAGTCTTAGTATTCATATCAATGTAGTAACAATAGTAATTCTATGCATATTCTCAAATATAACATTTTAGCCTAAGTTTTATTGATTAAAGTCAACCTTAGTTCTTTAACACTGTCTGGTAATAAGGAATCTCAGACTAAATTTTAAAAGTTTCTTTAGCATAAGAAACCAAGCCAAGAACTTGTCTAATTATGTCCTACTACAAGAAGAAAAGATTCTTATTGGACTTATATAAACACATATATTGTCATGAAAAATAAAAAAAATATTTAATAAAGGTTTCTGAATTCTGGAGGGATTGGATAGAGAGAAAAAAATGTTTTAACTTTTGTTTACAGAAGTATGCTTTATCAAACAGGTATGAGTATAAATAGTTTTTTTAAGAGAAGAGAAAAAGGATCCTTTAAATCTGGAAAATAAAACATTAAAGAACCAACAGTGTTTCAAATGAAGTCATAAAAACTATAATCATGTTCATCAGTTCATTCAGTCTCCTATAATTAATTTTTGTTTTGCTTCATCTTGGGTTTGAAGCTTTATGATTCTATCAGTTTTCCATTAAACTTCAGAAATTCTTGTTCATTTCAGGAATATGATCTTAAAGTTATCAGAAACCTGTATTCTAAAGTTCTTGCCAGCATCTTTTCCATGAATCTGTTTGCAGATTCATTTTGCTATAGTCGATTGTAAATGCTTTCAGAGAAGAATGGAGCATAAAAAGGTTTAAAAATAACCATCGTTCAAAATCTCCTGAGAGAAAGTTCACCTGAATGATACAATTGAGAAATAAATTGTTATTTTTATGATATACAGTATTATAAAATAATAACTGGAATTATGACTAAGAGCATTGTACCAGAACATATCAGATTTTTAGGAATTTTGTGTAATTTCTGGAGCACTTATATAGCCATGTAAATGTAATCTAAGATGTAATCTAAAAAAACATTACTTTTTATTTTACCATGTTTCCCATGCAACTTAACATATCAAATAAGCCTAAATAAATTAACATTTTTCTTTTATAAGGAGAGAGAGAGTATCTCTTGGGATCTTCCATGGGCCCTCTGGAAAATCCCAAAGTTAGTTTAAGGTCAAAAGACAACTCAGAATTTGATTTGGGGAAGTTTGTCCAAAATGTCAAAAGGTTTAAAACACTTGAACAAATAGGACTACAGGTCATTGTAAACAATACCTAGTTATCTATTCAACCATAGTGATAAAGGATTTCAAAGAATAATCGAGGAAGTTATATAGTTGTAAAAAAACCTTGGCTCTTTTAATAGAGAGAACTCAGTTTTCTTAATCAAAAATGTGATGAAGACAATGTGAAGCCCCAGAAATTATTTTGATAAAACACAGAATCCTTGTTTTCTAGGCAGGTTACTTTACGGATAAGAAAGACCTTGCAGAAGCTTATTAGGAGCAGACCAATGGTCTAATACAATTTTGTCCTTTTAGCAGATGAAAGCATATTAAGTTTTAGTTTTACATAAGGACATTGCTTATTAAAGATTATTTTTAAAACCTTTATAATAAATCCATTCAATTTCACACAGCTTTCACTTCACAACATAAAATTCCTTTCTACAAACCTGTGACTTTCTATATTCATTTAGGTTTTGTCTTATTTGTTTCCTTTCTTACTCTGGAACAAGTAGTTACTTTATTTTAGACACCTTTACCCTCTTTTTCCTTAACAAAAACAGATTTTATATTCCTTGCATACTCTGCATTTAAAAATACATCCCATTTTCTTCCCATGTTTTGTATGGAAATTTGTTTCCCTTCATTCATTGTTTCTTATAGTTTTGTCCTACATATTAATTATAAAATTTAACCTTTAGTAGCTTTTGCCTTCCAGTGAAGGCTAGGAAAGAGGTACTTATCAACTGTCTATCACATGTTAGCATCCTGTGGTGGATTAGCTTCCCAGGTGGCTCAGTGGTAAAGAACATGCCTGACAGTACAGGAGACAGTCAGTCAGTCAGTTCAGTCGCTCAGTCGTGTCCGACTCTCTGCGACCCCATGAATCGCAGCACGCCAGGCCTCCCTGTCCATCGCCAACTCCCGGAGTTCACCCAGACTCGCGTCCATCGAGTCAGTGATGCCATCCAGCCATCTCATCCTCTGTCGTCCCCTTCTCCTCCTGCCCCCAATCCCTCCCAGCATCAGAGTCTTTTCCAATGAGTCAACTCTTTGCATGAGGTGGCCAAAGTACTAGGAGTTTCAGCTTTAGCCTCATTCCTTCCAAAGAACACCCAGGACCGATCTCCTTTAGAATGGAGGGGACAGTAAGAGACACCAATTCAATCCCTGATTTGGGAATGATTTGGGAAGATCCCCTGGAGGCGGAAATGGCAACCTGCTCCAGTAATCCCATGAACACAGGACCCTGGCAGGCTACAGTCCTTGGGGTCACGAAGAGTCAGATGTGACTGAGCGTCTGAGTACCACCACCAGGAGTTTAGCAAATTTATAAATGTATAATATGCAAACTTGTACTTTTTAAAGATACATTTTTTATAGTATAACTTTTACTGTAGTAAAAGACATTTATTAATAGACCCAATTATCTTTTGTCTGTCTGTAAAAATTAAAAAGCCAAAAGTAGATGAACATGTTTAATGATCAATGTCACAGTATATTATCTTATTTGGAAATAATCTAGATAGTCAATGAATATCTATTATTTAGTTTAACTTAGTATAAACTTTTATCTTGTTTATTTAAATTACTTATTTTTAACAATCATTCTTAGTTGTTAGACATCAAACAACTAAACGTCCTCTTAAGTTATTTTTCTTATTGACAAATTTTGTAACATAGAGACAGCATGAACTTATGTGACAGAGCAAACCCAGGTAGGAAAAATTGTATGTTTTTATTACATTTAATGTCAACAACTCTGAAGACACGTCTGTTTTTATTGAACCAATAAATTTAAACTACATTTTTTCCAAAGTATTCTGTTATTAAATTTTTTTAGTTTTTTTTAATTTTTTTAGTTTTATACAATTTTTAAAACTTACTTTCCATTTACAGTTATTACAAAATGTTGACTGCATTTAACTCCAAGTTGTACCATACGTTCTTATAGCCTCTCTTACACCTAACTGTTTGGACTTCCCACTTCTTCACCCTGATGTTGCCCCTCCCCCGTGCACTGGTAACTGCTAATTTGTTCTAAGACTCCTTTTTTTTTTTGTTATATTCACTGTAACAGTTCAGTACAACTGTTTTTGTTGTATTTTTTAGATTCTACTTATAAGTGATATAGCATTTGTCCTTCTCTGACTTATTTCACTTAGCATAATGTCCTCTAAGTCCATCCACGTTGCTACAGTTGGTAACATTTCATTTTTTATAGGTGAGTAGTATTCCGTTGTATATGTACACCACACCTTCTTTATCCATTCATCTGTTGAAGGACAGACACTCTGCTTGCTTCCATATCTTAGCTATTGTAAATCATGTTGCTATGAACATTGGGGTGCATGTATCTTTGAACTAGTGTCTGGTTTTTTCTAATATATCGCCCAGGAGTGGAATTGCTGTGTATATGGTAGCTCTATTTTTAGCTTTTTGAGAAATCGCCATAATGTTTTCCACATTGGATGCAATAATGTACATTCCCATCAATGAGTCCACTGGGTTCCCTTTTGTCTCCATCATCACCAACATTTGTTACTTGTGTTCTTTTTGACGATAGTCATTTTGACAGGTGTGAGGTGATATCTCATTATGGTTTTGAATTTCCCTGTGAATTAGTGATGTTGAGCATCCTTTCATGTATCTGTTGGTCATCTGCATTTCTTCTTTGGAAAAATGTCTACTCAGTTCTATGCCCATTTTTTAATCAGATTGTTTGCTTTCTTATGTAGAGTTGTATGAACTGTTTATACATGTTGGATATTAATCCCCTTTCAGTCATATCACTTGCAAATATTTTTCCCATTCAGTAGGTTACCTTTTCTTTTGTCAATAGCTCACACTTACTATGCAAAAGCTTTTAAGTTTTATTAGGTCTCTTTTTTTTTCTTTTATTTCCTTTACTTTAGGCGATGGATCCAAAAAAATAATATTGCTGTGATTTATGTCAAAGAGTGCTCTGCCTATGTTTTCTTCTAGGAGTTAAACTAGCTTTATCAAAGATTATCCCATATCGTTAGCCTGAAAAACATTTGGGTTAGATTTTATATTCTGAGAAGTTTGGGAAAATTTAATTTATATAAACATTACTTTTCTTTAACTCAACTAAATATAACTCTTTTTAAAATATCACACAAAAATAATATACACGCACACACACATAAACATAGACAGACATGAATACAGATCTTTTAGCCTTCATTTAAAATTTTTAGCCATATCTCAAATACAAAACTCAAAAGAAAAACTGGATCCAAACTGTGTTTCTGGGAGGTGGACTAAGTTAAGATAACCTGCTGCTAAGTCACTTCAGTCGTGTCCGACTCTGTGCGACCCTGTAGACGGCAGCCCACCAGGCTCCCCCGTCCCTGGGATTCTCCCAGCAAGAACACTGGAGTGGGGTGCTATTGCCTTCTCCAAAGATAACCTGCTTAGATGAACAAAGTCTTCTTTTGCAAAAGGTTTCTGGGGCATCCTGTAAGGATTCTTTTAGAGAAGATACTTTTGGAGTCATCTTGTCTTTTAGACGCTTCTTCTTCGCACCAGTCAAAAAATGCATTCCATTGTCCCTGAGAAGTTTGGAATTTTCTCTTTTTAAGAGTGTCTCTTAAGGTGGACTTGTCTAAACTGAAATTTCCCCATAGTGGCCACTATCATTCTAAAACATCTAAAAGTTCGCTCATTTTTCCGGAAAGGCACAAGATCCTGATCCATAGTGGGCGTACATATAAAAGAGGAAGGCTTTAAAGGGAGAAGGAGATTCAGATCAGGTGCAACTTATTTCTACCTTTAGGTTTCCTGAAACAAATAATCTATGCGGAGCTCAGGAATCCTACTGCTGCCTAAACCCCGGGGAAATCACAGGTTTCTGCCCTCCGAGTCAGACTTCTAAAGAAGCTTACACATACAGAAACAGAAAGCAATAGTGCACAGTCAAGTTGGAGAACTCAGGATGCAGAGAGAAGAGCTCAGATCCGAGAGACCTACCCCTGAGACTGCAGGGTCCGTGAGAAAGGAGCAGACACAGTGGGCTCCCTGGGTCCCAGCACCTGTTGCTCTTCGACCTTGGAGTCATTGGGGGTCTTCTCTGGATTCTACTTCGGATGCTGTGAACTGTCAAAAGTTTAGGAAAAAAGCAGAAGTAAAACCCGTGAATCACTGAAGTAGTCGTATTAGTTTAAGTTTATTGTGCACATACCAAAAATAAAGAGTTTGCAAGACAGGAGCCCTCAAACCAAAACATGGAACAAGGTTCAAGGCATATTGTTATAAAGCAACTTACACAGTGTGATGTGTGCTCGGTAGTGTCTGACTCTTTGGGACCCCATGGATTGTAGCCCACCAGCCTCCCCTGTCCGTGGGATTTCCCAGGCAAAAATACTGGGGTGGGTTACATTTCCTCCTCCAGGGAATCTTCCCCACCCAGGGATCGAAACTGAGTCCTCTGCACCTTCTGCATTGGAAGTTGGATTCTTTACCACCGTGCCACCTGGGAAGCCCAACTTATATAGTATTGGATGTTTATTCTTCACAGTGGTTGTTTACAGTATTAGAATTTTCTTAAATGAAAGGGAACTGGTTAGTGATGACCTCATTATCAGTTTCAGAGAACGATTGAAGTTTCACTTTTGAGTTTCCCACAGGCAGAAGCGTGAAGTGACTCAGGTCACGTTAGCCTTGCTTGTCTTGCAAAACACACCAAATTAAGTTCTGCTTGTGTAACCAAACTGATTTTGCTCAGGGCATTTTCAAGTCTGGTCCCATTTGTGTTTGATTTTAACAAAACCAAAAGGAAGCACTTGGGAGGCTGGTGTGAGTGTCATGGGGGGGATTCCCCTCCTCCACCGTGCCCCTCCCTCTCACTCTCAGGAAATGGATAGCGTGCAGGATACATCTGACCCATCTTCACAGAGAAGTGGAGATGGACCACAGAAGGGAGCTGGCATCTGAGCTGGGAAGGGGGCAGCTGGGAGAGCACTGACCTGGAAAAGTAACCCAGGACCCAAGCCAAAGCATCCTTGGTGTGGTGAAGGACATTGGCGCCTTTGGAGAGCCACCAAAGGGCACAACCAGCCGTTGGGCCCAGCATACTGTGCAAGTTAGGTAATTTGAATTTTGTTCGTTTGTTTTGGCCTCCCAGCATGTGGAATCCTAGTTCCCTGACCAGGGATCAAGCCTGCGTCCCCTACACTAGAAGTGCAGTTCACTGGACTACCAGAGAAGTCCCTCTTGAGCAGTTTAGAGTTCCAGTTTCACGCCAGTCATTACTTTCTGAGAGTTGGGAAGCAGACCAGTCTCTTAGCAGATGCTTCTAGCTTCTAGGCTAGCAGATGCTTCCAGCCCTCTAGGGAGGGCTTGGGTGGCTCAGGCGGCTCAGGCGGTAAAGCATCTGCCTGAAATGCGGGAGACCTGGGTTCGATCCCTGGGTCGGGAAGTTCTGGGGAGAAGGAAATGGCATCCCACTCCAATATTCTTGCCCAGAAAATTCCATGGATTGAGGAGCCTGGTGGGCTACAGTCCACGGGGTCACAAAGAGTCAGACATGACTGAGCGACTGGATTGTGTGCAGATTGTACGGTTGGATGGATGTGTTACTCCTCTAAACGCTAAATGTCATTGTTCACTATGGAGCCACCTTTGTTGGTGATTTTCCTAATTTTGCTCTGAATTCTGCGATCATGCCCCTTAAGTATACCCTGTAGCCTTCTGAATGTGAAAGTGTTAGCCACTCAGCTGAGTCTGACTCTTTGCGACCCCATGGACTGTAGGCCACCAGGCTCCTCTGTCTGGAATTTTCCAGGCAAGAATACTGGGGTGGGTTGCCCTTCCCTTCTCCAGGGGATCTTCCCAACTTGGGGATCGAACCCGGTTCTCTCGCATTGCAGGTGGATTCGTTACTGTCTGAGCCACCAGGGTAGCCTTCTAAGTGCTTAAAATTAACAGAGGATGAGATGGTTGGATGGCATCACCGACTCAATGGATATGAGTTTGAGTAAACTCCAGGAGTTGGTGATGGACAGGGAGGCCTGGCAAGCTGCAGTCCATGGGGTTGCAAAGAGTCGGACACAATGGAGTGACTGAACTGAACTGATAATTTTATTTATTTAGTTAGTTTTGGCTGCACTGGGTCTTCATTGCTGCACAGACTTTCCTCTAATTGGGGCAAGAGGAGGCTACACTTCATTGTAGTGCGCAGGCTTATCATTGTGGTGGCTTCTCTTGTCGTGGAGGACAGGCTCTGGGGCACATGGTTTTCAGTAGTTGCAGCATGTGGGCTCTGTAGTCACGGCTCCCATGCTTTAGAGCTCGGGCTCAATAGTTGTGGCAAACAGGCTTAATTGCTGAGAGGCATGTGGGATCTTCCTGGACCAGGGATTGAACCCATACCTCTTGCATCGGCAGACGGATTCTTTACCACTGAGCCACCGAGAAGCCCCAAGGTTGATGATTTTCGAGGTCTATTCCAGGTTTTTTGTGCAAGAGAACTGTATGAAATGAGAAACTGCCTTAGGTCACCGTTCACACAGTGTGTGTGTAACACCAGCTGGCTGTGGAAGACTAGGCATCAGGCAAGTTAATGACATTTGATAAGTCCTTGGTTTCACTGATTTTTATTCTGGTGATGTAGTGGTTCTGAATGTTCGAGGGAGTTCAGGTTCTGAGTTGTTGATTAGTTCCTCTGGCCTTGAGAAAGATGCAGGGTGATATATGACCTTTACTGGTGCCTGTCTGAACTCTGCAAAGCAACCCCTGGTCTCAGATATTTTATGTTGTTTTTTTCTGTCCTTCCAAAGAAATCATCAGCATAATTTCTAAGAGACTGTTTGAAGGATTTTTGTACAAGGTCATACCCTGCTCCACTGAGAGAACATTAAAAGCCTATCTTCCTTTCTCTTTCAGGCTCCTCACTGAATTCCTAAGCAGTCACTGTTAAGCTGGAATAAATTTGCATTTCTACTTTCTTTTTCTCAACCACAAATGGGTGGGCTCTAGCGACAGTAAGACAGCAATTTATAAAAATGGGCTTCCAGTTATTGAGCTCTTGCCATGTATTTATCAAAGAGCCTGATGTGGATTAACTTCCTTAATCATCATGGCAGCGCTAGGAAGGAGATACTATTATGATCCCATTCTATAGATGAGAAAATCAAGGCTTAGATGGGTTAAGGGATTTGCACAGCATCACCCAACAACTCCGTGGAGAAGGAAGAGGCTACCCACTCCACTATTCTTGCTTGGAGAATTCCACGGAGAGAGGAGCCTGGTGGGCTACAGTGAATGGGGTTGCAATGAGTCGGATATGACTGAGCGACTATCCCTCACTCACCCAGCAACTCAGTGGCAGAGCCTAGATTTAAAAACAGAGTCTCTGGATCAGGGACACATTCTCAGGGATCCAGCTCAGTTCTGTGTCCCCACTGTAATGGAGAGTGGAAGAAGGACCATTTTGACCATCCCTTTTGGCCTCATCCTATGAGCAGCTTGTCAGTTTGTTGGATGAAGAGATCCAAGTTCCGTGCTTAGGACTTGACTATCATGTGCGGTAGTAACCTAGCATTTCTTAGCCATCACATCCTACCACAAGCCACATAAGATTCTCCCTGCATTTCCTTCTCAGATCTTGAACTTCCTGAAGTTACCTATCTTCCCGGATTTCTTTTATGCTCTGGTTTGTTTTGTGTCTGTTTCAGGCCTGAGGTGTTGGTGTCAGAACCTGGCAAGAGAGTGCCAGCATCATGAAGAATCATTTGTTTTGGGTTCTTGGAGCTGTGACTTTGGGTTAGAAAGGCTTGTTATGATGCTATTTCAAAGCTCTGAATCAGGGACTTCCCACCAAAAGGATTTCATTTTCAGTTAGCCTGTGATCAGACTGCTTTATAGTTTTTTTTTCTTTATGTGTTTGTTTTTTGCCTTAGGGACCAAAAGACTCATAAAATAATTGCATGTGGCAAAAAGTCTAGAAAATATTCTTTAGAACTGGTGAATCACAAATGTTAAAAGTAATCACTTCATTGTCATCTATAAAATTAATAATGTTACCCAACCTTTATTATACCTCCCAGGATGTCTTGAGGATTCATTTGATTTCAGATCTATAAAGTACAACTAACTCTTTAGGAAAAACATATGTTTTGAGTATTTGTAAGTTCTTTTTAAAAAAAATTATATATAACATCAATCACTGCTAAGTGAGGAAGCCGTTCCTTGGCCTTAATTATTTCCCATACTTAGAGAAAACACCTAGTCACTTGGAGCTCTTGGATATGATCTGATTCATCAGGGCAAGTTCTGTTAAATTATCATCACCTCAGAATCCATGTGCTTCTCCAGGAGCTCTGAACAGTCACTTCATTATTTTTGTGGGAAATAATGGCAGGTATCAGATAAGATATTTGGGCTGGGGTTAACAGAGTATCTGAATGTATTAGCTATAGTAAAAGATTCAGCTGCTGTTAAAAGAAACCCAGCAATAATGTGCCTTAAAAATGAAGGTCTGTTTCCTCATGTATCAGTCCCTGGCGGGTGTCCCGCATCAGTGGGAGAGGAGGCTTTCATGACAAGCCATGCTCAACGTAACTTCTTTCTTCTGATCATCGCCAGCTCAGCCCACAGGAAATGAGTGTTTGAAAGGTGTGCACTGGGCCAGGAAGTGGCACACACTCCTCTATTCACATTCCATTAGCAGGAGTTTCATCTGGTGGATAATTCCCAGTGCAGAGGAGGCTGGGCAGCCAAATGCCTAGTTCTTCTAACTCGATGGAAGAAAGGGAGAATGGATTTTCATAGACAGCTAGCTAACAGTCTGTTTAAAATTTTTATTGAAATATAGTTGATTTACAATGTTGTGTTAGTTACCTTTGTATAGCAAAGTGATATAGATATATATGTATATAGTGTGTGTGTGTATTCTTTGTTAGATTCTTTCCCATTGTAGGTTATTTCAAGATATTAAATATAGTTCCCTATGCTTTACAGCTATGGCCCTGATGGCTCAGACTATAGTCTGCCTGCAATGCAGGAGACCCGGGTTCATTACCTGGGTCGGGAAGATCCCCTGGAGAAGGGAATGGCAACCCACTCCAGTATTCTTGCCTGGAGAATTCCATGGACAGAGGAGCCTGGTGGGCCACAGTCCATGGGGCCGCAAAGAGTCCGACATGACTGAGCAACTAACACTTATATGCTATACAGTAGGTCCTTGTTGGTTATCTATTAATATTTTATATACAGTAGTGTGTATTTGTTATTCCCAAACTCCTAATTTATTCCCGCCTCCACCAACCTTTCCCCTTTGGTAACCGTAAGTTTGTTTTCTATGTCTGTGAGTCTCTGTTTTGTAAATAATTTCATTTGTATCATTTTTTTAATGTTTAACTTTTAACTTTATATTATAGTTGATTAACAATGTTGTGTTAGTGCCTGGTGTACAGCAGAGTGATTCAATTATACATGTACCTGTACCTATTCTTTTTCAACTTTTTTTCCCATTTAGGTTGATAATATTGAGCAGAATTCCCTGTGCTATACAGTAGGTCCTAGTTGGTTATCCATTTTAAATATAGCAGTGTGTACATATCCATCCCAAACTCCCAACCTATCCCTCTTTCCCATCCTTCCCCCCTGGTAACCATAAGTTCATTCTCTAAGTCTGTGAGTCTGTCTCTGTTTTGTAAATAAATTCATTTGTATCATTTATTTAAATTCCACTTATAAGTGATATCATATATTTGTCTTTCTCTGTCTGACTTACTTCACGTAGTATGATAATCTCTGAGTCCGTCTGTGTCTCTGCAAATGACATTTCATTCTCTTTTATGGATGAGATATATTCCATTGTGTATATATACCACATCTTCTTTATACATCCCTCTGTTGATGGACACCTAGGTTGATGGCTAAAGCCTTGCCACAGTCAGTCCCACCAAGCATCATGAATACCCTCTTTCCAACACATAGAACCCAGCCGCTTCATCCCAAGGGAGACAGACAAGAGCCCATACAGTAGACATACCAGCTCAAAGTCCACGGTCTCTGGGGAATGCACAGTCGCTTCCATCAGGTTTGGATATTGTTCTAATGGCCTGGCAACCTGTGAACTCAAGTACACTCATACTCACACTTGATATACAATGAAGGAACAGGGGTTAGAAAACCTCAGTTGGAACTCCCATTTGAAAAAGAGGAGAAAGAAATGCACATAGCAGCTCCTGGCCCATAGCAATGCTGGTACCATGGAGCAGGTGGTGGGCAAGACCCCTGCCCTGGCAGAGGAGGGGTTCCCTGATTAGACCCTGGCTCTCTTCTTCAGGAGGACCCTCTTGTCCGTGGCTCTGTGTGTCCCCTGGCTTCGTCTTTGAGGGAGGGGAGGCTCTTCCTATTCAGTTTCCCCTTTAGCCACATCTGAAGCGGGCATCAGAGACATGCCCTTGTTAGTGGCTCTGCTGTTTTCTCTACACACTGACAGCCGGAGGTCTCAGCACAGCAGTCACAAGTTTTATTGGCTTGGCTGTAGTACCTTTGCAAATACAAATCCCTCTGAGACTCAGCTGGCTTGTGATGTATTAACTTCTTGGCAGTTTACAGACCAGAAGTCTCATCACAAATCCTTTCCAAGCCCTGGGTCTTGAGCCTTATTTCTCTACTTCCTTGCCTCCCACACTGAAATCAGTGGCAGTTCTATGCAGGCCTCTGGAACAGTAGACTTCAGGAGAAAGGCAACGTGCATTTTCTCATCTCTAATCTCCTGATGTCTGAGACAGAGAAGCCATTGGCATTTCCCACCTGTCAGTTCAGTTCAGTTCAGTCACTCAGTCATGTCTGACTCTTTGCGGCCCCATGGACTGCGGCACACCAGGCCTCCCTGTTCATCACCAACTCCTGGAGCCTACTCAAACTCAAGTCCACTGAGTCAGTGATGCCATCCAACCATCTCATCCTCAATCTTTCCCAGCATCAGGGTCTTTTCCAATGAGCCAGCTCTTCGCAACAGGTGGCCAAAGTATTGGAGTTTCTGCTTCAACATCAGTCCTTCCAATGAACACCCAGGACTGATCTCCTTTAGGATGGACTAGTTGGATCTCCTTGCAGCCCACGGGACTCTCAAGAGTCTCCTCCAACACCACAGTTTGAAAGCATCAATTCTTCGGTGCTCAACTTTCTTTATGGTCCAACTCTCGCATCCATACATGACCACTGGAAAAACCATAGCCTTGACTAGATGGACCTTTGTTGGCAAAGTAATGTCTCTACTTTTAATATGCTGTCTAGGTTAGTCATAACTTTCCTTCCAAGGAGCAAGGGTCTTTTAATTTTATGGCTGCAATCACCATCAGACATATCAGATGATTTTTGTTTTCTTTTTCTCTTTTAAAGAATCAAGGGACTTTCTTGGCACAGACCAAATTTTGGAAGACAATTTTCTTGTGTCTGTTCTTTTTTTCTAAACAGTTTTATCTAATTATCTTATTTTATTTCTATTGAAGTATAGTTGATTTACAATGCCATGTTAATTTCAAGTGTACAGCACCTGAAAATGATTCAGTTATTACAAAATATTGAATATAGTTTCTCATGTGATACAGTAGGACCTTGCAATTTATCTGTTTTACATATAGTAGCATGTATGTGTTAACCCCAATCTCCTAATTGATCCCTCTCCCATCCTCCTTTGATGACCATAAGTTTGTTTTCTATGTCTATGAGTCTCTTTATGTTTTGTAAATAAGTTCACTTGTATCTCTTTTTTTAGATTCCACATATAAGTGATATCATATGATATTTGTCTTTGTCTGGCTTACTTCACTTAGTATGGTAATTGCTGGGTACATCTGTATGGCTACAAATGGCATTATTTCATTATTTTATGGCTGAGTAATATTCCATTATATCTATGGACCACATCTTTATCCATTTGTCTGTCAATGGACATTTAGGCTGTTTCCATGTCTTGGCCATTTGCCTAGCTATAATGAAAGAAGGGAGGATAGATTTTGATGCTATACCAACCTATAGTAATAAAACAATAAAGACTTCATTGGTTCACATTACAAAAAATTTGAAAGCTGGTGATAGCTAGAATTTAGTGCAGTGTCTCAATTGCCAGGAGCCAGCGTGGAGAATCCCACCCATGGCAAAAGTCATGAGGAAGAAGCCTGACAGGCAAAGGCGAGATCAGGCCTCGAGGGGCCCCCCTTCTCGAGCATCTACCCCAAAACCAAAATCTGTCTGTTTTTTCATGACTTTCACCAAGTCCTCTGACATTAACAGGGGGCTATCCCCGACCACCTTTCTCTGAAAAAAAATCAACTTAGGGCTCTAGCTAATAAATCTCCTGGGCATGAAAAGAGTGTTTCAATTCAAACCCTCTGTTAGCATTCTAGCTTACTTGGCAGGTTTATCCAGACTCTTGCAACATTGTTGAGCCAATGCTTGCTGCCAAGTTCTCACATCCCTTATCCATTGTGTTCCTGGGAGTGCATATGGTCAGGATGTAGAAATAACAAGCAGTAGCTTTAGCATTAGCAACATTAGACTTTGAGTTAATAAGTTCTTCCTTTGCTGTAACCCACTAAATCTGTGCTCCATAAAAATGTGACTCTGTACTTTAAGGGTGACGCGGGCTAAGAATTTAAGAAAAAATACTTTAAGGGAAAATTATTGTTCTGGCTGACCAACCTTTATCAAAAAGAGGACATAAAATATCAACAGGCCTCCGGGCCAGAAGATAATGTACAAAAAATGAGACTCTTGCAGGAAGGAACCTGGTATCGATAAAAGTTAATACTGATGAAATGTTGAGTTGTTTCTACATTTTTTACTTTGCTGTATGTACAACTCAGGGTATAAAAGCCCTCTCTGAAAATAAAGTAACAGGCCTTGCTCACTGAAGCTTGGTCACCCCGTGTCATTCTTTCCTTATCTCTTTCTCTGTCTTTATTCGCCAACGTTGTCCATCCTGAGGATATCCCTGGACTCTGCTGAGGCTGGATCTCGACACTCAATGATACTATCAAGGAGTCAGTTCTTTCCATCTGCTGCTCTGCCATCCTCAGTATGTTGGCTTTGGCTCATTGTATTTGTGGTCTCATGGTTACATGATGGATGCCATAGCACTGGGTATCATACTTTCACAACAGCATCCCAAATGGGAAACGAGGAGAGTGGGCAGAAAAGAGACTTTCCATTACCAGGGATGCAAATCCTTCCCGTTTGCATCTCATTGGCTAGGTGCAAGGGAGTCTGGAAATATATTTATCTAAGGCAAATGAGATACCTATGATGGGCTTAGACTGGTTATGACTTATACCCTTGGGTTGAACACATTGCTGTCCTGAGTAGAACTAGATTCTGTTAGCTAAGACAAAGCCGAGAAATGACTGTTGGGTTGGCAATTATGTCTGCCACACATGAGGAATATTTTTTAATATTATTGAAGATATAAATGGTCTCTGAGGAGGCTCTTGGCATAGAAACTCTTAGAGGATACTGTTGAATTGAAATACTGGAAGAAGAAACTTCCTTCTGGGATTATTCCGTGAATGACGTGAGGTCAGTACATTCCATCTACTTCTGAGAAAAAGAATCATTTGGGCCACAGACATAAAAGGATCCTTATAAGTCATCTGTCAATTGAATGACAGTGATTGACTATCTTTTTAAATATTTCTTTATTAATATTTATTTAGGCTGCACTGGGTCTTCATTGCAGCTTGCGGGATATTCTCTGTGGCATGCAGAGTCTTAGTCGCAGCTTGCAAGATCTAGTCCCCCACCCAGGTGTCAAACCCAGGCCCCCTGCATTGGGATCTTGGAATCTTACCCACTGGACCACTAGGGTAGTCCCAAAGTGATTGATTTTTGAAATCAAGAGTACATGGGGGAAAAAACCAATCACCATTGGTTCTATATCAAAATTATCCTGTTCTTTTGGGGATGGTAATATTTCACAGATTTCCCTTTTTAACTAATATATTGTTTCTTTCCAGTGCTCAGAGAAATTATTTTGGAAATTGACATCATAGCCTGAATAGTATTGTTTATATCTCTATGATTAGAGGAAGTCATGTATTTTTAGGGTGACATCAGGTCACTCAAGCTATCATGCTTTCCCAGATTTAGAATATTGAAAGCAGAATTTTAACCACTAGCATATTGAGTTTGTTGTTTTGCAGATGTCTGTCTATGCTGGCTTATATCTGAGACTCTGTAAACATTTTAAGGACAAAACAAAACAAATAGTCCTTGTCATTACAATTTATAATTGTAAATGAATTACAAAATAACACAAACCCTCCACATTTGTCTATGACACATGTGAAAAATAACTCAAGATTCCCTGAAGGTTAAAAAAAAATCAAAGATGCTCTTGGTTCATAGACACTGTGACAATCCTGGTCGTTAGTAGTGACTTGTTAATCTTTCTTGCTCCATGCCAGCTGGCCCTAAGAGCAGAATGAAAAAATTGCTTTGGCAGAGAGCTTACTTCCTGATAAATTACAAAATTAAAAAAAAAAAGATAACCGAAGACCCCGAATATCACTTGCAGTAGCATGTGGTTAAGACATTGAAAAGACATCAGATGCTAGGCACTGCTATCAGAGCTTTAGATGTATTTTTCAATCCTCCTAAAAACCTGATGAAGTGGGTACCATTACTGTACCCACTTTACTGATGAAGAAAGTGAGATGCAGGGGACTGAACAACTGAAGTCACACAACCACTGTAATAAGTGGCAGAGCTGGGATTCCAAGCTCTGGTAACCTGGCTCCCAAGTCCATGAATTATAGCTGCCTCTCTCCAATAACCTCCGTTTTATAAAATCCTTCTAATTCATAATAAGAAAATTGTTTTCAGCTCCAGAGGATATTATCTTAACTTTTGAGACATTTCACTGTCATAAGTATTTTCTCATTAGGTAAAATTATAAAATCCATAAATGAAGATGATCTAGTAGGCTTTACTTTTTCCCATTTGTGGCTTGGAGGAATTTTACCACCACTTGAAAGAGCAGAAGGCTTGTCTTCAAGGGTTACCATGGTAACAGTACACTATATTCTTTGACTTGAGTAACTTCAGTAGATAATACTGTATGAGCCATCTGTTTGGAATTTGATGATAAAAAATATGAATATACGACCATTATCAAGACCCCCTCTTCAGATCACGTTTACATAGTTGGAGGCTTGGGTGCCAAGCTAATTTGGGCTTAAGGTAACGCTTTATTTGCTTCCATGAGACTGTAAATGTTCAAGTGACCAGATGTTCTCTTGAGCATTAAAGCTAGAAGACTTAGGACTTCCATGGAGGTCCAGTGATTAAGACTCTGCGCTGCCAACGCAGGGGGAAAGGGTTTGATTTCTGGTCAGGGAATTAAGAGGGACTCCCAGGTGGCTCCATGGTAAAGAATCTGCCTGCCAATTCAGGAAACTCAGGAGACGTGGATTCGATCCAAGGGTGGGGAAGATCCTCTGGAGAAGGAAATGGCAACCCACTCCAGTATTCTTGCCTGGAAAAATCCCACTGACAGAGGAGCCTGGCGGGCTGCAGTCCACTGGGGTGCAGAGTTGGCCATGACTGAGCACACACACAGGGAACTAAGATCCTGTATCCTGCATGCCATGGCACAGCCAAAAGATTTTTTAAAAAGCTATCAGATTTACGGAGGAATAAAAGTGGGAGTGGCAGAGCCACTGCAGGCCTGTGACAGTTCATTTTTCTCTCTGAGGAAGAGGGAGAGCTTCAGGGGATCAGGGAGCAGGTTGAAGTGTTCAGCCTCTGACTCCAAGCGTTCGACAGTCCCCACTGTGCAGTCCCTCCTACCACACATGCCACGAAAGACAGTGAAGACTGCTCAGACTTGTGTGCTAGTCGCTCAGTTCTGTCTGAATCTTTGCAACCCCTCTGACTGCAGCCCACCAGGCTCCTTTGTCCATGGAATTCTCCAGGCAAGAATACTGGAGTGGGTAGCCATCCCCTTCTCCTGGGATCTTCCCAACCCAGGGATCAAACCCAGGTCTCCCACATTGCAGGCAGACTCTTTGCTGTCTGAGCCACTAAGGAAGCCTCAGACTTGAGGAATTGCTATTTACTGAAAGAAACAAACACTCAGTAGAAATGTACAGAGGATTAGCAGTACTGGCACGCGAGGAGGATCTGACCGTCTGGATAACAGCTTTGCAAATCATTGACACCATTTGGAGGAGAATCTTCCAAAGTTAAAGTTAAGTCGCTCAGTCGTGTCCAACTCTTTGCAACCCCATGGACTGTAGCCTACCAGGAGGCTCCTCCATCCATGGGATTCTCCAGGCAAGAATACTGGAGTGGGTTGTCATTTCCTTCTCCAAAGTTAAAGTTAAGTCAAGGAATTGCTATTTACCGAAAGAAACAAACACCCAGTAGAAACGTACAGAGGATTAACAGTACTGGCACATGAGGAGGATTTGACCGTCTGGATAACAGCTTTGCAAATCATTTGGATAAATGACACCATTTGGAGGAGAATCTTCCAAACCGAGTCTAAATGCCAGAACCCTTTTGAGAAGGTTTATGCAATTCTGGTTCTTTTCTTCCTTTTGTCAGAAATGTATTGGGTGACATTGTTCCAGATATAGTTTACTATCTGGGACATGGGAGCAATTATCCTGTTTTTTCCTGTGAGATATTATTGGAAGATTAATACCAATGGAGTAAATATTACATTAAATAGGAACATAATTCAGAATGCAAAGATAAAGCTATCTTAGAAGTATGGCATCGTCCTTCCTTCTTCCCCTCTTATCTTTAAAAAGGCAAAGAAAAATGTGGCCTCCTAGCTGGTAGGTACCACATTGATACAACTCAGGGAAAGAGTGGAACTTGTCCTTACTAAGAAATGTAAGTAAACTTTCTGTGACGCTTGCTTCTGTGACTGGAAGCACTGGGCCAGTTTATTTTAATGGTGTCAGGAAAGATGAGAAAAAGAGAACCACCTCTCAGGTAACACTGAGGCAGTGAAGAGAGTTAATTGAATAGGCCTATTCATTTTTTTTTTCTTTTAAAGGTATTTGCAGTCAATATCTGAACTTACCAAGTCAGAACAGCTTATAAAACCAAACCAGGAACTATCCTGGTTGTCCAATGGCTAAGACTCTGGGCTCCCAGTGCAAGGGGCCCGGGTTCCATCCCTGGTCAGAGAACTAGATCCCACATGCCACAGCTAAAGATCCCACACGCCGCAACTAAGACCCGGTGCAGCCAAATAAAGAAATATTTTTTTAAAGAAATCAAATTTTCATCTCTTGGCACCTCCAGGAATCCTCTTCCAGCACAGAAAGAATAGAGCACATCAGTGTTTTTTCTATTGCAGGTTCTTTTGGTCACATTATCAGCTAGGTATGGGCTAAGGAAAGACAGGTTATTTTGGACAAAACGGGACTTACAACAGAGTCCCGTTCTTTGGGTGTGTATAACAGAGTCCCTTGTGATTATAGAGTGGAGGTGACAAATAGATTCAAGGGGTTAGATCTCATAGACAGAGTGCCTGAAGAACTCTTGACAGGCACTACAGGTAACAGTTACCTCCTGATACGACAGGAGGTTTGTAACACTGTCCAGGAGGCAGTGACCAAAACTGTCCCAAAGGAAAAGAAACACAAGAAGGCAAAATAGTTGTCTGAGGAGGCTTTACAAATAGCTGAGGAAAGAAGAGAAGAGAAAGGCAAAGGAGAAAAGGAAAGATATATCCACCTGAATGCAGAGTTCCCAAAGAATAGCAAGGAGAGATAAGAAGGCCTTCTTAAATGAACAATGAAAGAAATAAAGGAAAAATATGGAATGGGAAAGATCAGATATCTCTTCAAGAAAACTGGAGTTATCAAGGGAACATTTCTTGCAAGAATGGGCATGATAAAAGACAGAAAAAGTAAGGACCTAACAGAAGCAGAAGAGATTAAGAAGTGGCAAGAATACACAGAAGAACTAAACAAAAAAGGTCTTAAAGACCTGGATAACCACAATGGTGTGGCCACTCACCTAGAACCAGACATCCTAGAGTGTGAGGCCAAGTGGGCCTTAGGAAGCATTACTATAAACAAAGCTAGTGGAGGTGATGGAATTCCAACTGAGCTGTTTCAAATCCTAAAAGATGATGCTGTTAAAGTGCTGCACTCAATATGTCAGCAAATTTGGAAAACTCAGCAGTGGCCACAAGACTGGAAAAAGTCAATTTTCATTCCAGTCCCCAAAAAGGCCAGTGCCAAAGAATGTTCAAACTACCAGTTGTGCTAATTTCACATGTTAGTAAGGTGATGCTCAAAGTCCTTTAAGCTAGGCTTCACAGTATGTGAACTCAGAACTTCCAGATGTGCAAGCTGGTTTCAAAGAGGCAGAGGAGCCAGAGATCAAATTGCCAACATTCATTGGCTCATGGAGAAAGCAAGGGCATTCTAGAAAAATGGCTACTTCTTCTTCACTGACTATGCTAAAGCCTTTGACTATGTGGATTACAACAAACTGTGGAAAATTCTTAAAAGAGATGGGAATACCAGACCATCCTACCTGGTTCCTGAGAAACCTGTATGTGGGTATCTTGTGCTTAGTCACTCAGTCATGTCTGACTCTTTGCACCCCATGGACTATCAAGCAACAGTTAGAACTGGACATGGAGCAACTGACTGGTTCAAAATTGGGAAAGGAGTATGACAAGGCTGTATATTGTCACCCTGCTTATTTAACTTCTATGCAAAATACATCATGTGAAATCCTGCACTGGATAAGTCACAAACTGGAGTCAAGATTACTGGGAGAAATATCAACAATCTCAGATATGCAGGTAGTACCACTCTAATGCCAGAAAGTGAAGAGGAACTAAAGAACCTCTTGATCAGAGTGAAAGAAGCATGAGAAAAGGCTGGCTTGAAACTCAACATTAAAAAAACTAAGATCATGGCATCTGGTCCCATCACTTCATGGCAAATAGAAGGGGAAAAAGTGGAAAAAGTGACAGATTTTCTTTTCTTGGGCTCCAAAATCACTGCAGACAGTGACTGCAGCCAAGAAATTTAAAGACACTTGCTCCTTCTAAGGAAAGCTGTGACAAACCAAGACAGTGAATTAAAAAGCAGAGGCGTCACTTTGCTGACAAAGGTCCATATAGTCAAGGATGTGAGGACTGGACCATAAGGAAACACTGATCACCAAGGAAGGACTGATGCTTTCAAATTGTGGTGCTGGAGAAGATTCTTGAGGGTTCCTTGGACTGCAAGGAGATCAAACCTATCAATCCTAAAAGAAAACAATCCTGAATATTTATTGGAAGGACTGATGCTGAGGCTGAAACTCCAGTACTTTGGCCACTCGATGCAAAGAGCTAACTCATTGGAAAAGATCCTGATGCTGGGAAAGATTGAAGGGGCCAGCAGAGGGTGAGATGGTGAGATAGAATCACCAACTCAATGGGCATGAGTTTGAGCAAACTCCAGGAGATGGTGGAGGACAGAGGAGCCTGGTGTGCTACAGTCCATGGGGGTCACAAAGAATCAGACAGGACTTAGTGACTGAACAACAACATAGTTGTTCAGTTACCACAGTCGTTCTCTTACCAGGGAAAGAGAAAGAAGGAAAAGGACCAAGATATGTGAGATGAGGCATTGGTAGATTAACAAAACCAGAAAGTGTTAGTTGCTCAGTTGCATCCTACTCTTTGCGATCCCATGAACTGTAGTAGCCAGTTTCCTCTGTCCATGGAATTCTCCAGGCAAAAATACCAGAGTGGGTAGCCATTTCCTTCTCCAGGGGATCTTCCCCACCCAGCAATTGAACCCAAATCTCCAGCATTGCAGGCAGATTCTTTACCATCTGAGTCACCACAAAACTGAAGCTGGTCCTAAAAGAACTTTTTACTTTGATCTTCTGGCCTCCATGGTAACTCAAAAGTGGGTAGGGAGGTGAAGGAAGTAAGGGAGCTTCCGCTATTTACACACATACATCTCATCGTTGTCCTTACGCTCATACTCGTCAATTGCCAAAGAACCTAGTGACGTTAGGATATATTATGGATGAGTAGATGTTCTTCATTGTAAGAATCTTCTTTACGATGTATTACTAGGTCAGAAGACTGATTTAGCTCATCACCTATTTCCTGACTCCTATCAGAGTGATTTTGGGAGTCTAATCCAATTGAATAACACAGTAAAGATCCATAGTTTTATTTTTATTTTTTAGATCCATAGTTTTAAAGACATAACCAGATCACAGATTTCAATCTAAAACTATACATCTTTCAGAAAAAACTACAGAAGGAGATCTTCTATATTAAGCACTAAACAGAGAGTTCTTAGGCTTGACATTGGAATGATTATCCACACAAGGAAAACTTGGTAAGTTAGAATTTATCAAAATTGAAAAAGACTTTCTTTTAAGTACATGGTCCTGGATATTTACATGCAAAAAAAAAGATGAAGTTATCTTGCACCACATACAGAAATTAAATCAAGATATAGCAAAGATTTGAATAGGCAGAGATAAAACCATAAAACTTTTAGAATAAAGCTTAAGGAGAAGGTCTCATGACGCTGGATTTGACAGTGGTTTCTTGGATGGAACACCAAAACCACAGGCAATAACAATAACAAAATAGATAAACTGGACTTCATGAAAATTTAAAACTTCTGTGCATTAAAGGTCACTATCAATAAAGTAAAAAGGCAACTCACATAATGGGAGAAAATTTTGTAAGTCATATATCTGATAAGGGATTAATATTTAGATATATAAAGAACTCCTACAACTCAACAATTTAAAAACAAATTTAAATGTACAGAAGACATGAATAGACTTTTCCCCAAAGAAGAGATATAAATGGCCAGTAAGCAAATGAAAAGATGCTCAACATCACTAATCATTCAGTTCATTTCAGTTCAGTTGCTCAGTCGTGTCTGACTCTTTGCGACCCCATGAATAGCAGCACGCCAGGCCTCCCTGTCCATCACCAACTCCTGGAGTTCACCCAAACTCATGGCCACCAAATTGGTGATGCCATCGAGCCGTCTCATCCTCTGTCGTTCCTTTCTCCTCCTGCCCCCAATCCCTCCCAGCATCAGGGTCTTTTCCAATGAGTCAGCTCTTCACATGAGGTGGCCAAAGTATTGGAGTTTCAGCCTTAGCATCAGTCCTTTCAATGAATACCCAGGACTCATCTCCTTTAGGATGGACTGGTTGGATCTCCTTGCAGTCCAAGGGACTCTCAAGAGTCTTCTCCAACACCACACTTCAAAAGTATCAATTCTTCAGCACTCAGCTTTCTTCACAGTCCAACTCTCACATCCGTACGTGACCACTGGAAAAACCATAGCCTTGACTAAATGGACCTTTGTTGGCAAAGTAATGTCTCTGCTTTTGAATATGCTATCTAGGTTGGTCATAATTTTCCTTCCAAGGAGTAAGTGTCTTTTAATTTCATGGCTGCAATCACCATCTGCAGTGATTTTGGAGCCCCCAAAAATAAAGTCTGACACTGTTTCCACTGTTTCCCCATCTATTTGCCATGAAGTGATGGGACCAGATGCCATGATCTTCATTTTCTGAATGTTGAGCTTTAAGCCAACTTTTCACTCTCCTCTTTCACTTTCATCAAGAGGCTTTTTAGTTCCTCTTCACTTTCTGCCATAAGGGTGGTGTCATCTGCATATCTGAGGTTATTGATATTTCTCCCGGCAGTCTTGACTCCAGCTTGTGCTTCTTCCAGCCCAGCATTTCTCATGATGTACCCTGCATAGAAGTTAAATAAGCAGGGTGACAATGTACAGCCTTGACGTACTCCTTTTCCTATTTGGAACCAGTCTGTTGTTCCATGTCCAGTTCTAACTGTTGCTTCCTCACCTGCATATAGGTTTCTCAAGAGGCAGGTCAGGTGGTCTGGTATTCCCATCTTTTTCAAAATTTTCCATAGTTTATTGTGATCCACACAGTCAAAGGCTTTGGCATAGTCAATAAAGCAGAAATAGATGTTTTTCTGGAACTCTCTTGCTTTTTCCATGATCCAGCGGATATTGGCAATTTGATCTCTGGTTCCTCTGCCTTTTCTAAAACCAGCTTGAACATCAGGAAGTTCACAGTTCACGTATTGCTGAAGCCTGGCTTGGAGAATTTTGAGCATTACTTTACTAGTGTGTGAGATGAGTGCAATTTGCGATAGTTTGAACATTCTTTGGCATTGCCTTTCTTTGGGATTGGAATGAAAACTGATCATTAGGGAAATGCAAATCAAACCCACAGTTATATACCACTTCACACCCATTTGGAGAAGGAAACAGCAACCCACTCCAGTATTCTGGCCTGGAGAATTCCATAAACTGTGTAGTCCATGGGGTCGCAAAGAGTCGGACATGACTGAGCAACATTCACTTCTCTTCACACCCATTAGGTTGGCTACTATCAAGAAAGCAGAAAATAGCCAGAGTTGGTGAGGATATGGAGAAATTGGAACTCTTGTGTATCACTGGTGTGGGTGTAAAATGGTGTGGCTGTCATGAGGGGTCCTCAAAAAATTAAACATAGAATTACCATGTGACCAATCTCATTCCTAGGAATATACCCCAAAGAACTGAAAACAGGGACATGAGTTTGTTTATATGTAATATATAGCAGCATCATTCACAGCAGCCAAAAAGTGGAAGCAACCCACGTGTCCATTGATAGATGAATGGGCAAGCAAAATAGGTGTGTGTATATACATCCAATGGTGTGTTATTCAGCCTTAAAGAGAAATGAAGCTCTGATACACACCACATCAGGGATGAACGTTACAGACTTTATACTAAATGAAGTAAGCCAGACACAAAAGGACGAATATTGTATGATTTCATGCACATGAGGTAGCTAGACTAGTAAAAATCATAGAAATAGAAAGTACAGTGGTGGGCACCAGGGGCTGGGGCAGGAGGAAAGAGGGTTATTGTTTAATAAGTATATAGTTCCAGTTTGGGAAGATGAAAAAATTGTGGAGATGAGTAGTGGTGATGGTTACATAACAATATGAAGGTACTTAAAAAGTTCTGGAGATGAATAGTGGTGATGGTTACATAATGATATGAAGGTACTTAATGCCATTGAATCGTACACTTACAGTGATTAAAATGGTAAAAAAAGATAGTGTTATGTATATTTTACCATACATACATAAAAAAACTTAAAATAATTCTTTAATAAGAGACTTTGTTTAAGAGAACAGAGATGCTACAGGCTTGAAGATTTCCAAACCATGTATCCTCCCAAAAAAGATTAGTATCTAGAATATATAAAGATCTCTCAAACTGTTTTTTTTTTTTTCTCAACTGTTAGAAATCCAAATTGAAAATGGGTAAAAAGAATAGACATTTCACTGAAGAGGGCATATAGATGGCAAACAAGCACAGGGAAAGATATTCAACATCACTAGCACCAGGGAAATGCAAATTAAAACTATATGAAATATCAAATATATAACTATCAGAATGGCTACCATAAAAAATAGTGACAGCACTGGCTAACACCAATTATTTAATGATAACACCAGATAGTGATATCACCAGTACTGATAATGATATGAAGACCTTGGATCAATCATACATTGTTGGTAAGAATATAACATGGTGCAGCTGCTCTGGAAACAGTTTGACCAAGTCCTTAAACTAAACATGTAGGACTTCCCTGGTAATACAGTGAATAAGAATCCACCTGCCAATGCAGGGGACATAGGTTCGATCCCTGGTCCGGGAAGATCCCATTTGCCGCAGAGCAACTAAGCCCGTGCACCACAGCTACTGAGCTTGTGCTCTGGAGCCTGTGTTCCGCAACTACTGAAGCCCGTGTGCCTAGATCCTGTGCTCTGAAACAAGAGAAGCCACCCCTCCACAACTAGAGAGTAACCCTCATTTGCTAAAACTAGAGAAAAGTCTGAGCATGGCAACAAAAACGCAGCACAACCAAAAATAAAATTAAAATAAATATATTATTTTTAAGAAAGAACTAAACGCTTATTAGCTTTGCACAGTGGCAGTTTTGTAGGCAATGAGGTTTATCCAAGGTGTGATTATTGCTAATCGAAAGCTTTTCCCAATATCCCACTGTGATGACTTGAAATATAGTCTGCAATGGCAATTTCTGACACTCTCTATGGAGACTGAATTTAAAAAAAAAAGGCTAGACATGTATTATCAAATGACCTAGCAATTGCAATCTTGGGTGTTTATTCCAGAGAAATAAAAACTTATGTTCGCACAAACACCTGTAAACTAATGTTCATAGCTTCTTGATTTGCAATGGCCAAAAATTTGAAACAAACCAGGTATCTTGTAGGGATGAATAAACACACTTGGTCCATCCATACCATGGAATACTACCCAGTAATAAAAGGTACCAAATTATTGATCAACACAAACCTTAGATGGTCTCCAGGGAATTATGCTGAGTTAAAACAAACAAACAAACAAACAAAAAACCTCAGTCCTAAAGGCTCCATTCTACATGATCCCATTTGTATAATATTCTTGAAATGATAAAATTATAGAGTTGGAGAACAGATTAATGAGTGCCAGAGATCATTAAGAAGGATGTGGAGGAGGGAAGTGGGTTTGGTTATAAAAGGGTGGCACTAGGGATCTTTGAGGTGATGGAAACTGTCTGTCCTGTGCCTTGACTGTAGTGGTAGTCATATGAATCTACACATGTGAAATTGAATAAACTAAAGACACAGATGAAAAAGCTGGCTTAAAACTCAACATTCAAAAAACTAAGATCATGGCATCTGGTCCTATCACTTCATGGCAAATAGACTGGGAAAAAGTGGAAACAGTGTCAGACTTTATTTTGGGGGGCTCCAAAATCACTGCAGATGGTGACTGCAGCCATGAAATTAAAAGACGCTTACTCCTTGGAAGAAAAGCTATGACAAACCTTGGCAGTATGTTAAAAACAAAGACATCACTTTGCTAACAAAGGTCCATCTAGTCAAAGCTATGGTTTTTCCAGTAGTTATGGATGTGAGAGTTGGACCATAAAGAAGGTTGAGTGCCGAAGAACTGATGCTTTCAAACTGTGGTCCTAGAGAAGACTTGAGCATCCCTTGGACAGAAAAGAGATCAAACTAGTCAGTCCTAAAAGAAATCAACCCTGAATATTCATTGGAAAGACTGATGCTGTAGCTGAAGCTCCAAGACTTTGGCCACCTGATGTGAAGAGCCAACTCACTGGAAAAGACCCTGATGCTGGGAAGGAATGAAGGCAGGAGGAGAATGGGATGACAAAAGATGAGATGATTGGATGGCATCACCGACTTAGTGGACAAGAGTTTGGGCAAACTCTGGGAGATGGTGAAGGACAGGGAAGCCTGGCGTGCTGTAGTCTATGGGGTCACAAAGAGTCAGACACGACTGAGTGACTGAACAACAACAAAGTACACGTACACAGAAAGGAGAGCATGTAAAGCTCATGGAATCTGAATAAAGTGAAGCATTGTATCAGTGTCAGTATCTTGGTGTTGATATTGTACTGTGGTTATACAGGACGGGGATAAAGAGTGAAGGGTATACAGGATCACTCTATTCTTTCTTACAACTGCCCATGAACTTGGCATTTTCTAAAACAAACAAAAAACATAACCAAAGTAAACATTATGAAGAAGCACAAAGTAGTTCCATTAGAAGCTAATAAAACAATTATCCAAACACTTATTCTTATCACCTCCCAAGGCATCTCTTTGGTTAAGAAAGGGAAATTTTCATTTCTCATTAGACAAAGGATACAGTCTGGTTTTTTCCTAATTTGAACATAAGGTTTTCCTGTGAGAATTAAGCTAGTAAAAATAGAACAGTTCAGGAGAATAGCCATTAGCCACCTTAACTGCTTCCAAAACAAAATAAGAAAAACAACGCATACTTAAAGATAGCCAAAGAGTAAACACTTAGAAAGGTGGGCCTTCAATATATATGTAAGGAAAAGGTATTAACTAACTTTTGGAGAGTCATGTGAAGAAAGAAACTACCAGGAAGGGTGTCTGTATTGTCCTAGAAAAGCGTGAGCCCAGAGCAGAAAGCATTAACCCGTCCTCAACCCAGCCCTGGAGCGAGAGTACTTTGTCCTTATAGGCGTATTGGCTTGCTTGGCAGGTAGAGTTGACAGAGATGCCACTCAGAGAACATGCATTATGTATGAGGTACTTTACCTGCCTTGTCATTAATCCTCTGAAAAACCCTACAAAATAGTTATCTCCATAATGAAACTAAGGCTTAAGAGATGAGATAACTTAGGACTTCCCTGGTGGTCCAGTGGTTAAAACGTCACTTTCCAATGCAGTGGGCACGAGTTCGATCCCTGGTTGGGAAAAACCAAGGTCCTGCGTGCCTCAGAGTATGACCAAAATTTTAACAAGAGAGAGTCGGAAAAACTTGCCAGAGATCACACAGCTACAAAATGGCAGGCCTGGGCGTCAGTCCCCTGCCTGCCATGCCACGTCCTGCCCACCATACTGCAGTGAGCGCGCAAAGCTGCTGTGCTTGATGCCATGGTCCTGGAAGCGTCTTGTTAGCTCTCCTCACTCTTCTCACTTGCAAGTTTTGCTTTCTCATATAGATGTTCTTAAAAGGGGATCCAGAGCGAGTATTTGTCCTTTTGGCAGTTGAGTTTCTCACTGTACATGAATCGGTTGACATTGTGATTTTGTCACCAGTTCATTTTAACAATGGTTAATAGGCGTGCGTTCTTCTATGGCTGATAATTCTGGGTATACTGGAGAATTCTGTTACTGTAAAAATATAAGATACTGAACTTGGGTTAACTTCCAAGGTATTCTACCACCCTGTGGGGCCTCAGAATTCAGTCTTCAAGATGGAGAAATGGTATGACTGATTTAAGTAACTGTCCCAGGCTTACAGCATCAGTTATTGGCAAAGCTAAGGTTGAGAACTAGGTCTCCTACCCATTACTCTGGTATAACCATTTCTGCTTTACTTATCCTGACGGAGCACCCTATTTCAGGGGCAGATCCAGAAAATTTGGTTTACATGCTCAACTAACATCCTTATTTTCTGTACTCCCTCTGCGTTTTGAGTACTGGTGGAATTATTTTTGTTAGCATTATTTGTAGCTTTATAATGAGCCCACAATATTCTGTACATAAATTAATGGACATTGAAAACTGTATTGTGAATGCTTAAAATGTTCTTCATTTTTCTCATTATATTAACTGGATAGCTATGCACCACTGGCTCATAGAACAGCTTTTATATATTACACAGACTACTACCTATAAATATTGTATTCATTAGCGTATTTCCACCACCTGTTATAGTACCTGTCAGAAGTAGGTTGTCAACAGTTATGAATGGGTTTGGATTGGATTCGATTGAGTTAAATTGATTGAAAGTGGCTCTAATGTGTTTCAACTTCTAGATTCTGTAATTTATTTTAAGCCCCTACTCAGATAGATGTTTAGACAACAGCATGATTGTTCACTGACCCAGTGTTAGGCCAGTCATCTGTGCCTTAGTGTGAAAGATGTACCTAATCAGGTAGGTCAGTTCTGAGAACTAGGATCTTCCTGAGTCCTTGCAGGTTAGCAGCCTGGAAGGGATGTCTGTCTTCTCTCTCTCGGAAGAACCAGGGAATCTCAGCACATGAAAGCAGGTGTCATGGAGGTATCAGAAATGTGGCAGCGCTGGTTCAAACCCAGCAAGTAACTTTTTGTGGTTAATTATAAAACTGGAAATATTAATAATGAGCAGTGATATTTCCTTGTGAAAGTGTTAGTTGTTCAGTCGTGTCCGACCGTTTGCAACCCTGTGGACTATAGCCAGACAGGCTCCTCTGTCCTTGGGAATTCCCAGGCAAGAATACTAGAGTGGGCAGCCATTCCCTTCTCTGGGGGATCTTCCCAGCCCAGGGATTGAACCTGGGTCTCCTGCATTGCAGGCAGATTCCTTACTGTCTGAGCCATGCACTCTTACTACTGGGCCGTGAGACTTTTAATTCTCATCATGTCTTCTATACAGTGTTGCTAAAGCAGGCAAGATGATGGTTGTAGAAATTTCCATTACCTTCTACCAGTTCAAACAAGAGACCTGCATTCAGAGCTTTTAGCTCCCTGTGAACATCCCTCTTTGCCAAACAAAAATAATAGCCACTGTTAGAGGTGCATTTAATCACATTATCCTGTTTGTCAGGTCACCTGTAGAGGTCACTTAGGACATTTTAGTTTCTTGGAACAAGCTTTCTTTTTCGCCTTAAGGATTGTTGGCATCCAGTGTCTCAAATCAATTTTGTCTGATAGCTTTGGGCAAAGAAGGAAACTGATAATTAGTTACTTCTTTCTGTTCTATACCAATAACTTTTCACAGATATATCTGAAGCTTCTGGTTTTCATTCCATTTTTGTGGGGAATGTTTTGTTCACATATTTTTCCTTTAAAATACAATATCCAAAATGCCTGACATCTGTATTCTTTTTCGTTGTGTTGGTTGAAGCAAATTTAAAGTTATCCACAACACATTGTTTTCTAGAGCATTCATCTTCAGAGTCTTCTGAGATGGTTGCTCAATAACATGTCATGAGGAAAGTCCAGATTTGCAAAGCATTTGTCATTTCTTTCTATGCTTCTAATTTGTTTAGTAACCATTTCTCACACTCTTGTCTGCCAAGTTGTAGACATGTGCATGCCAGCTCCGTAGCTCTATAAATCCATAGATGTTAATAATAGTGATAGGACTTACTGGTGGCCCGGTGGTTGAGACTCTGTACTTCTGATGCAGAGGGCATGGGTTTGATCCCTGGTCAGGGAACTAAGATCCCACATGCCACACAGCCAATAAATAAATAAAAAGATGATGAATGTAGATAGTTTCAAAATGTCATATTACTAGAAAACTATGTTAGGGACTTCCCTGGTCATCCAGTGGCTACGACCCCACACTCTCTGTGCAGAGGGCCAGGGTTCAATCCCTGCTCAGGGAACTCAACCCCACCTTCTGCAGCTAAGTGTTTGCATAACTCAACTAAAGATCCCACATGCTGCAAGGAAGATCAAAGATCATACATGCCACAACTAAGACCTAGCACAGACAAATAAATCCATAAACATTTTTAAAAAGAAAACTATATTAAGTAATATTAACAGCACTAAAAGTAGGTTGTATGCCTTTGGTGTCTAGATTTTCTCCTGAAAGTCCTAACCCAAACTCTTTGGTCCTTTCTTGAATACACCGATGCTTGTATAAGGATGCACATCTTTAGGAGAAAGTTTCCATCAATTCTCAACTAAAATTCTGGAATATTTAAGGTAATGATAGAAAACATGTTACTCGCTCAAGGGATTTCCTACCTGTGTAGTTGACAGTAATGATACTCATGTGAATCTTTGTTTCATAAAATATGCTTTTGTTTTCTTCATTAAAGTAAGCTTCCTCTCTATCTTGAAAGAGCAAGATCAAGTTTTGCCTTAGCTATTAACGCTTGTTCGTTTTATTTCAGGGGTACAGGCCTCAGGCATGGATGGAAAGAAATGCAGTGTATGGATGTTTTTACCTCTTGTTTTTACCTTGTTTACGTCTGCTGGATTGTGGATAGTGTGAGTATTCTCTTATTTAAGGACTCAGGTGTAATGTAGATAAAAATAGTAAAGTCTTGATAGTACAGCCCCCCTTTTTTGTGTCTGCAGCCTCCACACCCTCAGAGTCAACCAACTCCTAAACAAAAATATTCAGGAAAAAAAAATTCCAGAAAGTTCCAAAAAGCAAAACTTGAATTTGCTGCTCACAGGCAACTACTTATATGGCATTTTACTTTATCTTTACAACTATTGTATTAAGTGTCATCAATAACTTAGAAATGAAAGTATACAGGAGGATGTGCCGAGAGTACAGGTGACCCTTAACCAACAGTAGTTTGAACTGTGAGGGTCTACTTACACATGGATTTTTTTTCAATAAATACTACAGTACTATGTGGTCCATGGTTGGTAGAGTTTGAGGATGTGGAGCTGACTGTGTGAGAATCCACAGATTCTGGTATCCACTGCTTATCCTGGAACCAGTCCCCTGCAAATACAAATGGACAACTGTATATGTCATATTCTCATGAATGTATCTGTAAATACTTTAAAATAATGTTTGCTAACTCAACCTTCTTGAAGTCCCCATTTCCCTTTCTTTATCACTCAAAGTAAGTAATAAGTATGAGTAATAAATTATGCAGAGCATATATTGAATACTGGTGATATGGACTCATTATTTGCAAGATTTGCTAATTTGACGCTAACATGCTACAGATTCGGGCTTCTCAGGTGATGCAATGGTAAAAAAATCTGCCTGCTATTGCAGAAGACTCAAGAAATGAGGGTTCAGTCCCAGGGTCAAGGAGATTCCCTGGAGAAGGAAATGGCAACCCTCTCCAGTATTCTTGCCTGGAAAATTTCATGGACAGAGGAGCCTGGTGGACTACAGTCCATGGAGTCAAAAAGAGTTGGACTCAACTGAGCACACATAGATATGTATATTCAAACATTTGCTTGTTTAACAGTCATTGAGTATACGTATACTCAATGACTGTTAAACAAGCAAATATGATTCAATGTGGTTAGTCCAGTAATATTGGGAATCAGATAATTCTTTTTTTAAATTTCTTTGTTTTATAAAGTTTATTGTTTTTTCTTCATAGATACTTCATAGCTGTGGAAGATGACAAAATTTTCCCATTAAATTCAGCTGAAAGGTAAAGTTTATCTCTGGGTAACTCTTTGTTCATCAGCAGATTTAGCAAACCTTTGCCACTGGTAAAGTTAAACTATGCAAAAGTAACTGTGTGTTAACCTGAGCTTCTGGGTTTTTTCTGTCATCCAGGAAACCTGGTGTGAAGCATGCACCATATATAAGGTAACTTGATAATTCTCTTCTGATCTTCTGTATCTTAGGCAATGTTGGCAGAGTGTATTAGTTCTGACTATTAGGATAAAGTAGCCTAGACTGGATGGCTTATAAACATCAGAAACTTAATTCTCACATCTCTGCAGGCTGGAAGTCCAAGATCAGGGTGCCAGCATGGTCAAGGGTCTGATGAGAACCCTCTTCCGGGTTTCAGACTCTGTCTTCTCATTGTGTCCACACATGGCAGAAAGAGGACTAGAGAGCTCTCTGGGGCCCTTTTATAAGGGCACTAATCCCATTCACTGGGGCTCTACTTTCATCACTTAATCACCTCCCAAAGGCCCCACCTCCTAATACCATTATGTGGGATGTTAGGATTTCAGCATATGAATTTTGAGGGGACATAGACATTCAGTCCCTTCCAAACAGTCATAGATTTTACTATAGAAATAATAAAACATTTCATATTTTTCAAGCATTGCAGGTGATGAACCTCCTGCAAGCTGTGTGTTTAGTCAAGTTATCAACATGGCAGCATTCCTAGGTAAGAAGAACGTGAAGAATGCTTTACGTGCTTTGGGATATTTCTTTTTTATTTTAAAGTCTCCAAAAACATATCAAAAGTATGGTGGGCTTAGTTGATAATTTAGTGTCATATCATGTCAGTATGCTAAAGTGGGCTTTTTTTTTGTTTTGAGGGTCATTTTTTTTCATAAATCCCTTTACCTGCTTACCTTCCATTTTCTTTCCCCTTTACCATCTTCAATCATTACAGCAAATTCTTGACTTTATTTCTTTTGCTGCATGAAATAATATATTTCATGTGCCATAAAATTCTGCATGAGACTATAATATTGTGCAATATGTTTTCTTTAAAAAGAATGCTTTATATAGTCTTTCACTGGCAAGCATGAAAAATGCATAGGGTCTGAGATAAATATTGATGTGTATAGACATCATCTTTCAGTCTAAAGGTTGGCATTATCATTAGGGTCATGCCCTCCCCTGTTCCTATACACATATCAAGCTGGCAAATGGGAACACAGGTTTATAAAAAACAGAAAGAAACCTTTTGTACTCATGTCCGGCCCTATTTCCCTTTTCCTTTGGGGACTAAAGCTCTCATTTAATATCCTGTCCTCTTTGTTCTGTGAGTGCTTCTCTCCGGGGGCTGTGGGAACCAGCCATACTCTCTGTCTTCCTCCAAATTAGCCTTGTTGTTCAGTCGCTCAGCTGTGTCCGACTCTTTGCGACCCCATGGACTGCAGCACACCAGGCTTCCCTGTCCTTCACCATCTCCCAGAGTTTGTTCAAACTCATGTCCATCAAGTCGGTGATGCCATCCAACCATCTCATCCTCTGTCATCCCCTCCTCCTCCTGCATCAGGGTCTTTTCCAAGGAGTTGGCTCTTAGCATCAGGTAGCCAAAGTATTGGAGCTTCATCTTCAGCATTAGTCCTTCCAATGAATATTCAGTGTTGATTTCCTTTAGGATTGACTGGTTTAATCTCCTTGCAGTCCAAGGGACTCTCAAGAGTCTTCTCCAGCACCACAGTTCAAATTGCAGAGCTCATCTCCTCCAGGCCAAGGATTCCTCTGTGTCTTTCAACAGGTTGGGACTTCCCTGGTGGTCCAATGGTTAAAGACTCCATGCTTTCCATGCAGAGGGCACGGGTTTGATCCTGGGTCTGGAAGTTAAGATCCCACATGCCGTGCAGTGCGCCCAAAAAAAAGAAAAAAAGGTCAACCAATTATCACCATTGGCATTTTGTTGGGTCCAGTCAGTGATAGCTAAATCCTTCAACAGCAGTTTTCTGGACATGGTCCTTTTGGATACTGAACCTTTTACTCCAAGTGAGAGCTAATGATGATGTTATTACTGAGAGAGTATTTGGCCTTTGTAGCACCTGTCCCCTAAAGAGGTGGCCTGTTATTTCATTGATTTATAACTTTCCTACCCCCAAAAAATTTCTACTGGCTCTTACATGTTCCTTTAAAATTTTTGCTGTAGGAAAAGGGAAGACCTATAAAATTCCCTGGAAAATCAAGGGAGATGGTTGGTCCAACCTGCACCACAGGCAGAATCTTAGTTGGTTCAGAAGGCAGAGAAACATGGGGAGTGTTCCCTTGAGCCCCCAGAGGAAACGCTAGCCAGCCTGGTTTTGTCCTCACCGCCTTCAGTCTCCATGTTAGTCATTCAGTTTTGTCCAGTTCTTTGAGACCCCATGAACTGTAACCAGCCAGGCTCCTCTGTCCATGGCTTTTTCCAGGCAAGAATTCTAGAGTGGGTTGCCATTCCCTTCTCCAAGGGATCTTTGCGACCCAAGGATCGAACCCGCGTCTCCTGCACAGGAACTCAGTACTCACTCTTTTTTCCTACTCTTCATACCATCCTTCTGAAAAAATGTAATAAATGTACTCATGCTAAGGTATAAATGACCTCTAAGGAGATATTTGCATCTAATAGAACACAAAGTCCCAAGAGTGACTCTGGACTTGCAGGGTCAGAGACCTTTCCCAGTCCGTCAGCAATCACACCACATAGGCAGGTTGGTACCAACTCATTCCATCATCCCCATGGAGCACAGCAATAACAGTAATTAATGACAGTCCCTTAATATTCCAGGCACAATGCTAAGTGCTTTGCAAACATTACCTCTTTTAATTGTAATACACTGGAGACTTCCCTTACGAGGAAATGTCACAGGATGTCTGTCCTCCATGGGGCTTTAAAGAAACCAGTGAACATGTTAGAAGCCACAGATTACCCTTTGTATTCTTAAGACAAATTGATATGTCCCAATAGTCCTTAGCACAACATCTAAACTATGCCAGTTTTCGCAGCTCACAAATTTATCCCTTTACAAAGCTGATGATAAACTTGTTATAAAAGCAGTTCCAAAAACACAGTCATGAAAACAAGTTCCCCTCTTGCAGATGACATCTGTCAGCATCTGATTCCCCAGTCCTCCCCTGTGCCATCAAGAAGCAATTAAGTTTTTACTGGTTTTTGCTCTAAGGTATTGCAGCGTCCAGTGTTTATCATATTTCATCACTTTTAGTGCCATCTGGTAGACACAAAACTGAGTAAGATTAGTGTTCCATGAGAGTGAACCGTCTATTATTTACTTATCTGGGAGGGAAAAAGAATCTTTTTCCTAATAATTCTTGCTTTGCACTGTGGTTGGTTCTGTCTCCCCAGGCCTGTCCCTTTTAGACCTCAGACTATCGTTTCAGATGACGTAACTGACTATAAGAAACAGCCTGCATCCTGTGTGTTCACTCAGTTGTGTCTGACTCTTTGTGACCCCATGGACTGTAGCCTGCCAGACTCTTCTGTCCATGGGATTTTCTAGGCACGAATACTGGAGTGGGTGGCCATCTCCTCCTCCAGCAGGTCTTCCTAACCCAGGGATCCAACCTGTGACTTCCATGTTTCCTGCACGGTAGGCAGATTCTTTACTACTGAGCCATGGAAGAAGCCCTAAGAAACAACAAGGACCTCATATAAGTCACTGCTTGTTGGCAGCCATATAGGTGATAATTTACAACCTACAAATGAGTTGGTGTGGTATTCATTAAAATCAGTTAGCAAAAATCTTGTGTTTTTTTTTGATGGACTAATCAAAGATCAAAGAAATGCTCAGTGATTTTCTTTACAGAATTATTTATATTCTTTGTCCTAAATCTGCACTTTTATGATCTAAGACACATTTCTTTTAATTACTTATTTTAATTGGAGGCTAATTACTTTACAATATTGTGTTGGTTTTTGCCATACATTGACATGAATCAGCCATGGGTGTACATGTGTTCCCCATCCTGAACCCACCTCCCTCCCCATCCCATCCCTCAGGGTCATCCCAGTGCACCAGCCCTGAGCACCCTGTCTCATGCATCGAACCTAGACTGGTGATATATTTCACCTATGATAATATACATGTTTCAATGCTACTCTCTCAAATCATCCCACCCTCGCCTTGTCCCACAGAGTTCTTTACATCTGCATCTCTTTTGCTGTAAGACACACTTCTTAATAGAAATATTTCTTCCCTGGAGAGGTTGTGAGGATAAAGTTAATAGCTGAATGATTTCGGTCACCTAACAGCAGCCTCTCTCCCTCCTTCAGCCAAAACATATTGATTGTTATGTTTTACTGCTGTGATAAATAGGTATTCAGTTCAGTTCAGTTCAGTCGCTCAGTCGTGTCCGACTCTTTGCGACCCCATGAATCGCAGCATGCCAGGCCTCCTATCCATCACCATCTCCCAGAGTTCACTCACCCTCACATCCATCGAGTCGGTAATGCCATCCAGCCATCTCATCCTCTGTTGTCCCCTTTTCCTCCTGCCCCCAATCCCTCCCAGCATCAAAGTCTTTTCCAATAAGTCAACTCTTTGCATGAGGTGGCCAAAGTACTGGAGTTTCAGCTTTAGCATCATTCCCTCCAAAGAAATCCCAGGGCCGATCTCCTTCAGAATGGACTGGTTGGATCTCCTTGCAGTCCAAGGGACTCTCAAGAGTCTTCTCCAACACCACAGTTCAAAAGCATCAATTCTTGGCGCTCAGCCTTCTTCACAGTCCAACTCTCACATCCGTACATGACCACAGGAAAAACCATAGCCTTGACTAGACGGACCTTAGTCAGCAAAGTAATGTCTCTGCTTTTGAATATGCTATCTAGGTTGGTCATAACTTTTCTTCCAAGGAGTAAGCGTCTTTTAATTTCATGGCTGCAGTCACCATCTGCAGTGATTTTGGAGCCCCCCAAAATAAAGTCTGACACTGTTTCCACTGTTTCCCCATCTATTTGCTATGAAGTGATGGGACCAGGTGCCATGATCTTCACTTTCTGAATGTTGAGGTTTAAGCCAACTTTTCACTCTCCTCTTTCACTTTCATCAAGAGGCTTTTTAGCTCCTCTTCACTTTCTGCCATAAGGGTGGTGTCATCTGCATATCTGAGGTTATTGATATTTCTCCCAGCGATCTTGATTCAAATCTTATGCTTCTTCCAGCCCAGGGTTTCTCATGATGTACCCTGCATAGAAGTTAAATAAGCAGGGTGACAATATACAGCCTTGATGTACTCCTTTTCCTATTTGGAACCAGTCTGTTGTTCCATGTCCAGTTCTAACTGTTACTTCCTCACCTGCATACAGGTTTCTCAAGAGGCAGGTCAGGTGGTCTGGTATTCCCATCTCCTTCAGAATTGTCCACAGTTTATTGTGACCCAAATAGTCAAAGTCTGTGGCATAGTCAATAAAGCAGAAATAAATGTTTTTCTGGAACACTCTTGCTTTTTCCATGATCCGGAGGATGTTGGCAATTTGATCTCTGGTTCCTCTGCCTTTTCTAAAACCAGCTTGAACATCTGGAAGTTCACGGTTCACGTATTGCTGAAGCCTGGCTTGGAGAATTTTGAGAATTACTTTACTAGCATGTGAGACGAGTGCAATTGTGTGGTAGTTTGAGCATTCTTTGGCATTGCCTTTCTTTGGGATTGGAATGAAAACTGACCTTTTCCAGTCCTGTGGCCACTGCTGAGTTTTCCAAATTTGCTGGCATATTGACTGCAGCACTTTCACAGCATCATCTTTCAGGATTTGAAACAGCTCAACTGGAATTCCATCACCTCCACTAGCTTTGTTCGTAGTGATGCTTTCTAAGGCCCACTTGACTTCACATTCCAGGATGTCTGGCTCTAGGTGAGTGATCACACCATTGTGATTATCTTGGTCGTGAAGATCTTTTTTGTACAGTTCTTCTGTGTATTCTTGCCACCTCTTCTTAATATCTTCTGCTTCTGTTAGGTCCAGACCATTTCTGTCCTTTATTGAGCCCATCTTTGCATGAAATGTTCCCTTGGTATCTCTAAATTTCTTGAAGAGATCTCCAGTCTTTCCCATTCTGTTGTTTGCCTCTATTTCTTTGCATTGACCAGTGAGGAAGGCTTTCTTATCTCTTCTTGCTATTCTTTGGAACTCTGCATTCAGATGCTTATATCTTTCCTTTTCTCCTTTGCTTTTCACTTCTCTTCTTTTCACAGCTATTTGTAAGGCCTCCCCAGACAGCCATTTTGCTTTTTTGCATTTCATTTCTATGGGGATGGTCTTGATCCCTGTCTCCTGTACAATGTCACGAACCTCATTCCATAGTTCATCAGGCACTCTATCTATCAGATCTAGACCCTTAAATCTATTTCTCACTTCCACTGTATAATCATAAGGGATTTGATTTAGGTCATACCTGAATGGTCTAGTGGTTTTCCTTACTTTCTTCAATTTAAGTCTGAATTTGGCAATAAGGAGTTCATGATCTGAGCCACAGTCAGCTCCCGGTCTTGTTTTTGTTGACTGTATAGAGCTTCTCCATCTTTGGCTGCAAAGAATATAATCAATCTGATTTTGGTGTTGACCATCTGATGATGTCCATGTGTAGAGTCTTCTCTTGTGTTGTGGGAAGAGGGTGTTTGCTATGACCAGTGCATTCTCTTGGCAAAATTCTATGAGCCTTTGCCCTGCTTCATTCCGCATTCCAAGGCCAAATTTGCCTGTTACTCCAGGTGTTTCTTGACTTCCTACTTTTGCATTCCAGTCCCCTATAATGAAAAAGATATCTATTTTGGGTGTTAGTTCTAAAAGGTCTTGTAGGTCTTCATAGAACCATTCAACTTCAGCTTCTTCAGCATTACTGGTTGGGGCATAGACTTGGATTACTGTGATATTGAATGGTTTGCCTTGGAAATGAACAGAGATCATTCTGTTGTTTTTGAGATTGCATCCAAGTACTGCATTTTGGACTCTTTTGTTGACCATGATGGCTATTCCATTTCTTCTAAGGGATTCCTGCCCGCAGTAGTAGATATAATGGTCATCTGAGTTAAATTCACCCATTCCAGTCCATTTTAGTTCACTGATTCCTAGAATGTCGATGTTCACTCTTGCCATCTCCTGTTTGACCACTTCCAACTTGCCTTGATTCATGGACCTAACATTCCAGGTTCCTGTGCAATATTGCTCTTTACAGCATAGGACCTTGCTTCTATCACCAGTCACATCCACAACTGGGTATTGTTTTTGCTTTGACTCCATCCCTTCATTCTTTCTGGAGTTATTTCTCCACTGATCTCCAGTAGCATATTGGGCACCTACTGACCTGGGGAGTTCCTCTTTCAGTATCCTATCATTTTGCCTTTTCATACTGTTCATGGGGTTCTCAAGGCAAGAATACTGAAGTGGTTTGCCATTCCTAGAGCACAAATTCTATCAATAAATAGGTATTATTCATGCATAAACAGTAAAACTAAACAAAATGAAGAAGAATTTGGCCAGGCACCAGTCTACAACTGCAGTGAAGCGCTGCTGTTTTGAGTTTGAACTTGAAGAACCCTATCAGCTTCAAAATAAAAAATTTAACAAAGAAAATAAGCAATTACTCTCTAATATTTATATTTTTTTAACAGAGAGATAAATTAAAAAGAGCATCTCTATAGCAAAGAACTGTTGTAAGTATCAAAAACCACAGATGGGTGGGTTTTAAAAATCTTTTCTAAAACTGTAAGTAAAATTTTAAAAATTTAAGGAAACTTTAAAAAGATCTGTTGAGCAGAATGTTAATGTGGTAAAAATTGGTTTGCATATATAAATTTAGCTTTGAAATTGCCCTACTGCCCAGAAGACCCTTTCAAGAAGCTATAATTAAATCACTACTTGGTTGTAAGTGGACTTCATAACAAAGTCTGAATCTGCCTCCATTTAAACCTCTTAATAAAATTGTTAACAGACCAGAAACTTTATTATTTCCACAACCATAAAATTTCAACTAGATGTTGTTTTAAAAGGAAAGTATGCCTTGTCTTAGTTGATTTTTTTTTTAAAGATTTATTTATTTATTGGCTGTGCTAGGTCTTTGTTGCTGCCCTGGCTTTTTCTCTAGTTGCAGTGAGCAGGGGCTACTCTCTCGTGTGCATGGGCTTCTCATTGCAGTGGCTTCTTTTGTTACAGGTCCACGGTCATCAGGAGTTGCAGTACGTAGGCTCAATAGTTATGACACAGAGGCTCAGTTGCCCCATGGCATGTGGGATCTTCCCAAACCAGGGATCAAACTGGTGGTATTCCTTGCATGCAAGGAGTATTCTTAACCATGGGACCACCAGGGAAGCCCTCAGCTGATTTATAATGGAGTTAATATGTGAAAAGGGCAAAGTGTGGTGTTTGGAATGCAGTTCTGGAAGTTAGGCGTTTTGGGTTGATTCCTGTCTTCAGGAAGGTTTCTGCTTCCTGCTTAATTTCATTATCTCTTCTTGATGAAATGATTTACCATCCAGATCACAAATGAGAAGGCTAGAATAACTGGAGCCAGGGGAATGGTACACGTCTGGAGTTCGTTGCCGAGAAATGAGTAACACAAAGAGTGGCAGTGACTGTGTCCCTGGGGGTACAGTGGCACCAACTACCTGGATGACCAACGTGAAGAGCCATTTTGGTGTTTGCCTCAGCAGTGAGTCAGGGCTTCGGCCAGAGTTCCAGCACCATCCTAGCCCTCCAAACTGAATGACAGCCAGAGAGTTCCCAGAGTCATACCCCCCACTAGTCATTTTTAAAAGCACATTTGAAATGTATTTCAGATACATTTTGTCATATTTGCCTTGCTATTTTGTCACTCAGTTCAGTTCAGTCACTCAGTCGTGTCCGACTCTTTGTGACCATTTCACCCTCTGTCATCCCCTTCCCCTCTTGCCTTCAATCTTTCCCAGCATCAGGGTCTTTACCAATGAGTCAGTTCTTTGCATCAGGTGGCCAAAGGATTGGAGTTTCAGCTTCAGCATCAGTCCTTCCAATGAGTATTCAGGACTGATTTCCTTTAGGATTGATTTTGTCATTATGCCCTAACTAACATCCACACACAGGTAACTAGCAAGTGTCTCCCCGATGGCTTGTGTGGAGATTTCTGGTCTAAATCTAATGGCTTCTTTTTCTGAAGATCACTTTGTGTTGAGGTGCTTGTAGTGAATTTCTCTGCTCCCCACTTCTTCCTCCTATTTCCATCCCCAAAGTAATAGAAATTTTTTTATCTTCTAATGTGGACAGAGGAGCCTGGTAGGCTACAGTCCATGAGGTCACAAAAGAGTTGAACACAACTTTGCGACTAAACAAGGATAACTGTTGTCACAGTTAATAGACTTCTGAAAATACTGCACTGTAGCTCCCAACTGGATCCCTCAAACCATTAGGTTGAAAAACTATTATCAACTCAAGTATAATCTATTAATTTGATGATGAATCGTGGGCTAAGTATAAATATACTAAAAGCTAAATCAGAGCCAAACAATTTACGATTTCATAAATTATGGTTTATTTCTATTTTGCTTCCAAAATCCAAATATTATCCAAGTTGTATACCACTCTTTCACCAGAGGTACTTGGAACTGAAAGTCAATTCGATGAACTAACTTTGTAGCTTGAAACTGTTAAATTCGGCAGACTTGAGAAATGCAAATTTGTGGATGGTTTCTTATTAATGGCTACTAATATTGGCCAGTAATCAAGGTAAACTTTTAGCAAATAATTACCTACTGAATTGCTGTATAAATAGGATAATTCCTGAATTCCTAATCATCTTCCCTGCTAAACCTTAATGTCAAAATAAATTGCCTTAGGAAGTGAAGTGAAGTGAAGTGAAATTGCTCAGTTGTGTCCGACTCTTTGCGCCCCCTAGACTGTAGCCTACCAGGCTCCTCTGTCCATGGGATTTTCCAGGCAATAGTACTGGAGTGGATTGCCATTTCCTTCTCCAGACCTTAATGTCAAAATAAATTGCCTTAGGAAGTAGTAACTGCCTTTCCTTATATTAGCTATAACATATTAATTGCAAGTGCTTTTTAAAAATCATTTGTAAAGTAGGCTCTCCCAACTTTTTGTATAAATATGAAAATATCCCTGTAGTAAGCAGTTAATAAAAGGGGATTCTTAGATTAATGGCTTGAGTATGGACTAGCCTCAAGGTCACTATTAGAAGTCAGGTTTGAAATCTAAGTAACTTCCTTCATCTCTCTTCAGATTCCCTGATGACAATTTGGTTGAAAAGAGTGGGCTTTTAAAATGAGTAATTAACATCATTTGGAAGAATTGAGCTTTCTTAATATAATCACAGTATGATTTTTAATACATACCAAACCCCCAGGTCTGCTATGTTAAAATACAGATTCCATAATTTTCTTACTGTCAGTGCCCTAATTCGGATGAACTATCTTTGTCCTTTGACAATGAACACCCACAGGTAGAATCAGAGGAGAGAGGGAGTAAACTAGTAACGAAGGGATTTGTATCCTTGCTTTATCTTCCTTCCCATATCCAGGAATGATTTCTGGCACAGGCACCAGCAGGTTTGTCTAGACTGATAACCATGTCTTCTTCCCCATGTTTTCTTGCCCCGTCCGTCCTAACGCTGCTCTCAATTAAAGGGTGGTTGAATCAGTGAATTCTTGTGCCATGGGCTGACTCTCTGCATCTGACTTGTCGTGTGCCAAGCCTCTGCAATGCTCTCCTAAGCCAGTCTGTCCTGTGCTGACCTTGTTTTTGAAAACTCTGGGAACAACACTATTACCAGTCTATCATCTTGCCTCACCCAAGTAACATGTAACACTGCTGCTTCAAGTCCTCTCTGCTTTCCCCGGGTTAGCTAGAATAAAACATCTCAATAATCAGAAACATTGCCTGCAAGTTTTCTTTTTAAAATTGGCGTTTCAGAGATTTAAAAATGTACAATGGCAAGAAGTTTACTTTTGCACATTGTGGCTTTAGAATGCCATTTCCTAGTCTGGCTGTGTGATTTCAATTTTTCAATTATAACATTTTGTTTTATTCCCAGCTCTTGTGGTAGCTGTTCTGCGCTTCATACAACTGAAACCAAAGGTTTTAAATCCGTGGCTGAATATTAGTGGCTTGGTGGCTCTCTGTCTGGCTTCCTTTGGAATGACCTTACTTGGTAATTTTCAGGTACTTCATTTGGCCTTTTTCATCTCCATCTCATGCTTCACCTATGATTATCACAGCCAGTGAGGTATAGTCACTATGTGGCCCATAAAATTCTCCATGGACTTTTGAACATTCTACAGTGGTTCCTAATATGCACAGGTTCTCCAGCAGTCAGCCTGTCTGATCACTGAGCCTCACCTCAGTCAGTTCAGTCGCTCAATCGTGTCCAACTCTTGGCAAGCCCATGGACTGCAGCATGCCAGGCTTCCCTTGGCCATACATGGGAAAGTCCTCACTGTACATCAGACATATAGCACAGCTATTGGGAAATGCAGCTACTAAAATAGCTGTGTACTTTCTACAAGGGCTTTCAAAGTACTGTATACTTTTTTCATAATAAATTGTATCCTAATCTATCTTTCTAGAAAACTAATAGGACCATTGCCTTTCTATAATTAAACATTGGACATCCTTATTGGATGAAAGCTTGCGTTTCAGATTAGCAGGCTCACGTGGGAGTTAGTTTGAAAATCCAGAATTTCTTTAGAATTTCTTTAGAGTATGACTTGCATAAAGATGTACTAGCCCTAACTCTTCTTCCCAGAAGTATAAAAATGCCAGGTCATTTAGGGACTTTCCTGGTGGCTCAGGTGGTAAATAATCTGCCTGCAATGCAGGAGACTCAAGTTTGATCCCTAGAGGAGGGATTCCTGGAGGAGGAAATGGCAACCCACTCCAGTATTCTTCCCTGGAAAATCCCATGGACAGCAGCACCTGGCTGGCTACAGTCCACGGGATCGCAAAGAGGCATACACGACTGAGCGACTAACACACACACCGAAGGTTATTTAAGCATAATTTCCCTTGTCAACACCATCACCCAACTCTTGACTTCATTTTTAAGTCATGGAGACCACTGCATTGTTACAGTAGTTGTCTGTTTTCCCTGCCTCCATTTCCTCCCCTGCATTCTCCAGCCCCTGCTAAATACTGCTACTAGAAACCTTCTTGCAATTAAACGCTGATCCTAAACTTCTCCCTTGTCTACTGAGTGAAATCCAAATGGTGAAGGCATTCCAGACACTCAGCACTCCAGTGAGCATTTCGTAATGTTCTCACTGAAAATAGGGTAGTGGGTTTTCTAAGACTGACTCTTGCCCTGAGTCCTCAGTGCTGATAATCCATTAAATTAGTATCTCATTCCCCTGGACATCCCCTGGTACAGTATTTTTTTTACTTAATGGGTCGTCTGACAGACAGGCATGCAATCTCACCAGTTCCTCTAATTATCCAAGGTCTCATCAATCTCAATAATGAGAAAGCTGCATTCTTAGAACCTATTGCCTTGGACAGTGAATTATCAGGAGAATATTTGAGGGTTTATCTGTTGAGCTCCAAAACATTAGGACACAGAGCATTTTTTATTGAGATTTTGGTGGGAATCTTCCTTCCACTTATGCTTCTGTGCTACAAGAGCCGGCATGTTGTAAAATGCTCAATAACTGTCATTTCTTTCATGGATGGATGGTCTTGGATGGAAGTTACTGAGTAGACATTTGTCTTTCACTTAAGTTCCCTAAAGAATTCCATTGATGGGTTTGTTTGATTGAACCACAAATATTCAAAACCATCAATGATGACACTACGTGTTCTTCATAGAACATTTTCTGGAGTATCTACAGCGATCACACGGGAAACAAATAATGCAGTTGCCTGTACTCTTTTTGTAATTTTTAAAAATTTGACCCATGTAATTAAATATGCCATCTATTTTTAAAATTAGATTTTTAAAATAAACAGATTGTGTATAGCATGGAAAGCCAGTTTTCTAGAAGTAAAATTTGACTTGGGGAATCATTATTTAAGATGTTTTTAAAATATGTGTTTTGACCTGTGGGCTGGTGGTTTTTTTCAAAGAAGAAAAAAATCCTACTGCACGACTGTATATTTTTTAAATCAGTGGACAATGATTTGAGCAGTTTACATCTCTGACTTCCAACTGAAACAACCCAAACTGGTCTCCTTTAACCTATTAACTGTATGAAGGTCTTGACCAGGAATCTTCAAACACTGTTGCCCTTTAATGGGTCTCCAGATATGGCAAAAGCTCATAAGTGCATTTTTCTTATTATAATGGGGGAGAAAAGGGAATTTCCTGGCAGTCCAGTAGTTAGAACTCCATGCTTCCCCTGCAGGGGGCACAGGTTCAACCCCGTTAACAATAATTGGCTATATTACAGAAAATGGACAATTTTATAAGAATAGATAACAACCAGCGTTGTTAGTTGTCCAGGCCAATGAAATCTTGACCTGCTTAGAACTGACCATGCTCAGTCAGTAAATACACAGCCAGATTCTGGTCTCATTTCTTAATCTAGAGAACAGAGTTTGGGGTTTATGTCTGTAGAAACTTGACATTTCTCTTTTTATGGGTAACTTTCCTGTTTTTTTTTCTTTTACTTTTCTCCAAAGCTTTTCTGGAAAATAAATTCAAAAATTAAATTACCGCTGCCTGTTCATTCATTGGCTCATCTAAGCAAATGTTTTGAGGTTTGAGGATCATTTCCCTTCTTTCCCTCAGAGTTCAAACCAATGGAGAATAGACACAGAGAGCTAGTGGAGAGAAAGGATTTGGCTCTCTCTACAATCTGTTAGCCCACTCTTAGAACATCTCTCTTCCTGTTCTCCTTTATGTGTTCCATTGGCCTGGATGTGTTTTCTGAATGGGCCTCCACAGGTCATTGTCTGTTCATCCCTTAGCTCACAAATGATGAAGAAATCCATAATGTCGGAACTTCCTTGACTTTTGGATTTGGCACATTGACCTGCTGGATTCAGGCGGCATTGACACTCAAAGTCAACATCAAGAATGAAGGACGGAAGGTTGGAATTCCACGAGTTATTCTCTCAGCGTCTATCACTCTCTGCGTGGTCCTCTGTATCCTTTGAGTGTGGAAAGGGTCTCTGCCAGTGAGATTAAAACACAGATGACTTGTCCTTGTAGAAGATGAGAACATTGCCATTTTCAGTTGCTTAGGATATACTGTCAGATCATCTCAGAATATTAGACAAAAACAAAAAGTAAAAGTAAAAACTGAAAACTCTCAGACCTACTTTTCATGCCAAAGAGGAGATGGATAACTAAAAATAAAACAAGCGCTGCCTGCTCAAAACTGTTTCAATCTGTAGGAATGGTGTCATGCATTCTCCTTATCACAAATGGCGTAAGGTTTCCTTTTGTGAAATAGATAGAATGCATAATCCAAGAGAGAATTGTGCTTTATTTCTTCCATCTCGACAATATTTTTTTCATTTGTGACTTTATCATGGCTCTGTTATTTCATTTAATTTATTAAACTGTAAAAATGAATTTTGAGAGACAAAAATACATTTCTATCTTTCAGAAAAACAAATAAGCTTTTCTGGAAAAGAAATACAAGATCTAGATTACTACGGCATGCACTGTTGTCCCAAACAAATAATTTTGAGATTTTGATGTGCTGATTCCCTTCCTCCCTTGGAGTTTGAACCAATGGAGAACAGTCACAAGGAGCCAAATGGGTGCCAAATAGGTGTGAAGAAATCAGCCTTTATTCCTAGTAAATTTGGAAAGGAGAATTGTGCAGGTCTCCTATCTCACACGTTAGAATTCTACTTACCCACCCAGTAACAAGTAGAAAAATCAGGGAAAGACAGAGAACAGCACTTCATTCAGTTGAATCCCAAATAGATTGCAGAGGGACTAGTCTAGGGTGGAGCACAGTGACCCCACCTACTATAGCAGAGCCCAGTGGAAGCAGGCCAGTTCCGAGCCCACCAATCAGATCAGTCAATCATTCCTAAGTGTTCACTCCAATAGGTCCTCTGGAAACTGTGGAGAAGAAGGGAATAAGGTTCCTAGATGGCAAACTGTAAACTAACACTATTACAGTCTTCATGAATAGCCAGTATTTACTGGGCACTTATAATGTGCTAGACATTATTCTAAGCAACTTTAAATATGTCTACGCTGTTAATCCTCACTTGACAAGAATAGTAACAAAGGTTAGTTACCCAAGATCACACATGGAATGGGTCAGTTTGTTTTAAACTCAGGCTCAGTTCTTTTACTTAGAGTGGCTTTAAAATATGAAAACATTTAGTGTTCAAAGATGTTCTTTAGTTAGTGGATTATTTAGAAGTGTTTGTTTCTTCTTCCTTTCCAAACTGCCATTCAGTCATTTTAGGGGTTTTCTGAAGTTCTATGGTCACGTTAGATAAAGAACATCAAGCCAAAAAAGTTGTTTACTACCAGTAATCTGAGTAAACAAGTAAAATTATTTTATGAGTAAACAGGTCAGAATTCTGCCAGTGTGAGATCTGAAGACGTATCCCTCCCCTATTAAGTAATAATAATATTGTTTTTGGCAATATTTTGAACCCCCAGTCAGAAGAGTATGTGAGGGTTTTGAATTATTTTTAATTTTGAGCTTATACTAAACAATTCTGATCCATGTTATTTCTGAAGACTTGGAACCATTTCTTGGTTCCCTGATGAATGGATTCAAGTCTAGTCAGGAGAGCAAAGTTTAGCTGAAGTAGTTCTCACATACTTTTTTACTCTCTGAAAATTACCAAGATTTTAAGTCTAAGTTCTGAAGGCAGAACTAATTCTAAGGGAACATGTCTGACTTTCTAAATAACTTTATTTAGTCCTTGACCTCTTAACCTTTCACTAGAGCATTGGTCCCCAACCTTTTTGGCACCGGGGACGTTTCATAGAAGACAGTTTTTCCATGGACTGGGGTGGTGGAGGGGAGGCTGATGGTTTCAGGATGTTTCTCATCAGGAGTGCCAAACCTAGATGCTTTGGACAGGCAGTTCACAATAGGGTTCACGCCCTCATGAGAATCTGATGCCTCCGCTGATCTGATAGGAGGTGGAGCTCAGGTGTAATGAGAGCAATGGCGAGCGGCTGTAAATGAAGCTTCGCTCCCCTGCCTGCCACTCACCTTCTGTTGTGCAGCCCCGTTCCTAACAGGCTATGGACCAGCAGCAGTCCATGACCTGGGGTTGTGAACTCCTGCAATCAAAAATATTGTGAACCTTTCTTCTTCCAAGCTCCTGCCTTTATGTATCCTGAAGTGTGTGTGTGTGTGTATGCATATAGTTCATATATATTCAGGCATAGACATATCATCTGTTCCTTTGGTTTCTTAGTTGCCTATTTTTATTTGGGCACAAGTTTAAATGCAATACCAGGAATGAAACCAGCCTACATAATATTGTCTGAAAAACAATAATAAAAACTTGAGAGAGGAAGGAATGCCACTTAAACATTGTTAGTAGCATTGCAAAGACAAACACAGCTTATATGGATGTAGCTCACTATTTGGTAAGTACACATTGTTCCATAGTCATTTGCAGTGTCTTTTAAAAATATAACATTAGTTTTCTGGCCAAATAATTACTTTGGAATTATAAGTCTTTAGCTAGTCTCACAGTTTATTAGGTCGCCATGGAGAATACTGGTCAAATGCATGGGCAAGGAGTCAGAGTTCTTGTGTTTGAACCCCTGTTCCACCAGTTAATACGTGTGTTACCCATTTGGCCTCCATTTCCTTATGTTAAGGGCTTCCTTGATGGCTCAATAGGTAAAGAATCTGCCTGTAGTGCAGGAGACTTGGGTAGGAAATGGCAACACACTCCAGTATTCTTGCCTGGAAAATTCCATGGATGGAGGAGCCTGGCGAGCTACAGTCCATGGAGTTGCAAAGAGTCAGACGTGACTGAGCGATAGAAGGCTACAGTCCATGGGGTCTCAAAGAGTTGGATACATTGGTTTCTGCCATACATCAACATGAATCAGCCATAGGTATACATATGTCCCCTCCCTCTTGAACCTCCCTCCGACCCCCTTGAGATTGTCACAGAGCCCCGGTTTGAGTTAACCTGAGCCATACAGCAAATCCCCACCGGCTGTTTTTTTTACACATGGTGGTGTAGATGTTTCCATGCTATCCTCTCCATTCGTCCCACCCTCTCCTTCTGCTTCCCCCGCTGTGTCCGCCAAGTCTGTTCCCTATGTCTGCGTCTCCTCTGCTGCCCTGAAAATAGGTTCATCAGTCTGGGCTCCCTATTTTAAACAAACTGAAGATAATAGGATGTTGTGAGGATCAAGCAAGATGCTCCATGAAAGCACCTAGAAACATGTCTGGCACAAAGGAAGGGCTGCATGTTGTGGCCTCGTATTATTAATGTAGATAGAGCTCAGCTGGCCCTGGCAAGTTCTTTGGCTCTTTTCTGTAACCTGTCTCTGCCCAGAGAAGAGCCCAGCCTTAACGTGGCCGACAGAGGTACTTTCCTTGACCACTTCTCCCCAGACTTCATCCTCATGGCGCAAGGCATCCACATGTACGCCGCCAGGGTCCAGTGGGGCCTGGTCATGTGCTTCCTGTCTTACTTTGGCACCTTTGCTGTGGAGTTCCGGCATTATCGCTACGAGATTGTATGCTCCGAATACCAGGAGAACTTCCTAAGCTTCTCAGAAAGCCTGTCTGAAGCTTCCGAATATCAAACCGACCAGGTGTAACCCTTCAGATTTTCCTTGCTGGGGAGGTGGGTGTGGCAGCGTGGGAGGGGCCAGGACACACCCATAGGACTTGACACATAACCTCGTGACACACCACACACACACACACACACACACACACACACACACACACACACATCCCCCCACAGAAACACACATTCGTGGCCACATTTGCCAAATGAGCTTTTCAGGGCGAGTTATTTAACGAAAAAGCACAAGCCCTGTGTGTCGAAACACATGCTGTTACACTGAAAATATAACGCACGACAGAGCAAGAAGCTTGTGCATGACCACATCTTTGCCCCTCTCTCCCAACACCCGCGTTCTTATTGTCCTCTTCACGTACTCCAGCCACCATGATCACCCTACCTTGGGTAGGGCAGGCCAAATGTGACGTGGGAACAACGCCAACTCCCAACGTTGCCTTCAGATCCAAAGGGCTTGGAACCAGCTCATGAGGAAATTGTGACTCTGGCTCTTGAAAGGACCGAGTATCATTTACATGGACAGGCCCTGTATAGAGATGTGACCCCTCGTAACCTGCAGATGATGTGGGATCAAGGATGGAACTTTCCCAAAGAAACTCCCTTCATCATCGTTCAGCGGTTGGCTGACCAGATTCGATGCTATAAGCTGTGAGAGGGAAGCCCACCACGTGAGTTGGACTTTCCTGTGACTGAGAAATATTTCCCAGTGTGAATATCTACAGGACCAAGGTCTGCCAGGCATGGAGAGATGGGGGCAGCCAGGGTCTGGTTTCGTTTTTGCTTCCATAGTACGCTATGTTTGGTTTTTATTTTCTACTTCATGATTTGCCTTTTTTTTTTTTTCCGTAAGTAACTACCATGAGTCTTTCGAGGTATCATGGATAAAGAAGGTGTAGACCAAACGCAAGAAATAAACTTGTTTGGGGTTCAACCATGATAAAGTGGGGGGGAAAGGTCACCTGTAGGCTCAATTTTATCTTTGAAGCTAAGAAAATATTCATAGAAAAGCACAAAGGTAAGAAAAAGAACTCCTTCTGGACATTTGTCAAAGATAGGAGTTTTAGAGCATCTTGTTGGAAGTTCAAATAAGAGGGGAGCTTCTCAAATGTACCTATTGCTTAAATTTTGTATTGGGGTGGGGGAGGTTAAGGGCTTTTCATACTCAGAATTTGTAGGAGCCAATTAGAAGGGTACCCTCCCCCCCAAAACAAATTGGTTCAGCTGGTCCCCTACAACCCAGCATGCAGTTTCCACCTGCAAAGAGTTTAGAACTCAAACTGTAGGCCTAGGCTTTATAGAGGCTGTGTTTCATCAAAATGAGCAGAATTCTAGACTCAAAATGTCTTGGAGTGGGCCAAGCTGACAGACGCTGTGAGTGCACTTTGTTTCAAGAAATCCCCAAATTCACTTCACGGGGACTTGAGATTTCAAGGACTATAATGTGAACAATGTTTTTTTAATTCAACACAAACTCTGAGCTTCTTGAGGAGGGGGTTCAATGACTTTTCACTTCTGTGTTTATCCCCACTTCTTAGCACAGTGCCTGGCACACATTAGGTGCTCAACCAACGTCTGTTGACTAGAATTCCTGGTAATTTAGAGTAGGAAAAGGGTGTATCAGAGAAAGACTCAAAGATGAGTGAGAGAGAAGATGACCGTTTCCTGCAAGATAGGAATGGAAGGAATCAGGAGGCGGGGGAGGGAGAATGCCTCTAACAGCCAAGTAAAATGTGAGAAAAAGAGTGTTCTCCTATTAGAAAGGCATCTTACTGTAAATAGTCCAAGGTGACATTTGTTATTTTTGAATACTGCTTTGGAGGGTTTTTTTTCATTTTTATATTTTAAAAATTTTATCAAAGAACAAAGATTTATGAAGTTTTCTTTTACTCTACACAATCCAAGTTAAATAGCTTTTGGTGATGCACTGTACACTTTTTAAGAGTATATCCAATAGCACATTTTAACAGAATCAAGCAATGACTGGCATTATTCATTGAGATCTGATCGCTAAATAAAATTCTTTTATGCAGAATTGTGATTTCTTTTGGTGGGGGGGCCTCTTCAAAGAACATTTCTTCTCTAATACTGAAGCATAGGTAAACCCAATGAGACATTATGTTGAAAATGAACTTCAGTGTTACACCGATAGCATATTTCTAGGGTGTCTGGCAACACCAACAACCAAGTCTCTGATTCTCCAGACACCAACTGGGTGTCCTACAATTCAGTTCAATTCTGACACTACCCAAAGTTATTGTCAGACTCCACCAGCTTAAAGGCTCAGTCCCATAAAGTTGCCCTCACTTCCTATGCTGGTCACAAGTGTCAGGTCCCCAGATTACCTTAGGTTCAACCTGGTCGTAACATTGGAGGGTTCCCACAACTCCCTACCCCTCCCTTCAGTGGTTTCCTGAGAACAGCTCACAGAACTTGGGAAGACAGTTTACTTCAATTTGCTGGTTTATCATAAAAGATATCACTTGGGTTTTCCTGGTGGCACTGTGGATAGGAATCCGCCTATGAATGCAGGGGACCCAAGTTCGATCCCTCGTCCAGGAAGATTCCACATGCCTCGGAGCAAATAAGCCTGTACGTCACAACTACTGAGCCTGCATGCTGCAAGGACTGAAGCCTGTGTGCCTAGAGCCTGTGCTCTGCGACGCGAGAAGCCACTGCAATGAGAAGCCCCTGCATCACAACTACAGAGTAAATCCCAGTCTCCCCGGTGCAGCAACAAAGACCCAGTGCTACCAAAGATAAAGAAATCAATTAAAAAAAAAAAAAAAAGCTATAGCTTCAGAACAGCCAAGTGGAAGAGATGCAAAGGACAAGGAAAGCGAGGGACTCAGGGGCACGCCATCCTCCCGGGGTTCAATGTGCTCACCAACGCAGAAGCTTTCTGAATCTCAACTGCTGAAGAGGGTATAGACCTTCCCCTCCAGCCCCCGTCCCTCACCCCTGCCTGGAGGTCCGGCAGGAGATCTGGCCACTTGGTCTTCCTGGTGACCAGCTTCACCCTGAGGCCATCTAGAAGCCCCATCCCATAGTGATCTCATGAGCATAAACTCAAGTGTGGTCAAAGAGGCTCTGTGAAAAACGAAAGCTCCCCCTATCACTTGGAAAATCCCAAGAGTTTTAGGGGCTCTTGGCAGGAACCAAAGACAAAGACCAAATAAAATTTTGTATCAGAGCACACAGACCCATAAAGACCCAGATGACAGAACCTCCTAGGAGTTAAGGCCACAGTATTCATCTAGGACGAGACCAGGGAGCCTGAATTTGGAGTGAGCATTCTTAGAGGAGCTAATGCAGAAGACCCAGAGAACACAATAGGAAACAGACTACACTGTGTTTCTGGTAATCCAGCTAAATCTCTTGAAAAGTGCCCTTCTTGGTTAGGAGAGAAATATTTTAAAAACAACATTCAAGGTTCAATAGTTTTTGATTCAGTGGAGAACTGACAGTGAGGTCAAGTTGTGTTACCTGTGTTATTTATTGGATTTTCCTTGCACATGGTACAGAAAAGCAAAACTTGCATATCCTGAAATTTGCAATTTGCTAGTTATCATGGAGACTGGTACATCACTGCTTATTTTTGTCCTTAGGCACTGTGTCAGGATGAATTAGGTTTTTGCCTTCCCAAAATAAAACTAATGAAACCAAAGTTTATTTCTCATACAAGGTGTCTATCCTGGATGAGCAAGGAGGCTCTGCTCATCATTATGACTCAAATACTGGCTGATAGAGGCTTCCTCTTTTTTTTCCCCTAGCCACAACTATGGACCATGTGGGATCTTAGTTTCTCGACCAGGGATCGAACTTAAGCCCTCCTGCTGTGGAATCGTGGAGCCTTAACCATGGGACTGCCAGGGAACTTCTAAGTCTTCAACTTAACATTGCTTCCATAGCTGCTGACAGCCAAGAAGATGTGGGAGACTGCTCACTGGTCTTAAAACCGCTATGAAGGGACAAACATCACTTAGCTTACATTTCGCTGGTGAGGGCAAATCCCCATAGCTAAGGGTGGCTCTCTGGCTGTGTGCCCAGAGTGGGAGAAGCCTCTGTGAACAACCTTGTACTTACTGCCACAAGATTCATATTTAGGTTTTTTAGGGGGGTTGGGGAGAAGGCAGTGGCACCCCACTCCAGTACTCTTGCCTGGAAAATCCCATGGATGGAGGAGCCTGGTGGGCTGCAGTCCATGGGATCACTAAGAGTCGGACACAACTGAGTGACTTCACTTTCACTTTTATGCATTGGAGAAGGAAATGGCAACCCACTCCAGTGTTCTTGCCTGGAGAATCCCAGGGACGGGGGAGCCTGATGGGCTGTCGTCTATGGGGTCACACAGAGTTGGACACGACTGAAACGACTTAGCAGCAGCAGCAGTAGGGGGAGTTGGAGGTGGGATGTTATTGATTTACTTTTATTGAAATCTAATTGATTCACATTAGGTTTTAAAGACTTTTTGAGTTACTGTCCTTCCTTTGAAATGGGAGAAGAATTGTTAAAGAACTCATCAACAGAGACTTCCTTAGTGGTCTAGTGGCTAAGACTCTGCGCTCCCAGTGCAGGGGGCCCAGGTTTGATCCCTGGTCAGGGAATGAGATGCCACACGCTGCAGCTAAGAGTTTGCATGCCACAACTAAAGATCCCACATGCCACCACCAAGATGGAAGATCTTGCATGCTGCAACTAAGACCCAGTGCAGCCAAAAAAAAGAAACTCATCATGATACAGAAATGGAGGAAGGAGGCCAACTGTGGGGTTGGTTAAACACCTAATTACAAGTGTGAAGAACCATCCAAACAGCAGCTAAATGACAGAAGTGCAATTCCACCAAGTCTAAGGACTCTCAGCCACATTAAAAGGTGTCTTGTCCTCCAAAGTAGTGGGAAGTTTGGAGAAAGAGAATTCCACATATGAAACAAGTTGATTTTCACATGGTATAGAAAAGCAAAACTTGCATATCCTGAAATTTGCAATTTGCTAGTTATTGTGGTGATGATAACTAGTTCTCTTATCTGTTCAGATTCCCTATTAACACTCCTCAAAGTGAGGGTTCCAAGAAACAGCAAACATCCATATCTGAAGCGCAAGGAAGGGAAGGTGAGTGAGAAGGTTAGGTCCGTCACTGGAAAATCAAAGATCTTTTCATTAACATAAATATTCTTTTATTTCTCCTGTCTTAAAAAGTAAACAGGGACTTCCCTGGTGGTCCAGTGGTTAAGAATCCACCTGCCAATGCAGGGAATATGAGTTCAATCCCTGGTCCGGGAAGATCCCACATGCTGCGGAGCAACTGAGCCCATAACCACGACTCCTGAGCCTATGTGCCCTAGAGCCACGCTCTGCAACAAGAGAAGCCACAGTGAGAAGCCGGTGCACCGAAACGAGAGGAGCCCCGGATGGCTGCAACTAGAGAAAGCCCCCAGGCAGCAATGAAGACCCCACTCAGTCATAAATAAATAAATTTTAAAGCAAACAAAAGAAACAACAAAAAGTCCATATTTGCTGTTCCCAGCCCCTCTCCCACTTCTTTTATTGAAATACAGTTGATTTATAATGTTGTGTTAATTTCTGCTGTACAGCGAAGTGACTCAGTTATCCATATATATATACTTTTTCATATTCTTTTCCATTACAGTTTATCACAGGATACTGAATATAGTTCCCTGTGCTACACAGTAGGACCAGTTCTTTGCTGAACCCACTCCAATCATGCTGTTGCTTGTACCACTTCACTGGACCTGCCTCCTTCAAGTTCTCCATGTCATGTTGTAGACACAGTTCGTTCTTTTAATAGTTTACACAGCTTCACAACTGGATCACCCACACTTTCTTCATGTGGCTTCCAGAACATCACACTCTTAGTCTCCTTCCTGCTCCTGTCCACTCTTCAGACCCCTTTCCTGGGCCGCCTCCTCCCAGACATCTAACGTTGGATGAGCATCCTAACACTGGTTCCGTGGCTCGGGCCTTGGAACTGTTCCTTCTCGTCTATGCTCCTGCTCTTGGTGACTTAGTCCAGTCTTCCAGTTTGAACTGTTGCCATCTACTCACCTCTCGCAGCTTCTCCAGCCCAGACCTTTATCCTAAATGCCAGGCCTATATATTCAACTACCTTTGTGGCATCTCCCCTCAAGGGCACCTCAAGTTTAACAGTCCTGATCTGATCCCTTTAAAGTCATTCCTTCAGGCATGTTCCCATATAAGTTAAAGACAACTCATCTTCAAGTTGCCAGACTGAAACCTTGAAGCCATTCTTATCTCTTCCTTCTCTCACACCCACATCTGTCAGCAAATTCATTCTGCTTTATCTTCAAATTATAGTAGAGTTTATCCCCTGCTACCATCTGGCCCAAACCACTTCCATCCCTCCTGGATTTCTATAATAGCCTACAAAAACTAGTTTCTCTGCCTTTTCATTTGCTCCCTTCGGACTGTCCTCAACACAGCATTCAAAATGATCTTAGATCACCACACTCCACTTAAAATCCTCCAACGGCTTCTCTTTTACTTAGACTAAAAGCCCAATTCACTGAAGTGCCCTACAAAGGCCAATAGGACCTGCCTCGTCACCTTAAAAAAAAAATTATGTGGCTGCAAGCCAGGTCTTAGTTGCAGCACCTGAGATCTTTATTGCCACATAAGGGATTAGTTATGGCATGTGGGATGCAATTCCCTGACCAGGGATGGAACCCAGGCCCCCTGCATTGGGAGCGTGAAGTCTTAACTGCTAGACCACCAGGGAAGTCCTTGCCTCTCTACTTTTCCTTCTCTCTGATCTAGTCCCTCTGACTCCATATGTTCCCCTCAGAGCTAGGCATGCTCTGACCTCAGGACCTTTGCATTTGTTAAAACCTCTGGCTTGACAATCTTCCCCCAGATGTTTAAAACTCTCACCTTCTTCACCTCTTCAAGTGTTACTTTCTCACTGGGGCCTCTCTGGCCTCTAGAATCCACCAACTTCAAGTTCATTCCAGCACTGTCCCTCTTTTCAGCTTTATTTTGCTCCACAGCATTTTTTAAAAAAAAACATGGTCCTATAATTATGAAAATGTTTAACATGCATAACACTAACACATTTTACTTATTTTATTATCACACCCTCTCTACCCCTAAAAGGCAAGCCCCATGAGGGCAGGGATTTTTGCCTGCCACATACCTGGTTCCTAGAACAGTGCTTGGCACACAGTTAAGTGCTTAGCAAGTATTTTTTAAGTTAGTGGCTGTTAGCGACAACCCTGACCCCTCTTTTAGTTTTATTTTCATTCTTCTTTTTCTTTTTTTTAATAATTAGTCTTGTAAATACGAGCTATTCAGTGTTCAAGACACTTAGGAAACAATAGTAACAGGGTCAGATTTCAGAGGACGCAATTGTTCCTCCAATTCTCTTAGCAAACAGCTTTCCTGTGTCTTAAGGAGGAAATTCTAGATTATAAAAAGGGTTATTTCTTATGATGTCTGCAGCAAGTAGGACACATTAAATACCCAGGTTCTGATTAGGACCTGAAGTAATCTTCATGCAAGCTCTGTGTCAGAACCTGATTTTCTCTTTTGGAGCTTCAAAAATAAAATCACTATTTTTGGATAACTAGGTATTTACCTGAAGAAAATTGCTTCTATTTCATGGCTTTAAGACAGGAAGCTGAGATGAGCCTGCAAGTCATACTCAGATTAAAAAAAAAATTTTATTCCGCACCACCACACACACCGTATGGCATGTGGGATTTTAATTCCCTGGACAGGGATTGAACCCGAAACCCCTTCATTGGAAGCATGGAGTCTCAACCACTGGACTGCCAGGGAAGTCCCATACTCAGATTTTTTAAATTTAGCTCGTCAAAAACTCTCCTTACAGATACTGTTTGGGTCAAGATAAAGAAAAGGGTATAAGTTAGAACTAAGAGATTTATTTAACAGTCAACACCTAACACCTCTAGATGTCTGTAAACCAAGTTTAGATTTGTGGCCAAGGATCATTCAGAGAGGCTGGAGGAAAAGCACTTGGATTAAACACAGGAACCAAGTGGATCCAGGGATTAGAAGCGCTGCAGAGATTTGCCCAGTAGTCTAGTTACGGCTCCAAGCTTCTACTGCATGGGGTCCAGTTTCCATCCCTGGTCAAGGACCTAAATTCCCACAAGTCACAGGGTGCAACAACAAAAAAATAATAAATTTTTTGTCTTTAACTTAAATTAAAAAAAAAAGAAGTACTCCAGAGACTACCCACTGATTTGCTTCTCAAATAGCCCTGGAGGCGCTTTCTCAAAATACAGCAGACTTCCACATACTGTCTATTAGTATTATCATCACTTGCCCCTGGAAAGCTTTAAACCCTACCCTTTTCTAGTATGAAACCTGAGAGCACAATGCCTATTATTACTGGGTGTCTATTTCCATCTCATTGCATTGTATTCTGTAGGTAACAATGAACTGGAATTTCAAGCACAGGTTGTTAGGAATGGAAAGAACAAATTTATGAGGCCCTGTGAAAAAGACAGTGGGTGTGATTTGTTACTCCAGAAGGGTGAAGTGTTAGTCGCTCAGTTGTGTCTGACTCTTTGTGGCCCCATCAGGCTTTTCTGTCCATGGGAGTCTCCAGGCAAGAATACTGGAGTGGGTTGCCATTCCCTTCTCCAGGGGATCTTACTGACCCAGGGATTAAACCCGTGTCTCCTGCATTGCAGGCAGATTATTTATCATCTGAGCCACCAGGAAAGCCCCAGGAGGGTGAAAGGAAAGGAAAACACAAAGACATTCTGAGGTTTCAAGCCTGGATGATTGGGGAGGTGGGGACACTGAGAAAATGGAGGAAGACAAAAGGCCACTGTTTGGAGGGAGGAAAAGGGAACCTGTGATACAATCCTGCTGGTCATCCCCTCCCCCCAACCTCCCCAACCCCCTACACTTTTGAACACGGGCCCTTTAAATCCATCTGCACTGAAAGGGACAAGTCGTCTGTCCACTGCTTGACACCGTATGACTCACTTGGCGACTTTCCAGTTCCTGTGGCTGCCTAGCAAATTACCGCAAAATGTAGTGGCATAAAAACAACTGTGTATTATGCTCACCAATTCTGCGGGTCAGGAATTCAGACAGCGCACAGCAGGGACAGCTCATTTCTGCTCCATGAGGTCTGAGGTCTCAGCTGGAAGCCTTGAGGGCTGAAGACTCAAAGCCTCTGAAGGCTGGTTTATTCATATGTCTGCAGATTGAGGCTGGCTGTCAGCTTGGGACCTTTTTTTGAAAATATTTACTTGGCTGAACTGGGTCTTAGTTTATTTATTATTTATTTATTTATTTATTTGGGCTTCCCTGTTGGCTCAGAAGGTAAAGAATCTGCTTACAATTCGGGAGACCCAGCTTTGATCCCTGGGTTGGGAACATCCCCTGGAGAAGGGAATGGTAATCCACTCCAGTATTCTTGCCTGGAGAATCCCATGGACAGAGGAGCCTGGTGGGCTATAGTTCATGGGGTCACAAAGAGTGACTAACACTTTCACTTTATTTGACATGAAGGATCTTTAGTTGTGGTATGTGAATTCTTAGTTGCAGCATATGGGATCTAATTCCCTGACCAGGGATTGAACCCAGGCCCCCTGTATTGAGAGCTTGGAGTCTTAGCCACTGGACCAGCAGGGCAGTCCCAGCTTGGGGCCTCCTTTCCTCTCCCCTGGGGCCTCTCCAGCTGGGCTAATTTGGGCTCTCACAGCATGGTTGCTGGTTCCCCAAGGCAAGCGTCCAACCCCTAGCTCCTGAAAAAAGTCTATAGAGGCTGTATCCTTCTCACAGTCTAGCCTGGAAAGTCCAAGTGTCACCTCTGTGGGCCTCTTTCAGTTGGAGCTGTCATAAGCTCCCACCCAGACTCAAGGAGGGAACAAAGGTCGCCACCTTCTTGGTGGGAGGAGTGTCAACGTCATATTGTTGAAGAGCACAGTGGAGCAACAGCAGTGAGAATGGAAGGGTAAGGGAAGGCTTCCTGGAGCAACAAAATAGTGTGTCTGACTCCAGAAGGTTGTGTGTTTAAATCACGTTGGGGTCAAAGTGTTATTTTTGGTATGACAGTATGGGGCTTCCATGATGGTTCAGATGGTAAAGAATCTGCCTGCAATGTGGGAAGACCCAGGTTCGATCCCTGAGTCGGGAAGATACCCCAGAGACTGGCATGGCAAGCTACTCCAGTATTCTTGCCTGGAGAATCCCATGGACAGAGGAGCCTGGTGGGCTACAGTCCATGGGGTCTTAAAGAGTCAGATATGATTAAGCAACTAACACATAAGGAACCTCAAAAGTCTTTCCCTCCAAGGGATTTCCCTGGTGGTCCAGTGGCTAAGATTCCAAGCATGCAGTGCAGGGGTCCCAGGTTCGATCCCTCCTCAGAGATCCAGATCCCTCATGCTGCACTAAGAATTCACGGGCCTCAACTAAAAATTCACATGCGGCAACTAACACCTAGTGCAGCCAAATAAACACATTAATTAATTACAAAACAAGTCCTTCCCTCCAAGGAAGCACAAATAGACTGACAAAACCTGTCAGAATCAACTTTTTCAAAATCCTGGAATGTAAGTAAAACCTTGCAGCAGCCCAGAGGGAAAGGCGTAGGCAAAAACAGCTGAATCTCAGTAAAAACAGAGAGTGTGGTGGTGTTTTAACTCTCTTTGGTCCCAGCCCTGCTCCCAGGCTCAAGGGTGGCCTTGTCAGTAACAGCCTGTATTTCTGGTACAGGTAAGAGCAGAAAAATGGACCCCATTTGTTGAGAATTGTGGCTGTTCGCTTTGAGCTATGTGTTAGTTCAAGCAGCAGTTGAAAAAAAAAAGCATAGGCTGCTTGTTGAAGTTTATTTTTTCACAGTCTGGAGGCTGGCAAGTCTAAGATCAAGGTTCTGGCCAATTCAGTTTTTGGTGAGGGCTCTCTGGGGTCTCTTCCTCCTCTTGTAAGGACATAAATCCCATTGGATTAAGGCCCCCCTGTGTGTGTGTGTGTGTGTGTTAGTCGCTCAGTTGTGTCTGACTCTTCAACTCCATGGACTGTAACCCACCAGACTACTCTGTCTATGGGATTCTCCAGGCAAGAATACTGGAGTGGATAGCCATTCCCTTCTCTAGAGGATTTTCCCAACCCAGGGATCGAACCAAAGTCTCCTGTGTTGCAGGCAGATTCTTTACTGACTGAGGCCGCTAGGGAAGCCCAGGGCCCCACCCTGATGATTTGATCTAACCTTCAGTTTCAGTTCAGTTCAGTCGCTCAGTCGTGTCTGACTCTTCGCGACCCCATGAACTGCAGCACGCCAGGCCTTCCTGTCCAATGCCAACTCCCAGAGTTTACTCAAACTCATGTCCATTGAGTTGGTGATGCCATCCAGCCATCTCATCCTCTGTCGTCCCCTTCTCCTCCTGCCCCCAATCCTTTCCAGCATCAGGGTCTTTCAAATGAGTCAGTTCTTCGCATCAGGTGGCCAAAGTATTGGAGTTTCAGCTTCAGCATCAGTCCTTTCAATGAGTATTCAGGACTGATTTCCTTTAGCATGGACTGGTTGGATCTCCTTGCAGTCCAAGGGACTCTCAAGAGTCTTCTCCAAAGCCCCAGTTTAAAAGCATCAATTCTTCGGCGCTCAGCTTTCTTAAGAGTCCAACTCTCAAATCCATACATGACTACTGGAAAAAACATAGCTTTGACTAGACAGGTCTTTGTTGGCAAAGTAATGTCTCTGCTTTTTAATATGCTGTGTAGGTTGGTCATAACTTTTCTTCCAAGAAGCAAGCGTCTTTTTAAATTTCATAGCTGCAGTCAATACCTCCTAAAGTTCCCATCTCCAAAGACAGTTACAATGAAAGTCAGGACTTTAACATATGAATCTGAGAGGGGTTGGGGGCGGTAGGCGGAGGGCCTGGAAACACAGTTCAGTCCATGACAACCATCTGGGTGGCTTCTTGGGGGGACTGGCTCAAAGCATTCGCCTTTATCTTGCCTAACTAAGAATTCCGCCAGGGTTGAGGCAGCTACCCTACCCAAGGGCAATTGTCAAAAATGTGCCTGGTGGTGCAGTGAATAGGAATCTGCCTTCCAATGCAGGTTTGATCCCTGGTCTGGGAAGATTCCACATGCCCTGGAGCAATTAGGCCCCTGTGCCACAACTACTGAGCCCAAGTGCTGTAACTACTGAGGCCTTGTGCCTAGAGCCTGTGCTCTGCAGCAGAGAAGACATGCAATGGAAGCACACGCACTGCCACAGAGAGTAGCCCTGGCGTGCCACGACTAGAGAAAGTCCACACCGAAACCAACGAAGATACAGTGCAGCCAAAAATAAATAACAGATTAAAAGACAAAGTTTAAAGTCAGTGGATTAGGCACAGCTACCTGGAGTACTGCAGAACAGCTGGGACTAAGGACAGACTGACTAAAAAGCTTGAGAGGAAAGAGTGGAGAATGAGATACTTCAGCAAATAAGGGCTGTGAAAAGTTCTGACATGTTCCTGGTGTTATGGGTTGAATTGTGTTTCCCCAAAAAGATCTGTTCAAGTCCTAATCCCCAGCAGCTCAGTTTAGAAACAGAATTGTTGCAGATGCAATCAGTTAAGATGAGGTCATCCTGGAGTAGGGTAGGCCCCTAATCCAATCTTCTGGTGAGCCTGTAAGTCAGTCTGTGAAGATGCAGACACATGGGTAGAAAGCCACTGGAGGTGGAGAGAGATCAGAGTGATGCCTCTGCACGCCAAGTAACGCTGAGCATCGGCAGCTGTCAGGAGAAGCGAGAGACAAGGGGCAGATTCTCCTTCAGTGCCTCCAGAAGGAACCAGCTCTGCCGACACCTTCATTTCAGAGTTTTGGCATCCAGAACTGTGAGAGAATAAACTTCTGTTGCTTTAAGCCACCCAATCTGCAGTTCTTTGCAGCCCTAGGAAACTAATACAATATTGTTGTTGTTTAGTTGCTAAGTTGTGTCTGACTCTTCTGCAACCCCATGGACTGTAGCCCACCACGGGATTTCCCAGGCAAGAATACTGGAGTGGGTTGCTATTTCCTTCTCCAGGGGATCTTCCCAATGCAGGAATCGAACCCATGGCTCCTGCCGCGTCCCCTGCATTGCAGACAGATTCTTTCCCACTGAGCCATTAAAACAAAATATATTTGTTGTTTGTAACTCCTTTTTTTTTTCCTCATATCTGGTTTAAAAGACAACTGCATAAAGAAATGATTATAAATCTGTGTTCATGGGCACACAATAAAGATGTAATTTGTGACACCAATATAGCAGAGGGATGGCAGAGAATGGAGTTATATGTGAGCAGAGCTTTATATCTATTAAAATTAAGGTAGTGCTAATTAGAAATGGATTGTTGTAAGATGTTAATTATAACCACCCAGAGAAACCACTAGGAAACTACAATAACTCAAGAACATAATGTAAAAGAAACAACAAGGGAATTAAAATGGCATACTAGAAAATACGTATTTAACACAAAGGACTGAGGAACAAGAAAGATACAAGAAATGCAGAAATGAATTTTGAAGTATATAATGCAGTACTGTTGACCATAATCACAATGTTATGTGTCAGACCTCCAGAACTTATTCATCTTCTAATTACAAGTTTGCACCCAATAGAAAGACGACAGAAGAAAGTCCTTACTAGTAATTACATGCAATTGAACTTCAATCAAAAAGCAGAGACTGGCAGAATGGATTTTTAAAATATAATCCCACTATACACTATCTACACAAAACACATTTTCGATGCAAAGGTAAAAACAGATTGAACATAAAAGGATGAAAAAAGACATACCATGTAAACAGTAACCAAAACAGAACTGGAGTGGCTATACTAAGATCAGGTAAAATAGAGGTTCAGACAAAAACTGTTACAAGAGACAAAGACATTTACTCGCTATAATGAAGAGCCAATCTAGCAGGAAGATTACAAACATATATAGACCTAAAACAGAGCACCAGAGTAAATGAAGCAAAAACAGACAATGAAAGGAAGAAATGGTTCAACAATAATAGATGGAGAATTGAATACTGCACATTCCACAATGGAAAAAGCAACTAGAAGGCTCAATACTATATAGCAGTTAGACCCAGTAAACATCCACAGAGCACTCATTCCACCCAACAGTGGCAGAAAACAACATTCTTCAGGGCACAGAGAACATTCTCCTAGACAGACCACATGTTAGGCCACAAAATAAGTCTCAATAAATTTTAAAAGATCAAAATCATGCCAAGTTCTCCAAGTACAATGGAATGAAATAAGACATCTGTAACAGAAGGAAATTTAGACAGTTCACAAGTATGTGGAAATTCAACACCACACTCTTAAAGGATCAATAAGTTAAAGAAGAAATCACAAGGGAAACTAAAAAATACTTTGAGATAAATGAAAATGAAAACACAAGATACCCAAACCTACAGGATGCAGTGAAAGCAGTATTCAGAGGGAAATTCACAGCTATACATAACTACATTAAAAAAAAAAAAAAAAAGAAAGAAAGAAAGATCTCAAAGCAGTAACCTAACTATTCACCTTAAGGAACTAGAAAAAGAAGAGCAAACTAAACTCAATACAAGCAGAAGAAAGGAAATAATGAAGGTTAGAGTGAAGATAAAACAGAGAATTAAAATACCCCAAAGTTTGTTCTTTGAAAAGATCCACAAAGTTGGTAAGTCTTTAGACCTCATATTCTCTCTTCAGCTTAAACGAATCTTACTTTTTAAAAAAACTTACTTATTTTTGCTGTGTGGGGCCTTCACTGCAGCACATGGGCTTAGCTGCCCCTTGGCATGTGGGATCTTAGTTCCCCAACCTGGGATCAAACCTGCATCCCCTGCATTGGGAGGCAGATTCTTAACCACTGGACCACCAGGGAAGTCCCTAAATTCATCTTACTTTTATTCCTACTACTCCCCTGAGACTGCATTTGTCTAATCCTAGTACCACTGCTATTCTCAACTGACTTGCTGACCAGCACTTGACATGTTTGAGCACTCTCTTCTTCATTTGGCTCACACGTCACTCCCCTGACTTTCCTTCCTCCATGCCCAACCCTTTTCCAGCTCCTTTTCTGACTTCTCCCCTTAGCTTGATCTGTAACATTAGAGCCCAAGGGCTTGGTCTAGACTTTCTATCAACATTCTTCTTACGTGTTATATTTTTAAAGGATAACTGACCGGGGTTTTGATAGCATCTTCAGAATGAACGCACTAATCTGATTTCCAGCCAAGGCAAGGCCCTCAATTCTAGGCTTAAGTTCAACTGCTTGTTGGTCATGTCTACATTGGCATTTCACACTTTACACGCTACAACTCAAGCTAAAAAATAGAAAAGTTTTTCTTCCAAATCCAATCAATAAACAAGTGCTATCATTGCCTCTAAAACACACTCTCAATGTGTCCACTTCCATCTATTTCCATTTCTGCCATCCTAAGCCAAGCCGCCACCATCCTCTACCTGTATTACCGTAATAATCTTGTCTTAGATCTAGCAAATTGTCTCTCTCAAGCACCATTTTATTTACAAACTGGAGATATTATAAACCTAAAAACATGTCCCAGACACCCTAACGTGTAGGAGCTCTAGGTTAGAATTAGATACTGTCCATTAAATGTACTAGCACAAAGTTAATAAAGAGAAGCAAGACTGAGAGGCAACCTTCCTATTGGTATTGCTGTTGGTAAGCAAGGTAGCAAAGTATCAGTGTTTGGAAGAAGCTGTAACAGGCTAACTTGGTGTTCCAGTGTCTGGCCAGCCCTGAGCAGCAATGTCAGTGGTGGCAGGATTCTCAAACTCTGGACTCAACTACTGTGGGTTTCCTTCCACCCTGTAATCCAGCAGTACCACCCACCACTGCTCCTCTTCTAGTCCTTCCCACTGATTTCACAAATGTCTCGCTCTGTGTTTTAAATCCCTCTCTGAATAAAATACCTAAAGCGGCTTCTGCCTTGGCATTTAACTCTGATACATCTAAATGGTTTTCCTGCGTCCACTCTTGCCCACCTACGATCCATTCTCCATCCCACAGAGAATTCCCTTAAAAATGTAACTCAGGTCATGCCATCTCCCACTTAAAATTCTCCAGGAGCTTCCCACCACCTGCAGAAAACAATCCCAACTCCTTATTGTGGTACCAAGGCCTGACGATATAGCTCCACCCACTTCTCTGATGCCATCCAGCCACTGGCCTGCGCTCAGTTTCTGAAATAAGCCAAGCTTTGCCCTAGATATTTACGACATGCTATTCCATCTTCATGGGACAGTCTTCCTTCCAGTTTCTTACTTGTCTAGTCTTGCATGTTCAGATTAGATGTCACCTTCTTAGCATCCTCCTTATAAAAAGCCACTGTGAGCTATTTTCTCTTCAGGGCACTTGCTGGTGTCTAATTTTCTATCATTTATTGTTTATTGACTGCTTCCTCTAAAAATGAACATACTGAGGCTTCCCTGGTGGTCCAGTGGTTAAGAATCTGCCTTGTAATGCAGGGAACATCAGTTCCATCCCTGATCAGGGAAGATCCCACATGACCCTGGACAGTAAAGGCCACAACTGCTGAGCCTGGGCACCTAGAGCCCAGGAGCTGTAACTAGGGAAACCTGTGTACCCTAGAGCCTGTCCTCCACAAGAGAAGCCACCGCAATGAGAAGCCTGCACACCTCAGCTGGAGTAGCCGCTGCTTACCGAAACTAGAGAAAACCCTCTGCAAGCAACGAAGACCCAGCACAGCCAAACATCAATTAATTAAACTTTTTAAAAAATGGATGTACCCTGAAAGTAGGGATGGACTTTATCCCCTTACAGCACACTTCAGATGCTTAATAAATATTTGTATGAATAACTTGGGTAAAATCTGCAGAGTGAATTTTATTTCTGTTAGAGTGTCTCCAATGCTTTGGCAAAAACTACAAATTATTCTTAAACATGAGGTGGAAGATAACAGCAGTTTACCATTTGGGTACGGGTGGTGGGAATAACAAACTCTACTGGCACATACTACATTCAACTTTGTACTCCAAGGTTTTGTTTTGTTTTGTTTTTATCCCAAACAAGTTCATTTTAACACTGTGTCTAGAAAAAGCAGTTATCCAAAATCACTGGTTTTCTTTTTAATGTAACTTAGGGAACAAAGAAGGAAGAGAAATATTAGTGGCTAGATTTCATTATTACTGCTGTTTTTTCCCAAACTACTCTGACTTCTATAATATCATGTTATGAATTTAAGGATAAATACTGTCATGGCTTTAAGGATAAATGCACTCATTTTGGGAGAAGGAAATGGCAATCCACTCCAGTGCTCTTGCCTGGAGAATCCCGTGGACAGAGGAGCCAGGCAGGCTACAGTCCACAGGATCACAAGAGCCGACCCGACTTAGCAACTACACCACACCATCATAGCTCAGTTGGCAAATCATTTTCCTGCAATGTAGGTGATCCGGGTTTGATCCTTGGGTCAGGAAGATCCCCTGAGGAAGGAGATGGCAGCCCACTCCAGTATTCTTGCCTGGAGAATCCCATGGGCAGAGGAGACTGGCAGGCTGCAGTCCACAGGATCGCAAGAGTCAGACACGACTTAGCGACTACACCACCACCGCCACACTCATCTTGGGGCTTCCCTGGTGGTTCATACAGAATCTTCCTGTGATTCAGGAGACCGAGGTTCGATCCCTGAGTCAGGAGGATCCCCTGGAGAAGGGAACGGCCACCCACTCCAGTATTTTTGCCTGGAGAATCCCATGGACAACGGAGCCTGGCAGGATAGTCCATGGGCTCTCAAGGAGTCGGACACGACTGACTGACCAACACACACACACACACACACACTCATTTTCTCTCTTAACGCTACCTCCCCGTGTGCGCACACACACACACAAACACAAACACACACACCGCCGTTCTCTCTCTTAATGCTACCTCCTAGCGCCATCTGCTGTTTTCTCGGGAGGACGCACTTGCTAGTCCCCAGAGAAACAGCACCATCTGCTGGACAAAGGCTGCCGTGCACCTGTCTTGGTGAAAAGTCACCAGTTAAGCTTAGCAACTCAAGACAGCCTTGCAGAAGGCCGAACAGGAAGCCCTGCTACCCCAGAAGTGCTGATAAGATTAGAGAAGCCCTTTTGCGTGAGGCTTCTCTAAGAAACCAACTTTATCAACCCAGGATTGAAAATCAGTGCTCCTGTGGGAGGGAGCACAACTGGGCTTCCTGGCTCAGATAGTAAAGAATCTGTCAGCAAAGTGGGAGACCTGGATTTGATCCCTGGGTCAGGAAGATGCCCTGGAAAAGGGAATGGCTACCCACCCAGTATTCTTGCCTGGAGAATTCCATGGACAGAGAAGCCTAGTGGGCTAGAGTCCACGGGGTTGGATATGACTGAGCAACTAACACAAGGCAGATCCGGATTAACAGGAATAAAAAGAGCCACAGCTTTAAGAGGCCTTTGTCCCCTGATATCTCTGCAGGCAAAAGTGAAAGGGAAAGTCAGTCAGTTGTGTCCAACTTTTTGTGAGCCCCATGGACTTCTCCCCATGGAATTCTCCAGGCCAGAATACGGGAGTGGGCAGCCTATCCCTTCTCCAGGGGATCTTCCCAACCCAGGAATCGAACCTGGGTCTCCTGCAACTGAGCTATCAAGGAAGCAGGCAAAATGCTTACCAAATTTAGTACCTTTGTCTCTTTCTGGAAATTCCAGAGGTGAGGTTTTTCTCCTTTTTCTGTTACTAAGGATCATGATTTGACTCGGACTCAGCTTCTAGCTCACTCCCCACTCTCCAGGCATTTTTCTTCCTCAGAACCAGCCTATTTGATAAATCAAGTTCTTCTAAGATCCTTTTCCATCACATTAATTATGAATGCATTTCTTAGGACCTCAGAAAGATCCTACTCACCTTTTTTTTTCCCCCTTCCTTCCCAGCCCACGCTGACAAACTGAATCTGATATTTCAGTTTTCTCTTAATTTTTTAATCTGTTTCTATCCTCAACTACTCACCATAAATTACAGTGTTTCTGGTACCCATTTTAAAATTTTTTAACTGGAGGATAATTGCTTTACAATATTGTGCTGGTTTCTGCCATACAACAATGGAAATAAGGTATACATGTGTCCCCTCTCCGCCGAAGTTCACGCCCACCCCCTCATCCCACCCCTCGAGGCTGTCACAGAGCACCGGGCTGGGCTCCCCATGTTATGCAGCAGCTTCCCGCAAGCTGTCCATTTCACACGTGGCGGTATATATGTGTCAATGCTACTCCCTCAGTTCATCCCACCCTGCCCTGCCCCCCACCACGCCTACAAGTCTGTTCTCGATGTCTACATCCCTATTCCTGACTTACAAATAGGTTCATTGGTACCATTTTTCTAGATTCCACGTATATGTGTTAATACGGTATCTAGTACCCTTTTTATTATGCAGAGTAAATGCTTCTAGCCGCAGACTGAATGCTTGTGTTCCCCCTTCCAACCCCAGATTCTTATATTGAAGTTTAACCCCCAAGGTGATGCATTGGAGGCAGGACTTTTGAGAGGCCTTTGGAGCCAAGAACGGGATTAGTGTCCTTATAAATGAGGCCCAAGAAGCTCCTCCACCCCTTCTACATGCGGTGACAGCGACAAAGACAGCCAGCGGTGAGGGGACAGGCCTCTCCCCTCGTCTCTCATCTTCTCCTGCAAGAACACCAAAATCGCAACGAGCTGCTGAACAACCATCAACAGGAGGATGTTGGAACCCACCAAACAAAGATATTCCCCTGTCCAAGGACAAAGGAGAAGCTGCAACAAGCCAGTAGGAGGGGGCGCAATCAGGTTAAAATCAAACTCCATACCCGCTAGAGACTCTTGGAGGACACAAACAAAACCTTTTGCACACCAGGACCCAGAGGAAAGGAGTTGTGACCCCACAAGAGACTGAGGCGGACCTGCCTATGAGTGTCCAGGAATCTCCTGTGGAGGCGTGGGTCAACAGTGGCCTGCTATGGGGACAGGGGCGCTGGCAGCAGCCGTTCTGGGAGGCACAGTGTGTTGGCGTTAAGTCCTCTTGGAGGAGGTTGCCATTAGCCCTACCATGAAAGAAAAGTGAAAGCTGCTCAGTTGTGTCCCACTCTTTGCGACCCCACGGACTTCTCCAGGCCAGAATACTGGAGTGGGTAGCCTTTCCCTTCTCCAGGTCGAACCCAGGTCTCCCCCATTGCCGGCAGATTCTTTACCAGCTGAGCAACAAGGGAAGCCCAAGCTCTACCACAGAGGTATCATACGGCAGCTTGATACCAGGACTGGGCAGCCTCAGGCACAACCACATGGGGGGAGCACAGCCCACCCATCAGCAGAAAACTGGATTAACGACTTACTGAGCATGACCCCGCCCACCAGAGCAAGACCCAGATGATGAATTCACCAGCTCCTTGGTCTTGGACTTCCCAGCCTTCAAAACTGTGAAAACTAGTTTTGCTGTTTTGAAGCTACCTAGTCTCTGTGACTTTGCTACAGCAGCCTAGAGGGACTAAGACACTCTCCAGCTTAATTCTCCACTGGCTAGAAACTGAGCATTCTCCTTTTCATTTCTTTCTAATCTAGTCCCTGGTGTATAATTTTCTCTCATTCCTTCCTTACTTTTCCAGTTGCTTCTCTACTATCATTAAGCAATCCCCTTTCTTTTGTCTTCTCATAAGCTTTTTCAGAATCTGTATGAAGTTCATCCTTTAATTACCATTTGCGGCTTTACTAACACTTACAAATTACTCCCATTTCTAAGATTTACTTATAGTAGTAACTCTTCTATATCTTCACATATCTTGCAAAGACCCTGATGCTGGGGAAAGACTGAAGGCAAGAGGAGAAGGGGACAACAGAGGATGAGATAGCTGGATGGCATCACTGACTCAGTGGACACAAGTTTGAGCGTAGTCCAGGAGATGGTGAAGGACAGGGAAGCCTGGCGTGCTGCAGTTCAGGGGGTCGCAGAGTGGGACATGACTGAGCGACTGAACAATAATATCTTCACAGTCCTCAGATCTCTTAATTAGCTACTACAACATAGAAACTATCGACATAAAACCTTTTATGTTCCCTGTCCTCTCCTATTTGCAAGCCTACTAAAATTATTACTCCAGAATTCATTCATTTTTTTTGATTTATTAGAACAGTTGCCTCCTTCAAGCATTATCTTATATACCTCAAACATAAGATTCTCAAAAATCTTAAGAAATCCACTTATTTCTTGAATGTTTACTATCCAAATGAAATAATAACTACTAAGGTTACCTATCGGAGAAGGCAATGGCACCCCACTCCAGTACTCTTGCCCGGAAAATCCCATGGATGGAGGAGCCTGGTAGGCTGCAGTCCATGGGGTCGCTAGGAGTCGGACACAACTGAGTGACTTCATTTTCACTTTTCACTTTCGTGCATTGGAGAAGGAAATGGCAACCCACTCCAGTGTTCTTGCCTGGAGAATCCCAGGGACGGGGGAGCCTGGTGGGCTGCCGTCTATGGGGTCACACAGAGTCGGACATGACTGAAGCGACTTAGCAGCAGCAGCAGCAGCAAGGTTACATATATATATATATATATCTCAAATAATGGTCAATGATTTTCTACTGGCATTCCATTAAAATGCATACATGCATAAACTCCCATATCACAAACACACACTCAAAATTAAGGCAAAAGCTAAACTAAAATTCTTATTTATCCAGTCTCTCTTCAGCTACTTTTCTGCTTCTGGCAGTAAGCAAGCTTCCATAAAACTGAGTGAAGAAGAAAATGCTTTTATTAATCACATGAAACTGACATGACATCCCATTAGGCTGAACCAGGATAAATAAAGCTGTTATAAAATTTACATTTCTTGCATCCATTTCATATTAGATATCAGGGCTCTAGGTCTTTTGGACAAATTTCAGTAAACCATTTATTTTTTAAGAGTAAACAGGAAGTAACATCTGTTCTCAAACTGTGCTAAGAAGTAGTTAGCTGGGCATCTCTGAAATCTGTAACAACGGGCAGGATTAGGGCTGTTTGGTTAAACCTTAGGAAGTACACTTCTATTTTAGCTGTTACATCAGTGCATCTTTTCCACTGGTAAGACAACTGCTTGCTGTGGGTACCACAGTGATCAGCAAGTTTCTTAAGCAATAAACACTTGGTTAATCAAGACTCACATGCATTTTCTTTCCCAACTCTGCTCTCTTCTGGAGCAGAAACAAATAACAAATAGCTTTGTCATTTGTAAACAGAGAGATTAATAGTTTCAAATTAGGTTGTTGTAATCTTCAACTCACAATTTAAAAGGAGAAGTAGATTATTATTAGGAATGTCTTTGAAATACTTCTAGTTTCAAAATAACAAGGCTTCTGAGAAACCACTCAAACCAATCTATTTTGATCCATGACTTAATAAACATTAACACATTTGACCTGTTCAGTCATAATTTCTTCTCTCAACTATACGTCGCCCTGCATAAGGGTTAGAGTTGTGGTCCCAAACAATTTCTACATAGAGAGCATCTTTAAAATAAGTTTCCTTTTCACTGAACTGAGATTCTTTTTTCCACAATGTGCTTGTGAAAGGAAATTTGAACAAACACACACTTAACAAACCTTCCATGTGTGTTTATCTGTATTTTTTAAGCAAATGCCTTTTACCATTAGAATAAAACTAGACGACAGGGACGACGCTGTGAAGACAGTCTGGGCTTCCTCGGGGTTCCTCGTCTAGGTTGAGGAAGGCAGGTACAGTTCACTGAAGGATGTGATGAGGCTGAAGTGGGTCTTCTCATCATCAGTTAGCCCTGCGTTGCCTGGTCTTACCACCACAGCTACATGCACGTCTGCCTCCTCAGCAGCGCTGGCCTCTGCAAGAAGCAAAATACGTGTAGGAAACAGCAGGATAGGATGCTTGGGATTTGCTTCAAAGCGATCAGAGGGAGGTGGGAATGCAAGAAACAAGTCTCGGGACTTCCCTAATGGTCCAGGGGTTAAGACTTTGCCTTCCAATGGAGGGGGTTCGATCCTTGGTCAGGAAGCTAAGATCTCACATGCTTTGTGGCCAAAAACACCAACACAATAAAACTGAAGCAACATAGTTAAGAAATTCAACAAAGACTTAAAAAAAAAAAAGGCTTCGTCTCAAAAAAAAAAAAATTCTTAAAAAAAGAAAGAAATCTGGTCCAAATTCTTTAATTGTTGAAGCTAAAAAACAGGCACATTGGGACTTCCCTGGTGGTCCAGTGGCTAAGCCTCCAAGCTCCCAGTGCAGGGGGCCAGGGCTTGATCCCTGGCCAGGAAGCTAGATCCCACATGTTGCAACTAAGTCCCAACATAGTCAAATAACTAAATAATCTTAAAAAGAAGAAGAAGAAGAAGAAGAATAGGCACATGGGGGTGGAATTACTGTTTTAAATAGTTTTAAATTTTTCCATAAAACATTTTTTTCAAATACGTAACTGCACTGACAGACTAGGAGGATGGTGTCTCCTAGACGTCTGAGCTTTATTAAGTGCTTATGAACGCACAAAGACAGAGCCATGTCCTGCTGACAGCTTTCTTCCGTTCCCTCCGATCAGTCCTCCAGAGACCTGAGCTGTTTCCCAGAGGACAGGCTGTCAGGAATAATTCCAGTTAAACAGATATGGGACCAATGGAACCCCAGGATCTAATCAGGCTAAAATACCTACTTACACCTGGAGCCCAAAGATGTCCTAAGCCCTGGCTAGACTGCGCACCATTTTTGCCTGGCGGATCCCTTCTCTTCAAGATTCAGCTCAAGTATTCTATCTTCTAGGGCCACCACCATCTGTATTAGTGCATCCTAGGTGCTCCTTGTATTTAGTTCCATCAGGACAATATGAGGGACATCCCAAGTGGAGCTAGTGGTAAAGAACCCACCTGCCAATGCAGGAGACATTAGAGACGTGGGTCCGATCCCTGGGTTGGGAAGATCCCCTGGAGGAAGAAATGGCAACTCACTCCAGTATTCGTGCCTGGAGAATCCGATGGACAGAGGAGTCTGGAGGGCTACAGTCCGGAGGGTCGCCAAAAGTTGGACATGACTGAAGCGACTAAGCACGCACAGGATAATCTGAGCTGACACGTATTACCTGCCGTCTCTCTTCTCACTGGACTATGAGTGCTTTAAGATCAGTGACAGCATGGATATGCTTAGTCACTCAGTCATATCCGACTCCTTCCAACCCCACAGCCCACCAGGCTCCTTTGTCCATGGGGACTCTCCAGGCAAGAACACTGCAGTGGGTCGCCATGCCCTCTTCCAGGGGATCCTCCCAAACCAGGGAATGAACCCAGGTCTCTCACATTGCAGGCAGATTCTCTACCATCTGACCCACCGAGGAAGCCCACAGCACGGATGGGTAAAAATAAAAACAGGACTTGTCAGAACTTCCCTGGTGGTCCAGTGGTAAAGAATCTGCCTGTCAATGCAGGGGACATGGATTTGATCCCTGATCCAGGAAGATTCCACATGGCACAGGGCAGCTAAGCCCGTATGCCATGACTACTGAGCCTGTACACTCTAGAGCCGGTGCTCTGCAATGAGAAGCCACTGCAGTGAGAAGCCCGCGCACTGTTAACTAGAGTAGCCCCGACTCGCCACAACTAGAGGAAGCCCAAGTAAAGCAACAAAGACCCAAGCAAACAAAGAAACAGGACTAGTCAAATGAAACCAAGTAAGCTACATATTGCGGGGGCTACTATCTCCAGCATGACCTGGGTTACAATCCCCTCCTCCTTTTGTTTCTATCTGAAAGATAATAGCTAATACCTTACATTAAGTTAGCAGCTACTATGTGCCAGGTACTATGCTAAGACCAGAAACAGGAACAAAACGAAGATCTTGTCTTCATGGAGCTTCCGTTTCCGTCTTAATCTTTCCAACAATCCTTAGGTAATTAGCGTTATATGACCATCCCCATTCTACAGATATGAAAACTGACAGCTAGCCAGAGGTAGAGCTACAGTTTGAAATCGTGTGTCAGACTCTATGGTCTATGCTCTAGAACAAAGGTCAGCAAATGACGGCCTACCGCTTGTTATCGTAAATAGTTTTACTGGAAACAGCCAGGCCCACTCACTTCTGTACTGTCTATGGCTGCTTCTGCACTTCGAAGACCAGAGGTGAGTAGCGGCATGGCCTGCAAAGCCTAAAATATCTACTGTCTGGCCCTTTACAGAACACTACTATCAACTCCTGCTCTAGAGCACTACCGCTCTGAGTGGTCCCCGGACCAGCAGTGTGGCAATCACCTAGAAGCTTGTTATAAATGCAATGACTCAGGTCCTCGATGTGCAACTACTGAATTAGGACCCGCAATTTAACAAATGACTCCTCTGTACAGAGTGTGAGGAAATTTCAAGGAAGGAAAACTGGCGAGAGCAGCGGCGCTGCACGCAGACATAAAACCCATGTGCAAACAGGGGAGGAGTGGAGACGGGACTCAGGCCTGCGGCCAGAGATGGACAGACAGGGCAAGAATCCAAAACACGCTCTCTGGAATTCAGATCTGCTGTAATAAGAATCCCCAGTAGTTTCTCAACCGGTGGGAAACAGAGCAACAGAGTGCATTAATTAAACGGTGACAGGCTTCCCTCATGGCTCAGATGGTGAAAAATCTGCCTGCAGTGCAAGAGATCTGGGTTTGATCCGTGGGTCGGGAAAATCCTCTGGAGAAGGGAATGGCAACCCACTCCAATATTCTTGCCTGAGGAATCCCCATGGATAGAGAGGAGCCCGGCAGGCTACAGTCAGTCCACGGGGTCGCAAAGAGTTGGACACGACTGAGCGACTCGCAAACCTCCACTCTAAGTACTAAAAGTAAATGGGGCAGAGCTGTCTCTTATATGTTCCCACCTTCTGTGAAAGGACTGTCACCTCCCAGAGAAAGAGTGCTCCACACTCCCCTCCTCAGATGCATTCCCTCAGCAGCAGAGGCGCTGCCTTCCACGCACCCCGAGTTTCCAAGCACAGTTCCCAAGCACCCCTGCCTCAAGCACAGTCCTCTTGACCAGCAACCCAGATTCTCAACCAAGCTGAGTCGTCACTGTCCACGTGGTCAGTGACACAGGTCAATGACCGTTTACATTACATCTCTTACCAAGATGACCACGGGGCAAGTCTTGTCTGTAAGCATCTATTTGCACTGTTTCCTTTAGAGACCTGTCTCATTTCTCATGGCTCCCCATGGAAACCTTCTTTATGAAGGCAAAGTGTTTCCAGTGCCAGGCTCAGCTCCCAACCTGGAGTGTACAATGTTAGAAGTAAGATTACTCACCTCGGGAAACATCCGTCAGAAACAAGATGTTGTTGGTTGAACAGCCAATGCTGCTGGCGATCTTTCGGTAACTCTCACTCTCCACTTTGTGTCCAATCTTGGTATCAAAGTGACCATCCACAAGCTGAACACATAGGAGGAGAAACAAAGATGCTATGAGCACATGTGCAACCCAGCCCCTCTGGTTCTCATCCCTTTTCTTTGAAATACTCAACAATCATAGTCACTTCATCCCCTCAAGAAATATTCTCTGTAGGTCTACTTCATAGAGAACTTTGTGGAGGCTATGAAAAATAAAGTAAGGTTTTATAGAAATAAACATCTGGAAGAAGAAAACTACTGATTCAATGTATGTAAGATCATTCTGTAATCTTTTCAGCTTTCTTTCATTTTCAATTTTATATCCAAAGTCTTTTACATATATATGCGCTGCTGCTGCTGCTGCTAAGTCGCTTCAGTCATGTCCGACTCTGCGACCCCAGAGACGGCAGCCCACCAGGCTCCCCCGTCCCTGGGATTCTCCAGGCAAGAACACTGGAGTGGGTTGCCATTTCCTTCTCCAATGCATTAAAGTGAAAAGGGAAAGTGAAGTCGCTCAGTCATGTTCGACCCTCAGCGACCCCATGGACTGCAGCCTTCCAGTCTCCTCCATCCATGGGATTTTCCAGGCAGGAGTACTGGAATGGGGTGCCATTGCCTTCTCCGATTATGCCCTACTTTCTACCATTATAATACTATATGCACTCAAACAACTTATGGACTGGGTTTCACCTCTGATGAAAAGGTTCTCCACATTGTCCTTTTGAGGCCAGCATGAACGGATTTCTCTAACCTGCCTTATTAGTAAGCTGTCATCTTACTTCCAAGAAACTTTGATTTTCTAAATAAAACATTTTGAAATTCCATCCAACCCAATATTTTATCTAGCGTTTCTGAGCAGTAATAGTGGCAGGCTCCCCAGGTAGCTCACTGGCAAGGAATCCACCTGCCAATGCAGGGACTGCAGGTTCGATCCCTGGGTCAGAAAGATCCCCTGGAGGAGGAAACGGCAACCTGCTCCAGTGTTCTTGCCTGGGAAATCCCATGGACAGAGGAGCCTGGTGGGCTACAGTCCACGGGGTCACAAAGAGCTGGATACGACTGAGCACACACACATTATATAATGTGATCTCTTGAATATTTTCAGAACTTTTCACAAACTAAAGATAAGCCTAACTAAAAACACTCAAACTAAAAACAATCACTCAGAGAAAGTAAGGTATATTAACATTATGATTTTTAAAGTTAAGAATGGTTTTGCATATTTTCTTTCTAAAGTCTGTCTCACAACGAGCAAGTGGAAAATAAAGTATTCATTACTGAACCTAGTAGGTAATTATGATGTCCTGTCTCCTATGACCTGATTGTTTTATCAGAGATAGCAGAAAAGAAGCTTAAATCTGTATTCAGAGGAGAACAGTTACCAAATAACGAAAGGGTTTTATAAATGAAAGCATTTTATTTAATATTTGATTTAGAACTAAGATGAAAAGAAGGAAGGTAAAATGAGACTGTGACAATCTCCAAAGCCAAACCTTTCTCTGCATATGGTAAAGAGTCAATAAATATTTATTAAAAAAAAAAAAGTTAGCTGAGTAAACTATTGTGTAACATTAAGTTTGGCCTGTATTCAGTTACTCAGCATTTCTTTCCCTTTCCTAATGACCATCCTGTCCACCAGGGGGCACAGAGACAGTGGGAAAGAAAAGGTAGCCAGGCCTTTCTCAGGTACAAGCGTTCATAGGTGGCCTTAAGTTATTTTGTGCAATAACATGGCCAGGTCTCTTCGAGAAGAATGAGGATTCTGCTAAAATAAAATCTGTCTCCAAAGTACTGGAAACAAATGAAACCACCGTGTCCTCTCAGGCACTCAGGAAGTCTGTGTGCCCTTTTCTGAGACCCAGGGACAGGAAGATCCCCTGGAGAAGGTAATGGCAACCCACTCCAGTATTTCTTTCCTGGAAATCCCATGGACAGAGGAGTCTGGCGGGCTACCCCACATGGGGTCGCCAGAGCTGGACACGACTTAGCGACTATACCACCACCACAGAGTTATGTGCTGCTATCACACATCTTACCTGACACCTTCAACAACCAAAAGCCATTGGTTTCTCTTCCTCTGGGCTGACAATTTTCTAATAATGACAAGATAGCTGGTTTATAAGCTAACTCAGGTCTTATCTAGCTGCGATAAATAAATATGTATGTGGATGGATATATAGCTAGCTAGGTCGACCTATATACCTATGTGGATGCATGTAGCTAGTTTTAATACTAGTCACCACAATCACTTGGGGTGGGTATTTCTAAATGCACACGCATGACCCTCACCCCAGACCTTCTGAGTCAAGATGTGCCAAGAAGTGCAGCCCAGGGACCTACAGCTTTAACAGACTTCCCAGGTTCCTTGTGGGCAGCTAAGCGTTAGGACTTCTTACAAAGTGCTACAAAAAGCCTTGGACCGGCCACAGTTCACCCTTCCATAATGTATTCCCTGTTTTTTCTACTTTTTTCAACTCGCACAGCATACGTAAAAGCAAGTACCTGAATGCTGACTTAGTTTCTAACTGTAGCACTCACAGTCACTATTTTATGCTTTGACGGTGCCAAAAAACAAAGTACTCAGCCCACCTACCTCAAGAATATCCCCCTCTGTAGAATGCCCAAATAATAGTTTCTGCGCCTCCACGCTCCCTGAAGAATAGACATACACCTTCATTCCAGCCTCTCGCCACTTCCTGACAGCCGGAACCACATCTTCAAAGAACCTAGAGGGAAGAACACAGAGGCAAAGTGCAGCAAGAGGTTATTCCAGCCGGATGAAAACCAGTCACACAGTTGCCACAAGTTTCTCTATTTGTGTACAAATGGACACCAGGGAAAGCACCTCCACGAGGCTGTGAACTCCTGCAGATGTCATGAGCGTGTCCCCAGAGTGCCACGGTCAGAGATTAGAAGCAGTTTCAGTGGAAAGGGGAAGAGTTGTTGACACACAGTCACCCTAATGACAGTAAAAAGTGATTATGGACAGAGAGATAAAATAAGAAAGCAAGTGTTTGAAGTCCTAAGGAATTCAAAAAAGCAAAAAAGAGTAATATTGTACTGCTGTGTAATCTTTGATTAGTTCATGACTAGAAAAGGTTATGTCCAGTGTGCCTTAAGAAAGCACAGAAGTACTTTTAGAAAGATCTGTAGTCCAACAACTAAAAAAAAAAAAAAAATTGGAGGACTCAAAGCTATTTGTCTTCGATTTGCTAGAAAACAGAACTACATTTCTTGAGAACTAAGACAACTTCAAGTTTTACTCTACAGGAAAAAGTTATGGAACAAATCATTTAAGAGACATGCACCACCTCACATTTGCTAGTCAGCAAAGCATCGTGTCTGGTGTTCCGGGTCCTGACACTACCTTGTTCACCAATTCTATGGCGCGTTCTGTTCAGGGAGGGAACACCACAGGAAACGGGTGACGAGAGAAGCACAAGAAACTTGGGAGGTGGACCCAGTCTGTTATAAAGGATCACCTGGAAAATGTCAGAGAAGTCGTCCGCTGGATGAAACACAACTCAATATATTACACAAATGGAAGGAAAGGGATGGACGATTTAGTTCAAAACCAGTTCCCGTAATTGTGAGTTACTTCATATGTTACTTTTCACTCAGAGGCAGGATTATTCTATGTTGAATCTACAGACTGATCTTGCTCCAAAGCAGGGCTTAGAAGTCTAAGATGATTTATTTCAAGCTCTCGGTTTTATAATTAAGGAACTAATTCTGAGAGAAGGCAGGGCTGACTCCTGTGACATGGTCTCCTGACTCCACTCCTTTGGGTGTTTTACAACGTGAACTAACTGATGTTGACTTCCACATCACTGGCCTATTCTGAAATTCTCAAGCATCCTTAAAAGGTGGAAGCCACCTTGTAAAGCACCTAAAGGAATGGCATCTCAATTGACAGAAAAAAGAAATATTAGCAGCTAGTAACCGTCTTGGATCTTAGGCTTTACATCAGGCAATGCCCTAAAATCCTAATACATGTGACTTACTAAGACTTTCTTAGCAATTCAGGACTCACGAGGCTCCTCCAGCAGGAGTGCTCTGATCCCAGGGTCTGTGGAAAAGTGGCACTGCCGACTGAGGAACCTCGCGGCGGCAGGTGCATTTCACAGCATCTTGCTTCTCCAACAGAGCAGAAGCAAGTAATCCTCACAGTCCCGGGAAGCACCCAACAGCGCTGTTACTCATACCCTAAGGATCGGGTATGACTGAGCTCAAGGGAGTCGCCATCTTCTAAGGCTGGAGTTGAAAGTTTCCAACCGCCACACCAAGCCAGATATAGGCCCGGGCAATTTAGCTGGGTGAACTAAATTTATCCCAGCTTTGGAAAAAAAAAATAACACACTCACTCGGAGTAAAAAGAATGCTGATTTTTTAGCTACTTTGCAAGTCATGCAACCTGCACTGAGAGAGAAAACCAGTGGAAAGTGCATTCGCGTTCGGGGGTGGAGGAAGTGTTGAGAGTCTCTTGAGGAGCTACGCACTCTGCTTTCATGTGCCCGGCCTGGAACGCCGCCCTCCACATGTGGCCCTGCAGCTGCTTCAGCGCCGTGGTCTTCCGGTCCAGGGACATCTGCCAGTACACGTTATCCACCACGGCCTGGATCATCCACTGCGGGTCATCCGCCCCACTACCAGAGGCTGCCGGGATCGGGACAGCCCCATCCAGGTGGGAGTCCTCTTCAGCCTTTAAAAGTCATCAACAACACGAAATCTGTGATGAGATCTCTTAAACGATACCTGAAAACTAGCAGACCAACTTTTCCCCAGCTACCATGAGCTCTGAGCACTGTCACAAATTAAAGTATCCTAGGCTTTGGGACTGAAATGAATGATTCCTAAAAAACAGTGGATTATAATTAATAAGTTTACAACAGCATTCCTGTATCACTAAAGCTGAAACTTAAACCGAGAGGCATGTTGCATGTGAGAACAAAAAGCACAAAATGATAAAATGTTGTAAGACCTGGTTTGTTGATTCACTTACTAGGATCAAACCTACTAGGACCAAACCAGGACTTCAGTTAAATCTGATCATTTTCTCTGCACTATAACTAACTGAGGAAGAAATCAAGAAAATCTTAAGTTTATGCCTGGAATTCAATGAAAAGAAACTAGTGACGCGATGCCTGGGGTTGATTTACATACAATCTCCTGCAATCAGCCCACATCTTGCAAACCTTAATAGCTATTGAGCCGGTGACAATGTGTGTGCCCAAGCCCTGAAGACGCAGTGATTCATGCACTACAACAGGGAAAGCCATACGTATGTTTCCACAACAAGCGTTGAGACACCAAAAAAGGTGAACAGGGGAATGTTTCAGACTAACCCTGAGTTATGTGGAAAATGTAACAAACCCAAACGCCCCATGCCCCAAAGGCTGTGATTCTCTTCAATCCAAACTCCTAACATGAAAGAACTTACACAGCCTCCCACATTGTCTCATGTAGAAAATTAACTCCGAAAAGAATTGCCAGAGAGTTTGCTCTGCACAGTATGTAAGACCTTTGCCAGTAAAGCAGTTTTAATAAGAAAAACAACAGAAGAGGAGTTCCACAGAGCACAGTGGTAGGAGTCAGAGCAGAACAGAGCGTGTGCAACTGAAGGCAGGTATAGAGACTGGGCAGAGGGGCATCCCTGGTGGCTCAGTGGTAAAGAATCCACCTGCCAATGCAGGAGGCATGGGTTCGATCCCTGGTCCAGGAGGAGCCCACATGCCACGGTGTAACTAAGCCTGTAAGCCACAACTATCGAGCCTGTGCTCCAGAGCCCGGGAGGTGCGATGCCTGAAGCCCACGCACCGTAAAGCCCCTGCTCTGCAACAAGAGAAGTTGCCACTGCAGTGAGAAGCTCTCGCACCACAACTAGAGAGCAGCCCCTGCTCACTGCAACTAGAGAAAAGCCTGTACAGCAGTGAAGACCCAGTGTAGCCAAAAAATAAAAAATAGATAAAAAAATTTTAATTAAAAAAAGAAGACGACTGGCCCGAGACTGAGCTGGGGTGAGAGGTGCGGGCCCAGGAGTTCTGTGGCCGGGCAGCAGGGCCTTATGCCGTGGGAAGGAGATAGTGGAGAACGAGGTGATGAAGTGTGGTCACAAGGAGACATTCGTGAAAAATGTGATGAAATGGCACAAGACCCTTTGGCATTCCACCCAGAAATGACTTAGTTTTATAAATACGTGATATTTGTATGCAATTGAAACAGCTCCAGAAAGAGGCAACTGTGGAGACAATAAACTGCCATGATCTGGCCGTTTAATTATGTGGATTCCTAAGCAGACAAGTCACGGCAACTTCCACGCTCTGTGAATCTAGAGCGCTTATTTTAAAATAAGCCCAGAGCATATTCTAAGCCTTCAGGCATCCGCAGCTCTAACACCCTTGGGAATGTAGAAGCAAGGGAACAGAAACGTCCCAACCTGTTTCCTCAAAAGACTGACATCCTGTTGGCACTCCTCTTCTTCCCAATGTGTCTGCAGATACTCTTTAACATTTTCTTTCACATAAGGAAATAAAATGTCCTAGATAAAAGTGCAAAAGAAAAAAACAAGCATTAGCTTTTAGTTGTTTGCATGAGATCAAGTTCTTCAACAATCTCACCTCACCTAAGTCTAGCAAATAAGACACTGAAAGTTTCATTGAAAATATGAAAATTGCTGCTCTGGACAGAAGGGTTAGAGACAGAGAAACAGATGAACTAGATCAAGAGTCAGCACCTACAGCCCATGTGCCAAGTTCAATCTCCTCTCGTTTTTGTAAACGAAGCTGTACTGGAATATGGCCACACTCACTAGTTTACTGGGTGTCTGTGGCCACTCTGGGGTCACAATGAGAAGGCGAATACTTGTAAGCAACACCATATGGCCCTCAAATCTCAACAGTGTTCAGTCCTTTACAGAAAAAGTCGGCTGACTCCTAAACCAGATGGCTAGACCACACGTCCTCGAGGGCAGGGATCAAGACTATCCGGTTTACACTGCAGTGCCCAGGACCTGGACAAAACAAACATCTGCTGACAGAAAGACGTCCACGTATAACAAACACTTAAAAATTCCTGATCCCCGTAATTCCTGTTTGGAAATCAGAATACCTACAGAATAGCCTATGTATTTTTTTTTTTAATTGGGGTATACTTGCTTTACAATGTTATGTTAGTTTCTTCTTCACAACAAAGTGAATCAGTCATATGCGTACATATATCCCCTCCTTCTTGGACTTTCTTTCTACTCCTCCATACCATCCACCCTATACATTTTGAGGTGCAAAACAATTGAGAAGTAAAGAACCTGTAAGTAACCTATGCACTGGGAACATGATCCCTCTTAGGTAAAAATTTTTATATTTACTTGTAATTGTTGCATGTGTGTCTTTTCAAATCCAATGTGACACATTCAATAAAAATTAAGTGTCAACTATACACTAAGTGGGGCTTCCCAAGTGGCGCTAGTGGTGAAGAATCAGCCTGTCAATGCAGGAGACATGAGACATGAGTTCAATCCCTGGGTAGGGAAGATCTCCTGGAGGAGGGCATGGCAACCCACTCCAGTATTCTTGCCTAGAGAATCCCACGGACAGAGGAGCCTGGCAGGCTACAGTCCATAGAGTCACACAGAGTCGGAAACAAATGAAGCAACTTAGCATGCACGCACATGCTAAGACAGGCTAGTGGGCCATGGAGAAGGGGACTGAAAAGATAAACAAGTAACAATCCCTTTTCTCAATAAGTTTCTCGAGAATCTAGTTGGGGTGGTGGTGGTGGTGGGGATAAAATGATGCAGTCACTCTATAAAGGAGTCTGGCAGTTTCTTTAAAAGTTCAACAGCTTATGATATGACCCAATGATTCCATCCAATGTTCCATCCCAAGAGAAACGAAAACTGTTCACAAGAATTGGATGTGAATGTGTCATGAAAAAGTGGAAGTGTTAGTCACTCAGGCGTGTCCGACTGTTTGTGACTCCGTGGACTGTAGCCACTAGGCTCCTCTGTCCATGGCATTCTCCAGGCAGGAACACTGGAGTGGGTAGCCATTCCCTTCTGCAGGGAATCTTCCCGACCCAGGGATGAAACCTGGGCCTCCTGCAGTACAGGAAGATTCTTTACTATTCAAGTCACCAGGAGATGAGTCATACTAGTGAAAAAGTGGAAACAATCCAAATGGCCATCAATCAACTGGCAAATGGGTAAACAGAAAATTCATACAACAGAATACTGATACATGCGACTGCATGGATGAACCTCAGAAACATCATGCTAAATAAGAGAAATATGACACATAACCATATTCGGTATGAGTCCATTTATAGTGAAATGACAAAAAACAAAAATATCTAAAACAGATACTAAATTGGTGGTTACGCTGGAGTGAGGAGTATGCAAATAGCCACAGAGGGGTTCATGAACCTTCCTCAACTACACTGTGATACATTACCTCCAGGTGTAATAACTCTCTTTTCTCATTTGAAAGTTAACACAGGTTTGTTTCATAGAAATTTTCGAAAATATAGAAATGTACAAAATAAAAATCATGATAATCTCATGATCATCTTTCTTTAGGGAACTTTTTTTTTAATGTGAAAAAAAATTTTTTTAATAAATAAATACAGAGACGTCTCTGGTGGTCTAGTGGCTAAAACGCTATGCTCTCAATGCTGGGGGCCCAGTTCTGATTCCAGGTCAGGGAACTAGAGTCCACATGCAGCAACTAAGACCCAGTGTAGCCAAGAAAATAAATATATATTTAAAAATACTACTTTTAAAAAATTAGTGAGGGGGGTGGGGGAATTATAATACGGTGCAATGGGTGAGACAGAGCATGAACAGAATGCTTGGCAGACCCAGGGCGTGATGGCCCTGCAACAGTTTTAGCAAGGACCAGCCTGGAAAAAAAGGGAAATGAACAGATGCCGTGAATGCAGACACCAGGTAGATAATTCAGACAAGGCCTTACATTTCAAGGGAAAGTCTATAATCAAGTTGAACCCAAGAAGTCTGCTTATTTAAACTGATTTACTCATTTATTTACTCAAATATGTCCTGAATGCCCAGCAGAGGGGCAGGCCCTTGCATAAGCGCTGAGGATACAATTGTGAGCAAAACCTATACAGGATCCCGAATCTCAAGGAGCCAAGTAGCAGAAATAGAACATTAAAGATGGTACTTTAATAAATAGTACAAACGAGAGAAGTAATATTAAGGCATAAAACAGGGAAGTCTGACCTGTGAGGAAGGTCAGGGAAGGCTTCGCTGGAGAAGTGACCACAGAACTGAGATCTAAAGCAACGATCCTCACAGTGAGATTCAGTCCGGGGGGTCTTGGGAACCCTTTTAGGTGGCTCCAAGAGGTCAAACTATTTTCATAAAAATACTAAGATCATTTGCCTTTTCCACTTTACTCTTTCCCAAGTTGTACAATAGAGCTTCCCAGCGTTAACACAATGAATGATGCTACAAAGAGGCCCAGTGTAGACGAGAATCCAGCCGTCTTCCTAGCCAGTTTATAAAATGCAAAACACTGTCTAAAACAGTCTTCTAGCCACGTTTTCCAAAAGAATGGGAATATTTTTCATAAAAATATATTATTTATTGGGGCTTCCCAGGTGGCACTAGTGGTAAAGAATCCACCTGCCAATGCAGGAGATGTAAGAGATGTGGGATCGATCCCTGGGTTGGGAAGATCCCCTGGAGGGGGGCATGGCAACCCACTCTGGTTCTCTTGCCTGGACAAGTCCATGGACACAGGAGCCTGGCAGGCTATGGTCCACAGTGTCACACAGAGTCGGACACAACAGTGCACACACACATGTATTGTTTATTAATGTTAACAAAGTAAAGGGGCTTATTGTTTAAAATGAATAAGTTTTTTTAAATTTCTGTTTCAACTGCTAATATGGTAAATGTTGATCAGTATAACCCACATAAAAGCTTTTTGGGGCCTCAGTGATTTTTAAAAAATATTTATTATTTTTATTTGGCTGTGTTGGGTCCCAGTTGTGGGTCTTGGGCTTTCCCTGAGCCATATGGGATCGCAGTTCCCCAATCAGGGCTTGAACTCACGTCCCCTGCATTGGAAGGTGGACTCTTAACCACTGGACCACCAGGGAAGTTGGGTCCTCAGTAAATTTTAAGTGTACAAAGAAACCTTGAGAATAAGAAGCCTGAGAACCACCAAAAGAAAATAGGCTTAATTTGGAGAAGATGAGAGGAGAGGATTCCATACAGAGAGAATGGTGTGGGCATAGGGTCACCTGATAGAAGCCAGGGGTTTTCAAATGTCCTGGGGAAACAGGACATTTGATGTCCCGTTTTCACATCACCTGGGGATGTGCAGAGGCCCTGAAGAAAAGCAATCCTCGTCCCTGCAAAGGGGGCTCACTTACTGTAAAATAAGAATGGGCTCCAATTCATGAAGCGCCAGCACGTGCTATTACAGGGTCATTGTGCCCGACAGAATGCCTGGCTTCTGCAGATTAGTGCTAGCTAGTACCAGCCCGCCACCCAGCGTGGTCCTGAAAACCACTGATCTGTGTCCTCTCCCTCCCTTCCCACTTCCTCTTTATTACTTCTGGATTGTAAGATTTTAACTAGTAATACTACTACAAGAGTGAACAAGGGCAAAAAGAGAAGAAAGATGCTGGTTGAAGGGGAGGGGGTGGAGGATGGGCAACAAAGATGGAGAGAATTAAGAGGTACAAACTTCCAGTTATAAAATAAATGAGGAAGTACTGAACAGCATAGGAAATACAGTCAATATTAATGTAATAACTTTGTATGGTGACAGATGGAAACTAATCATGGTGATCATTTTGTAATGTACAGAAATATTAAATCACTACGTTGTACACCTGCAACTGATTTAATATTGTAAGTTTGTGATTCTTCAATTGAAAAACAAAAAAAGGAAGCTAGCAGACTTTTTATTTTATTTCCTGCTAACAGACCCGAGGGATGATATGATTAGGACATAGTTAACAGATTGTTATGAACAAAACCATGTGGGGTTTTTTTTTTTTTGGTGGGTATAGAATTTTTCTGACTGGAACAAAAGCTTGGCTCCATAACCAGATTTTTTTTTTTTTAATTTCAGAAGACTCAATTCTAAGTTCAACTTAAATTGCACTCCCAAATGAAAATACACAACACAAGAATATTATTACCGGTTTTTTCTTTTTTTAAATGGTAGGACTCATCATACTATGTTATTCAAATTTCACCTGCCCCAGTAAAAACAAAGAAGTCATTCAGTTTCGTTTGTTCTCATGTGGCATTCCAGTAGCACTCAGCAGATTCTGAAGCATATAAACAGTGTGATCAGGCAAAATTTTCAGCATATTTGACATAAAAGCTTTGTTTAAACTCAATAAAAACTCATTCTTGATCTTAAAGAAGGAAAATGAGCTAAGATTAATTGCTTTTTTCTGCAAGAAATTCCTTTTACTGTTCTGTTTCTTAAAAAAAAACAAAAACCTTTCATTGACGTATAGTTGATTTACAATGCTGTGTTGGGGTTTTTTTCGGCCATACCCTGTGGCATGTAGGATCTTAGTTCCGCATCCAGGGACCAAATCTGCACCCCCTGCACTGGAAGGCAGAGTCCTAACCGCTAGACTGCCAGGGAAAGTGTCAGTCACTCAGGCATATCCAACTCTGCGACTCCATGGACTGTAGCCCGCCAGGCTCCTCTGTCCATGGAATTCTCCAGGCAAGAACACTGGAGTGGGTAGCCATCTCTTTCTCCAGGGGATGTTCCCGACCCAGGGACTGAACTCGTGTTTCCTGTACTGGCAGGCAATCTTTACCCTTTCCCATATATTTCTGATTTTCTTTAAATAGTCAAGTTTTCCCAGGATGTTCCTCCTCATGCCTTCCTTTCTCTGGCTTAGCATCTCTCCTGCATGCATGCACCATGGCAGGACTGTAAACCAGCCCTTACTTGAGAGAGTGCCATCTGAGAAGATGGGGCAGAAGGAAGGTGCGCACACACAGCTCTTCCTCTCCTAGGCAGACACACATGTGCAGAAAGGAAAGCAAAAAAAGGGCTTACTGTCACACTGCGGAGGCTGCAAATTAATGGAAACGTTCTAAACCATCATCAGCTAGACAATATAAGCGCATATTCATACTCTATAACATTACTTCGCAGTTAACAATGAATGTACTAAAATTCTGTATTTATCAATATGAACAGAAACTCTAACATATGAATAAAACCAACACAAAGTGGGATGTACCAAGGGCTTCAGGTATAGCTGTAATGATTTCTTTCTTTAAGATCTGAAATAAACATCATATGAAAGTTTAGTTAGCTTTGTGGTGGGTGCAGAGTTACTGCACTAGTCTTTATCCTTGTTTATTTTAAATGTGTTACAATTAAAAAAACAAACCAACTCTGATCCCTCATGCTACACCTTTCTCATCTGGTCCTTCTCCTCCAGCATCCTGCCTCCATTGTTCCCCAACTTCTAAGCAACTGAAAATACTCCCTAAGGAAAAGTTTTGGTCAGATTCAGGGCCACTCAGAGTTGGAAGCCCTCAAAGGCTTTTTAAACGCATACAGTGCTATACTCCTTGGGCTCCACAAAATTAAATTTCCTATATCCAACTTTATTGGTACCAAGAACAATTCATCAAGAGCCTGTTAATCCTGAGAGCAGGTACAGACTCTGGGCAGTCTGCCAAACCAGGGTTCTACCTCTTTCTTTCACTAACCGTGTTTGAGTAACTTATCCTCTTTGAGCCTACTTTCTCATCTGCTAAATGGCGATGATAATACCAAGCAAAGTCACTGCGGTCACTAGAGGTAATTAGATAGATGAAAACACCCAGTTCCTTACCACTAATTACATACTCCAGCACAAACATTTTAACACAGCAAGATCACCTTTACCCCAATTTAGTGACAAATGACAGCAGAGAAGTCCCCAGAGAACAAATCACAAAGATAACCAATTCATTTCTTCAACATCTACTGAGGACTTATTGAGTGCCACACGTTTCTAATTATATTTATTTTTATTTACTTTTTGGCTGCTCGGCATGTGGGGTCTTAGTTCCCAGACCAGGGATCAAACCCAGACCCTCTGCAGTGGAAGCACAGAGTCCCAACCACTGAACCATCAGGGAAGTGCCACCAGACATTTCTGATAATGGAGTGATAGACCACAGACCTTTTCCTTGGAGAACTCACAGAAATAAAAGGTCCAGATCTCAAGCAGTCCTGTTTAGGAGAAGCTTCAGAAATTAGAATCTACTTTAGAACTTCTGAGCATCCAATTTGCCTCTTTCCTCTATACGTAAAACTCCCCTCTGCACTGACTAAGCACACAAGGGTAGACAATGAAGTCAGAACTCAGGGTAACTGGAATTGGGAGGTTAGCAGACTGAACAGTCTATTTTAGCGTGAGTGTTATTGGACAACATAAAAGTACATGGGGCAAATAACTAAACTGTGAAGATTTTATCTATTCTTTCAACATCCTTCAGTTCAGTTCAGTTCAGTCGTTCAGTCATGTCCGACTCTTTGCGACCCCATGAATCGCAGCACGCCAGGCCTCCCTGTCCATCACCAACTCCCTGAGTTCACTCAGTCTCACGTCCATCAAGTCAGTGATGCCATCCAGCCATCTCATCCTCTGTCGTCCCCTTCTCCTCCTGCCCCCAATCCCTCCCAGCATCAAAGTCTTTTCCAATGAGTCAACTCTTCCCATGAGGTGGCCAAAGTACTGGAGTTTCAGCTTCAGCATCATTCCCTCCAAAGAAATCCCAGGGCTGATCTCCTTCAGAAAGGACTGGTTGGATCTCCTTGCAGTCAGGCCTCCCTGTCCCTCACCATCTTCTGAAGTTTGCCCAAGTTCATGTCCATTGTATTGGTGATGCCAACCAGCCACCTCATCCTCTGATGCTCTCTTCTCCTTCTGCCCTCAACCTTTCCAGCATCAGGGACTTTTCCAAAGAGTCGACTGTTCGCATCAGATGACCAAAATACTAGAGCTTCAGCTTCAGAATCAGTCCTTCCAACAAGTATTCAGGGCTGATTTCCCTTGACTGGTTTGATCTCCTTGAGGTCCAAGAGACTTGCAGGAGTCTTCTCCAGCACATTTTGAAGGCCTCAATTCTGTGGCATTCTGCCTCTTTTAGGGTCCAGGTCTCAGAACCATACATGACCAGTGGAAGACCATAGCCTTGACTATACAGACCTTTGTCGGCAAAGTAATGTCTCAACACACAATCTAGGTCTGTCATAGCTTTCCTGCCAAGAAGCAATCATCTTCTGATTTCATGGCTGTAGTCATCATCTGCAAAGATTTCAGAGCCCAGGAAGAGGAAATCTGTCACTACGTCCACCTTTTCCCCTTCTATTTGCATGAAGTAATGGGGCCAGATACCACGATCTCAGATTTTTAACTAATATTTAAGGTGGCTCTTTCACTCTCTCCTTCACTCTCATCAAGAGGTTCTTTAGTTCCTCTTCGCTTTCTGCCATTAGAGTGGTATCATCCGCATATCTGAGGTTGCTGATGTTTCTCGCGCCTACCTTGATTCCAGCCCGGCATTTCTCATGATATGCTCAGCATATAGGTTAAACAAACAGGGTGACAGCTGACAGCCCTGTCGTACACTTTTCTCGATCTTGAGCCATCAGCTGCTCCATACGGGGTTCTAACTTGCTTCCTGACCCGCACACGGGTTTCTTAGGTAAGATGGAGGAGGAGGATGGAGTGGAGAAGGGGAGAGTGGCAAACCACTCCATTATACCTGCCACGAGAACCTCATGAACTATGTAAAAGGACAAAAAGATAGGACACCGAAAGATGAGTCCCCCAGGTTGGAAGATGTTCAATATACTACTGGGGAACAGCAGAGGAGAACTACTAACAGCCCCAGAAAGAATGAAGCGTCTGGGCCAAAGCGGAAATGACGCTCAGCTGTGATGTGGTCATGAAAGTAAAATCCGATGCTGCAAAGAACAGTACTGCATGGGAACGTGGAATGTTAGGTCCATGAATCAAGGTAAACTGGACGTGGTCAAGCAGGAGATGGTAAGAACACACAGCGACATCCTAGAAATCAGTGAACTAAAACTGGACAGGAATGGGCAAATTTAATTCAGATGACCATTATATCTACTACTGTGGGCAAGAATCCCATAGAATAAACAGAGTAGCCCTCATAATCAGTAAGAGTCCAAAATGCAGTACTTGGGTGCAACCTCAAAAATGACAGAATGATCTCGGTTCATTTCTAAGGCAAGTCATTAAACATCACAGTAATTCAACTCTATGCCCCAACCGCCGATGCTAAAGAAGCTGAAGTTGATCGGTTCTATGAAGATCCAGAAGACCTCCTAGAATTAACACCAAAAAAAGATGTCCTATTCATCATTGGGGACTGGAACACAAAAGTAGGAAATTAAGAGGCATCTGGAGTAACTGGCAAGTTTGGCCTTGAAAAACAAAACGGTACCAAGTAAGAATATTCTAAACACAAATTTTTTAAAGCGGGTAGTGGGACTTCCCTGGCGACCCAGTTAAGACTCTGCTTACACTGCAAGGGGGCACGAGTTCAATCCCTGATCAAGGAGCTAGGATCCTGCAGTGCCACGCAGCATGGCCAAAAAATAAGTAAATAAATAAAGCTAATGCTTATCGCCCAAACCTGCCCATTGAAAAATTTCAGGCTTTAAAAGTAATTCGAGAACAGCAATGATAAATTCTTTAACTTCAGTTATAATCCACTTATAGACAATTTCACAATTCTACAGTATGAAAAAAAATGCTGTAATGAACCCAGGATTCTACAAACATGTAAGTATTTTTAGTCTACCAGGCACCTAAAGGGTTGTTACAGTTTAGTAGTATGTATGAGGCTTTCCTGGTGGCTCAGCTGGTAAAGAATTTGCCTACCATGCAGGAGACCTGGGTACGATCCCTGGGTTGGGAAGATCCCCTGGAGAAGGGAAAGGCTACCCACTCCAGTATTCTGGCCTGGAGAATTCCATGGACTGTATACTCCATGGGGGTCACAAAGAGTCAGACATGACTGAGCAGACTTTCACTTTCACAGCAAAAGGGGTTTCCCTGGTGGCTCAGATGGTAAAGAATCTCTTTGCAATGCAGGAGACCTGGGGTCAATCCCTGGGTCAGCAAGATCCCCTGAGAGAGTGCATCGCAACCCACTCCAGTATATTTGTCTGGAGAATCCCATGGACAGAGGAACCTAGTGGGCTACAGTCCATGGGGTCGCAATAAGCTGGACACAAGCAAGACACTAACACACACATGACAAAAGGCTATAGAACTAAACGACAGCATGTGCCTTTCAGGGGACTATGATTATCAATATGCTAAGTCACTTCAGTCGTGTTCGACTCTGTGTGACTCCATAGACGGCAGCCCACCAGGCTCCCCCGTCCCTGGGATTCTCCAGACAAGAACACTGGAGTGGGTTGCCATTTCCTTCTCCAATGCATGAAAGTGAAAAGTGAAAGGGAAGTCGCTCAGTCGTGTCCAACTCTTCGTGACCCCATGGACCACAGCCTACCAAGCTCCTCTGTCCATGGGATTTTCCAGGCAAGAGTACTGGAGTGGGGTGCCATTGCCTTCTCCGATGATTATCAATAAATCCTACTAAATGCTAGTGGAGGTACTATGCAAGCAGCAGTTTATATTACTTTACTACACAGCTCACTGATAGTATTCTGAAAGAGCTCCATTAAGGGCCACAACATTTCTGAAGATCTAATTAAAGAAGTTGCCTCATAAATGTTTAGAAGTCTAGATATGGATTTGCTTTATTATCAAGTGGCTGTTTTAATGAAAAGGTCATAGAATCAATAAAAATAAAAATGTTGCTCTATTTACTCATGTCTCCTTTGAAGAAAATGGGCAATAAAAAGGTAATGGGTGATACTTAAGAGCACTACAGCTATTTAAAGAAACTATTTTAAAAGCTTTCCAAAGGGACCACAGGGTGCAAATGACTTCCAGTATTTGAGAATTTAACATTTTCCAGGCAGAGAGTTAAACAACACAAAGACAATATTGGTGACCTATTATTTCTGTATTAATCCCAGAGGATAAAAAACAAACGAAAATCAAGTGGCTTGATGGGTCCTAAGAACCAATCACATTCTCTAAATAAGAAATGAGAACACAGGGTAATCATATTTTGGGGACTATCTAAACAGATAAAAGGAAATCTATGAGAATATGGACATAACAGGTTACAAAGGTTTTCTCTGGGACATGAGATACCAAAGGAGGGGAAAACTTCTTTTTTAACATATCTATTTCTACAATGAAAGAGTATAGTCTTTTTTAAAATTGAGACATAATTGATACATAACATTGTATTAGTCGCAGTTATGCAACGTATTGGGCTTCCCCTGGCTCAATGGTAAAGAATAAGCCCACCAATGCAGGAGAGGCAGGTTTGAGCCCTGAGTCAGGAAGATCCTCTGGAGAAGGGAATGGCAAAAACCCACTCCAGTATTCCTGCCTGGAGAATCCCACTGACAGAAGAGCCTGGGGAGCCACACTCCGTGGGGTCGCAAGAGAGTCGGACACGATTTAGTGACTAAACAACGAAGACAACACGTCGGTTGAATGTTTGTGTATACTGAAGAATGAGCACCACGGTGAGTCTTGTTGACATCCATCACAGTTAAGCAAGTTTTTTTCTTGTGATGAGACCTTTTAAGATCTACTCTCTTCACAGTCTTCAGACATACAATACAGCATTACTAACTCTAATCACTATGTTGTATACTGCATCTCCACAACTTACTAACTTTATAACTGGATATTTGCACCTGCTTGAACATTTCTAACAATGAGGAATCTACTGCTTCTTGGAGTGGTCCACACCATCCATCAGACAGATTCAACAGTTGTGGTATTACAACTGCTCCTTAAATATCCTTCCTGAAGACCATATTAGAGAAACTACCAAGAGAAGTTTTGCAGCTCTGGCTGCTACAAAGGGTCACGAGGGCTCAGAAATGGTAAGTCTGCTGTCTATTTTCATGGGTTAAGCAGAGATCATCACTCCCCTTTGAAAGCTGAAACCTTTAGGAATGAACACTAAATATCTTCATCTGCATTCAAAAAGAATATATGTGATGCTGTAAGACAAACTTGTCTTCTAAATCCCATTAAGATGATTAAACTGTAATTAAAGAAATATGAACTGTAATCTAATTAACTACAATGAATCCCATCTCACAAGGGAAGGTCGTCATTATTCACAAGCGCTAGTAGTTGGGATAGGTCTTTAAAAGCAGCAGAGAAAGAACATCAAAATCCCATAAGTTTCAGAGCAGGAACCCTGACTGGCCCTAGGACAGAGTCCTAGCCCCTGTGAGTGTGGAGGAGAGGGAACTGACATTTACTTCCTTGAATCCACCTACATTGGTGCAAGGTGACTCCCTCTGAATAAATGAAGCAGCTGAGATTCGAAAAGATTTCACTGCTGGTAGAGTAAAGCCAGGACTCAAACCCAGGTCTACTGAAGCCCAGTGCTTGGGTCTATCCAGCTCTGTGGGTGCATGACTTCAGGGAGGATCAACCAACCCTCCAGATCCCGATATTATATTCCCTACAGAAATTTCTAATACTGCTTTTCTCAAAGAGATTTGCACTAAGAAAAGATATGAGAGATTCTGGCTCACCTGGCAGTACTGTAACTGTTCCAATAAACAGGAATAATGAGTAATTACAGCAACAGTCGGAACAACTGCCAACACTAACTAAGCCTTCACCGTTCCCGGCACTTCTCATTCTACAGTCAATCCTCAGTGATCTTGGCTAATCCGTGATTTTAGATGCCATCTGTTGCCGTGCTGTGCTAAATCACTTCGGTTGTGTCTGATGATGTGCAACCCCAGGGACGGCAGGCTGCCAGGCTCCTCTGTCCACGAGATTCTCCAGGCAAGAATACTGGAGTGAGTTGCCATTTCCTCCTCCAGGGTATTTTCTGACCCAGGGATCGAACTCACGTCTCTTGTCTCCGGCACTGGCCAGAAGGTTCTTTACCACTTAGCAGTTAGTTCAGTTGCTCAGTCGTGTTCGACTCTTTGCGACCCCATGGACTGCAGCACGCCAGGCTTCCCTGTCCATCACCAACTCCCGGAGCTTGCTCAAACTCATGTCCATCGCGTGAGTGATGCCATCCAACCATCTCATCCTCTTTCTTTACCACCAACACCATCCATATACCCATCTGTTGCCAATGACCCCTAAATCCACAGCTTGAACCTGGACCTCTTCCCTGAACTCCAGACTGATTTTTTTTTTCCAACTACCTTCCCCAAATCTCACTTGGATATCTGAAATTCAAACTCCTGTTTCTAGCCGTTAATCCTGCTCCTCCCACACTGTCCCATCTCAGCCAAGTGGCAGCTCCATCCTTCCAAGATGCTCAGGCCGAAAGCCTTAGAGTCCTCTTCGACTCCTCCTGCTCTCACACTCCACATCCCACCAATTCATCAGCAAATGCTGTCAGCCCTATCTTCAAAATACATCCAGAATCTAATCACTTCTCACCATCTGCCACTGCTCCCAAGCACTCCAAATCTACTCAATGCATTGATTAATGAGTAACCTGAATCACATCATTTCAATCCTCAAAATAACCCCATGAAACAAGTGCTCTTATTTCCTCCATTTCACAAAGGTACATAAAGGTTAAGTATAAACTAAGAAACTATAGTTTATCAATCAGGTCTTTTTCCTTTTTTGGTTCAAAGAGTCAGATCCCCTAAGCCTGATCTTCTGGTCAAAGGGGTCTGATTAGCTTACAGTTACAAGGACTTGGTCCCAGCCAAGGCCCAGGGCAGGAGTCAGCCAGCCTCCTGGAGCACGGCAGCACCAACACCAGTCTGACCACGAGCTCCTCTCTGAAATCCCACCCAGGTCCCAGTGCCAGGATTCCCACTAGTTTTCAAATTACATGTGTTAGTCTCTTTTTACTCAGTATCAGCTCCACACTTTTTTTAAGACTTAAAAAAAGGAACTTGTTGGAAGGTCACATAATGAATCACTGAAAATCAAGTTAAGAAATGAAGCCCTCACGTGCATACCCAGAAGACAAAGAAGGCTTTTCTGTATTAAAGAGTTCTGTCTTTGAAAAGCAATCCGTGTTTTTGAAAGTGGAGTCCCCTGGGAAGGGTCCATTGAGGTTCCAGAAAGGCCTCTGAGGACAATATTACTGACTTTCCATGTGACGGAGGACCGGATACAGCAAGATAAGGGTGGGTGGGCTGGCCGCCACCCTTCTTCTGACCCCTACCTCCACCAAAACCAATAATGAAAATTAAATGAGTTAATAAATGTGAAAATCAAAAGCTGTATGCAAAAATAAGCCTTTATTGTAAAAAGAATAGCTTTTTTGTGCGTGTAGAGGCGTTACATGGGGTGAGCTTTAAGGATAGAAAATTTAAGAACCACCAAAGAAGGGAGGTCTTTTCAGAGCTAAACACAGGATAGCCTTAAAAAGTTTATCTGAGCAAAAGAAAGCCTTACCTATCTATGTATTTTCAAAACAGGGGTTATTTATTAGAATTGGTACTTTCGGGGAATTGATCTGACTACATATACTTCAAGGATCTAAGTGACTTTAAGCATTGGGGAAAAAAAAATCAGAATATTCACCAAACTCTTAATGATTACTGCTCGGTGGTGGGAGCAAAAGGGGCATTCATTCTCTACACTGTACTCTTCTGTAATGTCTGCAGTTCATAATAAGCATGAATTAATTTCCGTGAAAAATTAGGGGGAAAAAGAAAAAACCACTCCTCTATCCTCACATTAACAGATACAAGTTTCCAAAGAATAACGTATTTAGCTCTTTAGATACTTAATTGTTAATAAAAGTTACTTTATGGTGTTTTAACTTCCATTGTTAACTAATTTCTCTAAAACTCACCAGTTTTAGAAATGCTGGGTCAAAGAAAGTTCTAATATCACTCTAGAAACACAACAGTTAAATGGCATGCTGTGCAAATAAGATAAAATATCACCTTGAGGGAATCTGAAATGGCAAGGAGAGAAGGCGCAAACAACGCCAGCCCGTCCGGGGCCCAGTCTTGAAGGCATCGTGACGCCATCAACAAGCACTTGCTGAACGCCATATGTGCGAGCACCGTGCCAGGCTCTGCTCTCGGCCCTTAAGGAGCTCTCAGCATGGTGGGAAGACAGCACACACAGATGACACCGCAAGGCAGCATCTGCTATGACGGCAAATACACAGCACTGCAGAGCAGGAGAGACAGGACTCGGAAATTCCCGCCTAAACCCAAGTCCTTTGAAAGCAGAAGCAGGTATCACTTGTATATTCCCACAGCCTAGCACAAGAAATATGTTTTAAACATGTTTTTTGTTGTTGTTGTTGAGCTTTAAGCCAACTTTTTCACTCTCCTCTTTCACTTTCTATTTTTTACTTTATAATACTGTATTGGTTTTGCCATACATTGACGAATCCGCCACGGGTGTACTTGAGTTCCCAAACATGAACCCCCCTCCCACCTCCCATCCCATATCATCTCTCTGGATCATCCCCGTGCACCAGCCCCAAGCATCCTGTATCCTGCATCGAACATAGAATTCGTTTCTTACATGACAGTATACATGTTTCAGTCAATGGGTACATGGAACCAAACTGCACTTGGAGAGAAAAAGGTGTGACATCCCAAGCTAGAGGAATGGCGGTAACATTAAAGACTGGCATGACCCAAATGGGCACCATCAATTATTTACAAAAAAATAGTGTAAAGGAACTGAGGAACAGAAAGTTGGAAAACCCGACTCACTCAAGCTGAGGAGCTGAAACTATCTTTGACCCAACAGGAAACCCAAAAGGATTTCAATGGTGCAAAGACAACCTGCTTATGTACCTGTCTTCCTTACTTGATTCCTTAAGGGGGGCAACTGCATCTTTAAGAATTTTGGTTTCCTGGCAGCGCCTGGCACATGAAAGGTATTCAAATAAATGTGGGGAAAAGGAAGGGAAGACTGATCAGCTAGAAACATTATGCATGTGCCATAACATGGAAAGTTCTAGAAGAGTAAGAGATCAGAAATTAAGGCTGGAGGTGTTTTCTAATCCATCTCATGATATACTCAGGCCCAATACAGTGATTCTCCAAAGGCTCCTCCCCTTGTTTCAAGTTGAATCAACAAAAATCCTCTTGTATTCCACCATGAGTATATCTCCATGTAGGAATCCAGAGCAAGGGGAGGCTTGGGGCAATAGTAATCAAACCAGGAAATCCTGCCATTCCAGTGCAAGTTGTCTGAGAGCAGTCATGTTTTGTGCCTCGTTCTTGACCTACTTCTGCCCAGGGCCATAGAAGCACAGGTAGAGGCAACCACAGTGAGTTTCAGTACATGTTAGCGCCCCCTTTTCCATATTGACTCTTCACAAGTGCTTTCTGTCTCCAAACAGTCTGATACTTCCTGCATTGTAATCAGTGTTTCTACTGAGCTTCATATTTTTCAAAGTCCGCCCCCTCCCAGTTCACGACTAAGTTATTTATTTAAGCCATCTCCTGCCATAAGCAAAAGGACAGATTAATGTAATGGTCATCAAGTATAACAGTGGTCACTGGATACAGAAAAGTATATGGGACCTCAAGCTCACCTTCATGGCAAATAGATGGGGAAACAGTGGAAACAGTGAAAGACTTTATTTTTTTGAGCTCCAAAATCACTGCAGATGGTGACTGCAGCCACAAAATTAAGACGCTTTCTCCTTGGAAGAAAAGCTATGACCAACCTAGACAGCATATTAAAAAGCAGAGACATTACTTTGCCAACAAAGTTCCTTCTAGTCAAGGCTATGGTTTTTCCAGTGGTCATGTATGGATGTGAGAGTTGGACTGTGAAGAAAGCTGAGCACCAAAGAATTGATGCTTTTGAACTGTGGTGTTGGAGAAGACTCTTGAGAGTCCCTTGGACTGCAAGGAGATCCAACCAGTCCATTCTGAAGGAGATCAGTCCTGAATGTTCATTGGAAGAATGAACATGACATGAAGCTGAACATGACATGAAGCTGAAACTCCAATACTCTGGCCACCCGATGCGAAGAACTGACTCATCTGAAAACATCTTGATGTCGGGAAAGATTGAAGGCGGGAGAAGGGGACAACAGAGGATAAGATGGTTGGATGGCATCACCGACTCAGCAGATATGAGTTTGGGTAAACTCCGGGAGTTGGTGATGGACAGGGAGGCCTGGCGTGCTGCAGTCCATGGGGTCGTAAAGAGTCAGACATGACTGAGCCACTGAACTGAACTGAACTGAAGCTCACCTTCTTGTATCCAGGGATCAAAGCTTTTTGTATCTATCTCATTCAATCTTCTTCTCTACTTTGTAAGCATGATAGATCCTACTCCCCCCATTCTTGGAGATGAAAAAGCCCGAATCCCTAGATTGAAGGAACCTAGGCAAAGTGACACAATTACAGCATCAATAGAAACAAATGTCAGAAAAGCATACAAACGAGAGTGAGTGAGTGAAGTCGCTCAGTCGTGTCTGACTCTTTGCGACCCCGTGGACTGTAGAAAACCCACCAGGCTCCTCCGTCCATGGGATTCTCTAGGCAAGAATACTGGAGAAGGTTGCCATTTCCTTCTCCAGGGGATCTTCCCAACCCAGGGATCGAACCCAGGTCTCCCACATTGCAGGCAGATGCTTTAACCTCTGAGCCACCAGGGAAACCCACACAAACAAGATTCCGTTGTTAAAGTGAATCAATATCTTTACCATTTTGATTTTCAATGAAATGAGTATCTGCTACTTCAAAAAATTTCTACTGATAGGATCAAGGATTTTTCTGCTTAATTCAGATTTTCTAATGCAGAAGGTTAAGTTTGAGACATCTTTTCTCTTGGTCTTATTCAAAATACTGCCAAAAATTCTGTACTCTAAGGTAAAACTCCAGCTCCTACATACTGTCTTTACCAACTTCCACACCACCACAGTCCTTAAACAGAATCTTAAAAAAAAGATTATAACCCCGCGGCAGTCCAGTGGTTTGGACTCAGTGTTTCCAAAGCAGGGGGTGCAGGTTCTATCCCTGGTTGGGGAACTAAGATCCCAAATGCCACACAGCAACTAAGCACACACAGCAATTAAGACCTGATGCAACCAAATAAGTAAATAAATATTTAAGAAAAAAATAAAAGAAAATTGCTTTGGACTTCCCAGGTGGTCCAGGGGCTAAGACTCCACACCCCCCCTGCTGGAAGCCCAAGTTTGATCCTGGGTCGGGGAACTGGATCCTGCATGCCGCAACTAAGACCCAACACAGGCAAATACATAAATAACAATAAAAAACACTCCGAGCTTCCACTGTAGGGGCCGCAGGTTCAATCCCTGGTTGGGGAAGTTCCACAAACAACAAAAAAAAGAAAGTTATTATTACAGTTCAGTTTCTGGAAGACAATTTGCAAAAGCTGGGGAAGTGGCCACTTGCTTATTGCTTTGTTATTTACCAGTTTATTTCATTATCTTGCTCTCTTTTGTCAATTTACTTGACTTCTGAGAGGTTTTGGTTCTGATAATGATGACAGACCTCCTTTAATTCACCTACACTATCTTGGTCTGCTCTGTCACCTCCAATGAGCCATTAGGAAAGAGGGACGCTAACAGATCTTGGCTTCGGGATACAGCCTAACTACTCAGAGTTCAGTCCATGGACCGACAGCATCAGCATCACACAGAAACCTGTTCGAATCTCAACTTCCATTCCATCTTATTCAGCCACTAAAAAAAAAAAAAAAAGAATGAAATCTTGCCATCTGTGATAATATAGATGGACCTAGAGGGTATTATGCTAAGTGAAATAAGGCAAAGACAGATACTGTCTGATTTCACGTATCTAAAAAACAAAACAAACGAAGGAACGTTAACAAAACGGAACAGACTCATAGACAGAATAAACAGGAGGTTGCCAGAAGGTAGAAATCTGGAGAAATTAATGAAACAGGTGAGGGAGATTAAGAGGTACCAACTCCCAACTACAAAATAAACGGGGATGAGATGTACAACATGAGGAATATAACCATTTATACTACAGTATGTTTGTATGGTAACAGATGTTAACCAGACATATCATGATGATTTTATAATGTACAGAAATACTGAATCACTATGACACCTATAACTAACACAGTACTGTAGGTCAATTACACTTCCATTGAAAGCACTATGGGATTTCACTGGCGGTCCAGGGGTTAAGATTCCGTACTCCCAATGCAGGGGGTACAGGTTTGATCCCTGGTCAGGGAACTAAGATGCCTGGCCAGAAAAAGAAAACAAACAAACATGTATACACTGGAAGGAAATGCACCAAAATGCAAATAACACTTATCTCTGGTGGGAAGGGGGCCAGTGTGAATTATGCGTGATTGTCAATTTTTACTTTACGCTTTTATATATTTCCGTTTTCAATGAACATGTACTGCTTCTAAAATTAGAAAACAACAAAAGTCACTAAAAATGAAAAAAAAAAAAAAAAAAAGTACCATTCCAGATCTTCTGAATTAGAAACTACATTTTAGCCAGATCTCTGGATTATTTGTCTACACATTCAAGTCTGAGAAGCACAGATATAAAGGGCCACTGGCAAGGGTACTCACCATGACCCACTTAATACAGTCTCTAGGAACAAATATTCTAATCAGATTCATACTTTCAGTTAAATAGAAGGTTCTTAATTATTACAAAGATTTTATCTTCAAGCACGAAGTCTTCCTAAGGCGTAAATGAAAAACATACCCCACCACTGCCACTCACCCACTACTCTCTGAAAAGGTTTGTTGATAGCGAATGAAATCCTGATGGAAATATATTTATTTATTTTATACAGGGGGCTAAATATTCATTCCTTGCTTCCCAGGTAGCTCAGTAGTCAAGCATTTGCCTGCATCAGGAGATGCAGGAGACTCGGGTTCGATCCCTGGGTCAGGAAGATCCCGAGGAGGAAATGGTAACACACTTCAGTACTCTTGCCTGGAAAATCCCATGGGCAGAGGAGACTGGCAGGCTATAGTCCACACACAGGGTCACAAAGAGTCGGACATGACTGAGTGAGCACAATCCTTGAGCACAAATACTCATTAAATGTTCACATCAGCCTTATGAGGTTGCTATCCCCACAGTACAGGACATTGTACAGGACATCTGTACCCAGACTCAAAACACAGTAACTAACTTGCCATAAATCATTCAGGGAGCCAGAAGCTAAGCCAGACTTGCAGTCACCAAGCTCATCCTGATAAACACTACACTCTGTCCAGCCAATCCCTGTTATTTAAAGATACTATATTTACAAATTCTACCTACTAAAATTTATTCATAACCTCCAAATCATGATCCACTGAACTTTCCCACTTTTCTGACAACAGGTATGTACGTTCATGAGCAGAAGAGCAAACTTGTGAAAAACTAGTTGCACACATTCCCACTATAAGGTGATGCTTTGCCTTACTTCACCTCTCATATTTTAAACAAGCATCCTTTTCCAAGTCTGTTTGCCACTACATTTTCACATTTTGTGCTTTTTGTTGCTGACTGCCCCCAAAGTGCTCAAGTGCTGTCTAGAGTTCCTAAGGCAAGAAGACTACCTCCCAGAAAAAGCACATATGGTTAGAGAAGCTCCAGCACAGCCTAGGTTACAGCGCCATTGGCAGTGAGCTCAGTGTTAGGGAGTCAATGATATGTATTAAGTAAGACAAACAGAAACACACAAGACAAGGTTACCTAGCCATCAGTTGCAACCAGAGGCTCACAGGAACCGCTCCCTTCATCTTCTCTATGGACAATGTTTCAGTATTTGCTAAGATGGTATTTGCAGTGACTTCATAGATCCTAACTGCCCCAACTGTTGTTACAAGTACTAATTTGACGTGTAATGACAGGAAAAGCACCAAATTATAAAGCATTTTCAGAAACAAGAGATCATCTTCCCCAACTCAAAAACAATAGTTGAAGGTTCCTGACAGGATAACCACAGGACTGGTAATGGTGTTATTTCACAGCTTACAGACTAAAATCATTGGAATAACACAATGCAAAAAGTCAGAAAAATGAGTATTACATCACCATGGACAAAGATCTGTGGCGGCTCCATGGGGTGCAGGCAAGATGATTCAAAGGGATAAGGGAAGAAAATACAAATCCATTCATTTATACTTATTTAAACCTCATCTTTAAATTCTAATTTACTTTATAACTTAATAACAGTACACAATAAATTCTATTGGTCACAATAAATTCTACTGGTCATGCCTGCCCCAACTCTACGGATGCTCTGTGTGTGTGTGTGTGTGTGTATACTCACTCAGTCATGTCTGACTCTCTGCGACCTTTTAGACTGTAGCCTGTCAAGCTCCTTTGTCCATGGGATTCTCCAGGCAAGAACACTGGAGTGGGTTGCCATGCCCTTCTCCAGGACATCTTCCCAACCCAGGAGTTGAACCTGTGTTTCTTGTGTCTCCTACACTGCAGGCGGATTCGTCACCCATTGAGCCATCGGGAAAGCCCGCTGATGGTTTAAATAACCAAAAAATGCTGAGTGATCACCACCAGAGGATCAAAGTTAGTGCTTGAAAAGAACCTCCAGAGGCACGTTCTCAGTGAGGGGCAGGACTGATGGCTCTGAGGACTCAGATGCACTGGGAACCATCGAGGGAAAGCTAGGTTCTACTGCTGCTCTGCCCCCAATAAGTTGTGATGACCCTCACAAAGACATGCTTCTAGGCATCCATTGATTCATATGAGAAATTAATTAGCTGGTTGTGACACTGACTAGATGACCCAAACTAGGAACCCTTCTTGCTCCAGAAATTTGACCATTCTGACTCGAAGAAAATAAGATATATTAGCAGTTAAGTAAAACCACTGTTTATTATTGTCTGTAGCCTACGGGTTAAAGGCATGCCCTGACAGAGCAACAGGCTGTTCACAGAACACATTTCCAGATTGGGAAGATTCTATGGAATCCTGTAAGATATCTAGGAGTTATGGGAAGATTCTATGGAATCCTGTAAGATATCTAGGAGTTAGTGTCATCTTATAAAGTTATAAGTTGCATCACAGACACCTTCAACTCTAACTACTCAGCAAGGGGAAAAAGAGAGAGAGAAAGGGAAAAAATAAATATAACCAGTGCTGGTAACCTGTCTTGCCATTCCACTCACAGAAGGTATTCCGTTCCCTGAGACGGTCTCAGTTCCCCAGTGTCTCTGACAGCATGAATGGTTCAGTGTGAGCCTAGTGTTTGACACAATATGTTTTTCATCTACGTCACCTAATCCCAAACCAACTACTTCCTCCAGAGCTCAAGAGAAGCAGCAGCAATGTTTCAACTCTGAAGGAAAAATGGCTGCATGTGATTTACAGAAAGATGGAATCAGTCTCCAGAGAGGACTGGCTTCCTAAGGGTATTTCAAAGGCATTTATTTTTTAAACCTTAACAATGCTGTGATACTTTTAGGTGGACAGCAAAGGGACCCAGCCATATATATACATGTATCCATTCTCCCCCAAGCTCCCCTCCCACCCAGGCTGTCACATAACATTGAGCAGAGTTCCCTGTGCTATACAGTAGGTCCTTGTTGGTTATCCATTTTAATTACAGCAGTGTGTACACATCATCCCAAACTCCCTAACTATCCCTTCCTCCCCTCTCCCCATCTCCCCAGCCCGAAGCTGTTTGTTCTCTAAGTCTGTGAGTCTCTTTCTGTTTTGTAAGTTCATTTGTATCATTTCTTAGATTCCACATACAAGGAATGTCATAGGATATCCTTCTCTGATTCACTTTACTCAGTATGACAATCTCAACGGCAATTTTTGACAATACTCAATTTTCACAGTGTATACTGATGGTAGAACCAAACCCCCAAATAAAGTATAGTTACTCTCTTCCAAGGGTGTACTCCTAAACCTATCACCAAGAGGTGGTGTAAACTAAAATTTGCCACCATATGCTTTTATGGTATTTCTTACTGATTAAAGTGCTCTCGTGTCGGCTGTGTCATTTAACACCCACAAGACCAGGCAAAGAAGACGGAACAAGCACTGTGGGTCCGTCCCATTTCAGAGATGGAGTGCAATAATGGAAAGAGTAAGAGATGCTGTGTCAAGACAATTTGGTTTCAAATCCCAGGCATACCGTTCAATTTTTCAGAGCCTGTTTCCTATCAGTAATATGCAAACAGTGCACACAACCTGACTTGTAGTCAAGTATACCAGCTGCATCTCAATGTTTCATCCTTTCCAAGTTCACACACTAAAGCCCAAAGTAGAACAGAGGTCCAAGGATATAATTTAGCATCTCTTTAAAGGGTATTCAAAAGATACAGACACTGTGTTAATGGATTTCTTGGTTCAAATAAATTTGTGAAATGCTAGTCTCTTGAAGGTTCACAAAGCATTATGTGTGCAAGTGTGTGTATGATATAAAGGATGTGAGAAGGTGTGCAATAAAGAAACCTGGTTGAATACGCACAGACCATTTTCTCAAAATGCATTTAGTAATCTTTTTCTGTGTAGTTACAATAAACATCCACAAAGACCTAATGTTCTTCTCAACATACTCTCAGAAACACTGGTTTTGATCATTTAATGCATAGCAAATAATGATGGGGCTTTATTATTCACAGAAAAACATCCTGACACACACATACTCCTAAATGCTCTCAAAGGGTTGGGAGTGAGGTTTAGAACATAAACACATTTTACCAAAATTCCCCAGATTATTCTTGATATGAATTACATAATAAATTTTAAGATGAATTATATATTGCAGATATTAAATTTATTTTTATGTTATGACATTTATGAAGAAATACTGGCAGGAACATATGAACGATACTCACTCACTGCACTGAGAAACAAGATCAGCAACTGATCTCAAACATAACAGATTCAGTCTGATGATACAGGACTATGAATCTGTTTGCAGTACCATCTTCATAGAATACATGCTTCCAAAATGTTTATTAGCATACTTTAAAATCACTCTGCCATTATTAAACATTAGTTTTGAAATTATAGCCATCCATGACTCATGTATTTGAGATAGATCAGATGATTACCATTCTAGTCTAATTTTTGGAGAAGGTAATGGCACCCCACTCCGGTACTCTTGCCTGGAAAATCCCATGGATGGAGGAGCCTGGTAGGCTACAGTCCATGGGGTGGCTAAGAGTCGGACATGACTGAGCGACTTTACTTACTTTACTTAAACAGACAATTATAGTAGTTAACATGAATAAAAATAATAATTGATTATAGACAAAGCCTAAGAAATTATCCTTAAAACAAGATCCTTGAGTGATTTTTTTGCAGTCTGGTCTCAAACGCCAAAAAAAAAAACCAAACTATTTAGACCATTAAGGCATTTTTATTCTCAGAAAGATCTCAGAATAAGTCTGTCATAAACAAAGATTCCAAGAAGTGGCTCAGCTCATCTTGCAGAAGACACAGTGGATTAAAAAAGGTGAGAGAGATGTATTAGTTTTTGCTATAAAATTGATTTGCATGAGGTATCTTCTCCCTAAATAGATTTTCCAAGAATGGTATGCCATATTACTACTTGTCATCACTCCTGGTCTTCTGATAACAGTGGAAAACAAGACTGTGACTTGTAAATTATGAACCATAAAAATGCAGAATCCTTTTTTTCTTTGAAAACTACAAGAAGTTATTTTGTCACAATCAACAAGAGAAAGAAAAGTCGACTCAGTTATCAACATTTGGGCAATTCTGAATATTTCTGCAGAAGGCGTCACGTGTACTTAAAAACTTGGAAAAAAAACCTAGATTTCTTAAGACACTTTACTGGATGTCAAGGTATTGTGATCCTTCTAAACAATTTGTAAGTGGTTGTTACAGTGGAGACCTAAAAGTGTACAACAATTTTATATTATAACCTAGATCAAGAAAAACAGTCTTCACAGGTAACGTTAAAAATTTTTTTAAATTAAAACTAAGACTTTCAGTTTGCTGGGAGACAGGTTTTCCCTACTTTGTAAACAATATCTCAATTATTGCACACAAGCACTTCTATGAGAACTTCTATCTTAAACCTCTAAAAGTCAAATAAACAGAAGACTAGGCCTGAGAGATTCTTTATAAAATTATATTAATATCTGATATTTAATCATCCTGACAAATACAACATATATAAAAAAGGAACCTGCTCTAATGCAAAGTTTTAAGTTTGTGAACTAGTTGTAGACAACTTGGTTAGCACTGCTATCCTAGACGACTTTGGGTAAGAACTTTCTCTTCTTTTTAAAAAAAGGAAAATGGACGGAATCTAGACCGTTGCTAACCTAGTCCAGGAACATTCAGTGAGAGGCTCGGCCACGAACAGTAAAGGCGAAGAATAACCATTACTGCCTAAGACACCAAGGCTACCTGAAAAGTCATCCTGACGCTTCAGTCTTTCCATTTTGCAGGACTGAAAGCCTCAGGGACTACTAGATCGCGGCCGCCGACTCCCCAGGTCCATATCGGCACGAGGCTGTCACCTGGGCGACGGGGCGCACACCTGCTCGGCGGGCGGCGCCCACCTCTCTTCATCTAGCTGCCGCGGACCTGCCCTCCTCCGCCCTTCTTCACCACCACCTCCGTCCCTTCCCACCCACCTGCAAAAAACCGAGGGCAGGGACGGGGCAAAGTGAAGATGAGGAGAAAAAGCATCCAGCAATTCGCCGCAGACTACCTCCTCCCACCCAGAGTCGGAGCAAAGCCACACCGTCTCTCCCACTCCTCGTGTCTCTAGTGCAAGGTCTGCGATACTTTCAACATTTTTGGTTTAAAGCGTAAGTAACTTCCCCGCTCCCTTCCGCCCCTCACCTTCACGAAAGCAATCGGGGTTGTGGTACCTTCGATATCTAACAGGATCACAGTGACTTCAGCGGGCACCGAAAGCACGACCATTTCCCCACCCCACCGACTGCTACCAAGAGAATCGGCCTACTGGTAGAGAGGGCGGAGGGCGGCGCCAGCAGCGCCCCCAGCAAAGGGCTGGGCTTCTGATGGCCCTGAAAAAGAGTCCCGGAGCGGATAACCGCAGCGCGGCCTGACGCACGAGGCGGAGAGGACTGGTCAGCGCCTCCGGACGTAAAGAAATCCGCAGCCCAAGGACCCTGAACTCGCCAGCTGCCCGGGGCGGGAGGCCCAAACCACGTGGGCAGGAGAGGGCGGTCCTCACGAGGTTCCGAGGGGGCGGGGCGAGGCACAGTGCCGACGTCGATTGGCCGCTAGAGGGCCTCGAACCCGATCCGTCAAAATGGGGCCTCGCGTGGGCGGGAACAAAGAAGCGAACGCGGGAGACGGGTGCGCGGGTGCGCGCTCTCCGCAGGCTGGTTGAGCGAGCGGGAGAGGCTCGGGGCACGTGCAGACGGGAGCCCCGCGAGTGGCGCGCCGGGGATGTGAGTGCCCCTTGCCCTCTACGGCACCTAGCCCCCTCCCTCCCCGCCCACTGCTTCGGCTTTGGCATTTTTTACAGTAATCCGACCGGGTCCGCGCCCCTCCTCCCGTTCCTCAGCCACCGAAGGAGGCCCTTCAGGTCCCGGTCAGCTGGACGGCGTCGGCCGATCGGCTAGCGCGAGGCCAGCCGCGCCCCCCTCGGCCCGCGCGCCTGGGGCGGCAGCGGAAGAGGCGTCCGCGCCGCGCGGCCGCCCGGAGAGGCCGCCGCGCGCCCGCTTCCTGTTCGGCTGGTTCCAGCCAGCTCGAGGACAAAACACGCGTGCGCGCGGCGGGCGGACGGCCGGCGCGCTCGCCGCCTCAGCCGCCGGCGCCGGGCGCAGTCCGCCTTTTTCCGGAGCGGCGCGGCTACGGTGCTAATCGATAGCAGCAGCTCTGCGCTGGGGGAACCGAGGGCGGAAAAAGGCGGGGTTGACGGCTCTTGGCTGGGAGTGGGCTGGACCGGACGCCAGAGACAAAAGGCTCTCAAGGCAAGAGGGACTGTGGCGTTGCTCGGGATTCTGACCCCAGGACTTCTCGCCCCGTCGTCGTTTCTCTTCTGACGCGTCTCCCTTCCCAGGCCCGCGTCCCCTTACTCGCGACCTCGCTTCTCAGCAGGAGGGCCGCGATGGAGGTCCCGCCCCGACTCTCCCATGTGCCGCCGCCATTGTTCCCCTCCGCTCCCGCTACTTTAGCCTCCCGCAGCCTCTCCCATTGGCGGCCGCGGCAGCTCGCCCCGCTCCTCCCTTCGCTCGCTTCCAGCTCCGCCCGGCAGGGGGCGCGCCGGGCCCAGCGCCACGTCACCGCCCAGCAGCCCTCCCGATTGGCGGGCGGGGCGGCTATAAAGGGAGGGCGCAGGCGGCGCCCGGATCTCTTCCGCCGCCATTTTAAATCCAGCTCCATACAACGCTCCGCCGCCGCTGCTGCCGCGACTCGGTCTGCGCGCCAGCACCTTCCGGCCGATCACTCCGCCGCTATGGAAGATATGAACGAGTACAGCAACATAGAGGAATTCGCAGAGGGATCCAAGATCAACGCGAGCAAGAACCAGCAGGATGACGGGTACCGCACGCTTCTCGCCTCTCCCCTCCTTTCCCCTCCCCCAGCGCGCCGCACGCGCCCTTCGTCCCTCGGGAGCCGCGCGCTACCCTTCCCCCTCACCGCCCCCATTCTTGCCCCGAGTCGATTCTCCTGCATGTCCGCCGGACCCCACTAGATCGGAGGGAAGAGGAAAGTAGGAGACGGACGGGGGGGACTGGAGAGCCCCGCGGCAGGTGGGGGAAGGGCAGCGGGTTTGGAGGCGGAGGGCGGCGGCGTCCGGGGCCAGAGTGCGCAGGCGCCGCGTGGGGCCCGAGGGGGAGGGGCCGGGCCGGCCGCGCCGCACGCTGCAGCTGCCGCCGCCTCTTCACTGTGTCTGTTAGGGCTCCGGGCAGTTTTTCTGGGGAGGGTGTAAGGGGACCCTTGGTTTGGGAACCTGTACGCGACTGGTGCCCAGATCTCCAGTATGCGTGATGAAGAGTTGTTCAGGTGGAACGTTGACTTGACAGCTGAGGAATACGGTGAACCTGAGTAGTGGGCGTTCAGTTTAGAAAGTTGCATTTTACTAGTTCGGAACGGTTTTTTAACGTGTTTGGTTGGCCTCGCTTAAACTTTGCCTGATACAGTGTGGAGAGCAAAGATTTGGATAAGTGACCTTGAATTTGGGGCTTTTTGTGGTCTTTGGTTCCTGTGTGTTTGTAAACAGGTGAAATTACTTGTACATGGATATGAATATGAATTTCCCCGTGCTTATAGTTTGTAGTAAACGTAACTTTAACCGTTTTAGCTACTGCTGTTTGTAAATAAACAACTTTTATTTCTAGTAAAATGTTTATTGGAGGCTTGAGCTGGGATACAAGCAAGAAAGATCTAACTGAATATTTGTCTCGATTTGGGGAAGTTGTGGACTGCACGATTAAAACAGATCCTGTTACTGGAAGATCACGAGGATTTGGATTTGTGCTTTTCAAGGATGCTGCTAGTGTTGATAAGGTATGAACCTGTTTGCATCGTGCTTTTTGTGTGCGTTTTGCAAGTCGTTCGGAGGGTTGATTGTATGTTGTCAGATGACATAAATCTGTCTTCTAGGTTTTGGAACTGAAAGAACACAAACTGGATGGCAAATTGATAGACCCTAAAAGGGCCAAAGCTTTAAAAGGGAAGGAACCCCCCAAAAAGGTTTTCGTGGGTGGATTGAGCCCAGATACTTCGGAGGAACAAATTAAAGAATATTTTGGAGCCTTTGGAGAGGTGCGCTGTGCTTTTGTTTATGTGTATTCTCATTCGATACATTTATGTAATGTTTTGTCCCTGGCCCAGTTCTTACAGAATAAAGAGTTAAGTCAGAGTGGAATTAAATCGTTGCCCAAGTCCCTTCCTTATCACTGCTTTATGTGTTAAAATGGAAACTAGTATCTAAATTAATGGAAATTAATAGCTAATTTATTTCAGCAAAAAGGTGGATGCTTTGGTGTGGTCAGGATTGGAGTGGCATCTGTGGGGTACAAGAGACTGTTGAGGTTTTCCTCTCCCCTCTAAATAAACGCTTTGTAGATAAGCCAGTTACTCTAATTTGATGTTGATAATGAAAGTTTATACAGAAGTCAATTCATGAGAGTAACATACTTGTTGAAGCTTGTGAGTGACTTGTGTCATTCTAAAATATTTTGGTAGCTTTTTACCTTTACTGGGTGATCTTGAGTGTGCATCTTGATTTCAGATTGAAAATATTGAACTTCCTATGGATACAAAAACAAATGAAAGAAGAGGATTTTGCTTTATTACATATACAGACGAGGAGCCAGTAAAGAAATTGTTAGAAAGCAGATACCATCAAATTGGTTCTGGGAAGGTAAAGCCATTTGTATTCTATTCAGTGAACAGTGGGGTGGGTTTGTTTGTTTTAAGGGAATTTCATAACCTGTTTTGAGAAGGAAAAAAATGGCTTGACATTAGAACAGTGGTAACAGTTTTATCTTCTTTTTACCTTTTGTTTATAGTGTGAAATCAAAGTTGCACAACCTAAAGAGGTATATAGACAGCAACAGCAACAACAAAAGGGAGGAAGAGGTGCTGCAGCTGGTGGGCGAGGTGGTACTAGGGGTCGAGGCCGAGGTGAGACGTAATTCTAGGGAAATGAGGCAATGGTTTAAGCTATCAACTGCTAAATATGATTAAGCCCATTGGAGAGTAAAGCCAAATTTAAACTGTTAGAGCATGCTCATTTTAGTCCATGGGTTTTTGTTTTACTGGTTTCACTTTTTCAAAGAATAGCCACTCTGACAGTGTCAGTACTGATGGGAAAATAATACCGTTGAATGTAATTAAGATTACATGATACACCTTGGCATGATAGGTTTTCTATGGCAGGAGTCCTTATTCTAAACATGCTTGCTGTCTTCTTGATTTTTTTTATCCCCCATTAGATTTAGGAAGCCTGATACTGGCACAGTTGGACTTTATACACACACACACACCCGTTTGTTTTGTTTTGTTTTTTTTTTAATAACTGTAGTGATATTTTCTTGACCAGATAGCACTGTAAATGTCTATTCTTCCTTTTTAAGATTTGCAGAGTGAGGGACAGGAATGCATCATTTTATGTTAGGATTGGGGGTCAGAAGTTGTTTCCTAACAATCATTGTGCATTGTTTCAGGTCAGGGCCAAAACTGGAACCAAGGATTTAATAACTATTATGATCAAGGATATGGAAATTACAGTAGTGCCTATGGTGGTGATCAAAACTATAGTGGCTATGGCGGCTATGATTATACTGGGTATAACTATGGGAACTATGGATATGGACAGGGATATGCAGACTACAGTGGTAAGAATATTTATTTAACTTCATAAACCAATGGTATTATGATTCATCTCAATTCTGAGATTGTGTTATAGAAGTGTTTAGAGTTAAATTTTTGAGATGTAATAGTCACGGGGTTATATGGATTTAGTGACTGGTTATTATGAGCCTTCTAGAATATGGTATGTGCCTAATTTATAGTAACTTAAAATGTCTTAATTCTATTTGGCATGCAGAATTTTGCATATCTAATAGCTTTTAAATATATAGCAAAACCATATCATTAAAAGCTAAGTGTAATTTTTTGTCTTTTCCACATAGGCCAACAGAGCACTTACGGCAAGGCATCCCGAGGGGGTGGCAATCACCAAAACAATTACCAGCCATATTAAAGGGGACACTGTAGAAAACAGGTGTGTATCATAGTTCAAGAAACCAGTGGAAATGTCTAATTTAATTTAAAGATCAATAGACAAATGAAAATGAGTAAAAACAAAATACCACGTAGCGTGTTTTTACTAAATTGTTAAATTTTTACTTGCTTTATGAGCCTGTTTTGCCTAAAGTGTCTATAGATCTTTAACTTTAAAGTTTTATCTCACTTTCTTTAGTAATAACAGAAAAACTTAAGAGTTTTTCTGTTTGCTTTGTGTACCAGGTGGTCTAGAGGAATAATTAAACTTTTTAGAACTATTAACAGGTAAAGTACTGAAATGGGTACAACTTAAGGAAAACAAGAATGTTGTCTTCTAACTCTGACATTATACCTTGTTTGTACCCGCCAGCGGGAACTTCATTGCAGGCCGTGTGTCACCCTGACCACGTCTATCTCTGGGGGTCGCACGTTGCGGGCAGAGCGCAAGGCATACACCAGAAAACGCTGTCCTGTGGTATGGTCTCTTCCAACTTCATGTACCAGCGTAAAGATTAAAGTGGAAAACTTCAGACTTTGGCTTCTTTTTTAATCTTTTTGAAGATTAAGTGTCTAAACTTAACTTAAATGGTTTTTTACAGGAGTTAAAGTACATAAATGCCTTTTTACAGCTTAATCATTTTGGTCTTCTGTTTAGTGTTGTATTTCAATTGTGGAGCCTCATTTTAAGTGTTCATTCTTTAAGATTTAATGCTTGCTTTTTCTTTTTATAGCTAATAGTGAAATCTACAAACCAAAACAAGAACTTTAAAATCTGGGATTTAAATTAAAGATCATATGCACATAGCAATTTGTTGCCTTGAAATACAGCGTGGTAGAAATTCGTGTTTGTAATAGAATTTTACATGGCTTACTAGAGACACTTCTAGTAAACCTTGCATCTAGCACAGTTCAATCTGTGAATATGAAAAGATTGTGTTCCCTAATGTAAGTAAATTTTAATATCATATGGGAACTTCAGAGTGAGATGATGATGATCATAATTACCCAAACTGCATTTTGCCAATGAATTTGCATGTGATCTTTAATTATTGAAGAAAAGAATAAAGTGAGAACTTAAAACAATTCATGAAAGTGGACCTTAGAAGGCTTGCCGGAGTTGCACAAGTCTAATTGCTATTTTGTTTTTGTTTTTAGGAAGAGATTGCTAAAGTAACCATCTTGCAGGAGGACATTGAAGATTGGTCTTCTGTTGATCTAAGATGATTATTTTGTAAAAGACTTTCTAGTGTACAAGACACAATTTGTGTCCAACTGTATATAGCCGCCAATTAGTTTTCTTTGTTTTTACTTTGTCTTTTGCTCTCTGTGTTATGACTGTGGATTTGTGTTTATACAGACTTTATTTGTATGATTACATGTTAAACCTCAAATAAATGCTTCCTTATGTGATTGTTTTTCTGCGTCAGGTACTAAATAGCTCTGTAAAAGTGTAATTTTAAATCAGCAATAATTAACGCACAGTTTATTTTGTAGGGAATCTTGCTCCATAGGAAGAGAAAACTGGTCCTTTATGAATAGCCAGCTACAGTGTCTGCTCTGTTCCCCTTGTTTGTTAGATGTATTCTATGCTCTTAAGACTTCATTTTCCTCTCTAACCGAGGCTTCCATCATAACCTTTAATGTTGTTTCCTCTCTGCCTATCTGGAGACGTTGTCATGAAAGTTTCTGTGGCATAGTTACACTGTTGTGATTAGTGGGAGCTTTCTAGTAGACCATGAATCTTTGGTTATATTTTGAAAAGTAAATTTTTAATGGCACAAAGCATGCTGGTAGCTCCTTTTATGAAGAAAATGCTCTGCTTTGTTCTTGTCTCGGGAAAGGCATTTTTTTAATGGTTTGTTTTATTCAGTGGTCTGCTAGAAAGAGCTTTGACTGATCATAATACCATAACTTTGTTTTCTTGATTAAAATGTCCAGATATACCCATTGTGGGGGTGGGTGGCTAAAACTGTTATAGGAGCTACGGGTTAAGAATATCAGATATAGTTAGATTTTACACAACAATTTGGGCAAATAGGTATGAAGTTATTAAAAGTTTGAACAAAAGTTAGATTAAAAGATTTGAAGTAGTAGCTGAGTAAATTAATTGTATTCTATTCTGTTGGTTTTATGTCACAGCAAGCACCAAACTGAACAAAATGTTTTCTCTTGGGGCATTGTTAGGAAGCTGTACTGGGTGTTAACTGTTAGATGGTGTGAGTTCTTAGAAGGCATGGGTATTAGGTTTCAGTCATTTTTTTATGTGGTTAGTGCATGAGCTGAATATTGAGCGTATTCACATTCAGACATAAAAGAATAATGGAGAAGGATAGCCCTTGATTCTTATGTAAATGCAAGTCTTAAGTGTGACCAAGTCATGTCATTACAACACATCTTCCTGGTGCATTAAAAAATGAAAACCTTTTCTCTGAATTTGGGAGGATATCCTAGATAAGTTCAAGTTTTGAATTTTACATTCAGTGTAGTTAACTGAGTTTAATGTTTTCGGTCTTGTTGCTTTGGTTTCACGTTTGCCATTAGGATTGGCATACATGTTTGCTTGTGGAATAGTTCACCTCACCTTCAACCAAGTGTAAATTTTTTAATGCTAATGAACCTGCCTCTTGTTTTCTTCGGTGCCTGCAACTTTCTTTATTCCAGTGATGTTTGTACTTGATGGGCTATCAAGTTATAATGCTTTTGGCCTTGTTTTGCTCCTGTTTTGCTATTTGACCTTAAACCTAAGCCAAGTACCAGTGTTGGCTATTGCAAGGGATTGTTTATTCTTGCAACATGCAACCTTAGGGGACAGAAAGGAGATTTTCATTTTAAGTTATGTTGTCAAGTCAGTAGGTGCAGTGTCTTTAGGGCAGTAAATCTTGTAAGTTCAAGTATATGATTAGGTGACAAGTTGACATTGAGATTGTCCTTTCCCTGATCAAAAATGAATAAAAGCTTTTTTTAAACAAAATCCATACTCTTCAGTCAAGTCTTGATATATATATGATTTTGAAGAAATACACTACATCTAGAGATTGTCTGAGGTCTTTTAGAAAAATGAAGTACCTATCACAGACATAATTAGCCTGTATTTTTCTTAAATATACTTCCTGAGTAGTTTTGACCAAGTCGTGTGTGTTGCTCCTTACCCTAAGAGACACCTTAATTTAACAGTTTTATTGCTCAGCATGTTGATATTCTGTAGTCTGAGATATATTTACATGATTAAGAGTTAAATTAAGATGTTTATTGAGATACTAACATGGATAAACAGCATTTATTCCATTCTCTTCCATGCATCTTTTTCATAATGGTGAAGGGAACTGGATCCTTTGTCAAAATTTGATAGAATGTGAACCATAAGATGCTGTTTCACTAATTACATAATTGCATTTTTAATGCAGTTACAGGATGTAGAACAGTGTGTTTCTACCATTTGGGTTTCTCCTACCCGTAATGCAAAATCAAGAAATGGCATTCTGTAAAAATATACCTCAGAATTTTCAACTTAACAGGGCTTTCCTGGTGGCTCAGCTGGTAAAGAATGCCTGCAGTGCAGGAGACCTGGGTTCAATCCCTGGGTTGGGAAGATCCCCTGGAGAATTCCCATGGGCTGTATGTAGTCCGTGGGGTTGCAGAGTCACACATGACTGAGTGCCTTATGCTTCACTTTCAGCTTAATAGAATTGCCATTTTGCCGTCTACTGTGGTTTCTAGTTTTGTGGCTGCCCTGTTCTGCACATGGCATTTTAATTTAGATTTAATGTATTTTTGTCTTGAAATAGTAAAGTTAGATGTGAGATTTCAGCAGTTTTGGTTGAAGCGAAAATAGTTAATCACCTTTGCTCAACCACTGCATTTTATAAAATGTAGGAAAGAGTTTGCTGGTGTTCTGTGGATTTCAGGGAAATGCTGAACATTCTAAAGATTGAGTTTGTGATACTTTAAATGGCAGATTTCTGACTTTGTCTACTCAGGAGGAGTAACCCTATTTGGGGAGATAAATCATAATTTCAGAGGGTGACAGGGTTTAGGTGTGATTGGGGAAGAAATATTCAGTGATCTCTGATTTCTTAAAAATTTCAAGTAACAGTGCTTAAGGTTTTGGTTTATCAAAAAACTGCACGTGGTAGAAATACATGAGAAATACTACTACAGACAAGTTCTCACACTGTTTGAATGCTTAGCTCCTTTTGAGTGAGTGAGTGAAAGTCACTCAGTCATGTCTGATTCTTTGCGACCCCATGGACTGCAGCCTACCAGGCTCCTCTGTCCATGGGATTTTCCAGGCCAGAATACTGGAGTGGGTAACCTTTCCCTTCTCCAGGAGATCTTCCCAACCCAGGGATTGAACCTGGGTCTCCTGCATTGTAGGCAGCTTTACCATCTGAGCCACCAGGGAAGATGGCTGGAAGTAACCACTGGGATAGCGGGTAATTACCTCCCTTTGAGACTGACCAAAAATGAGTTCTTTTCAGACAACAGAAGAAATACATCTCCATACATAAACACTTCTGAAAAAGATAGACTTGTAATTGACTTGTGGGATCTTAGTTCCCTGACTAGGATTGAACCCAGATCCCAAACAGCTGAACTGTAACCACGGAAAGAAAGTAAAAGTAGAGTCGCTCAGTTGTGTCTGACTGTTTGTGACCCCATGGACTATAGCCTACAATGCTCTTCTGTCCATGGGATTTTCCAGGCAAGAGTACTGGAGTGGGTTGCCATTTCCTTCTCCAGGAGATCTTGCCAACCCAGGGATCAAACCTGGGTCTCCTGCATTGTAGGCAGATGCTTTACCATCTGAGCCACCAGGGAAGATGGCTGGAAGTAACCACTAGGCTGGCAGGTAATTGCCAGTATTGTCGATGAGGTTGCCCAAGGGCAGTTTCTTTAGAAGTATCTACTCAGAAATTGTGTGTGGGCTGGCGAACATATACACAGGGTGGTGGATGAGACAGGAATGCCCAGCCCTGCCTGCAAAATAACCTCTGGAAAATAATCCCGGTTCTTCAAGTTGAAGGAGTTAGCTACTAGAAAATTATCTCTTCATTTGGGATCTATTACAGTCCTATCAGGCATCTCTGAGGCTTAGGTTCAGTGTTTAGGAGTGATCTCACTAAAGTTGGTACCAAGATCTTGCATAAGAAAGCAGGATTTTATTACAGTTGATTTATTCTGGTGAAATGGGCCTAGATAAACTAGAGCAACTACTTACTCCAATTAGAGAGCTGTCCTATGGGATTGACTGAGATTAATTTGGTTGGCTTTGAACCGAGACATTTGATACATAGAAGAACTTCGTAGGCCATACAGAGGGGCCAAGAGAGGGTGTGTCAGTGAAGACTAACATAGCGTAATTCCAGCATTTTTCATTACCAGGAAAGCCTCCTCATGGCCTATGTGTTGAATGGCTTATATGTCACATACTGCTCTCATGTAGTGACATTTCTACTAAAGGCATATGGCTGGCAGAACATGTACAGTGATCCTCAGCATTATACCATCAATTTATTGATGACAGGTAAAATCAGAAAAGCAAGTATTTCCATTAGCTTTTACACGTATAGTTTAATATGTGACTTTTTTCAACCAAGATTTTTAAAAATTATTTTTGGTGGCGCTGGGTTTGTTGCTGCCTGAGGGTTTTCTCTACTTGGAGTGAGTGGGGGCTGCTCTTCACTGTGGTGCAGACCTGTCATTGTGGTGGCTTGTCTTGCTGTAGAGTACAGACTCTAGGAGTGTCAGCTTAGGAGTTGTGGCTAAGGAATTTAGTGGCAGTGTGGCATGTGTTACCTTCCCAAACCAGGGATTGAACCCTGCCTCTGCCGGCAGATTCTTAACTACTGGACCACCAGGGAAGTCCTCGTGTGACTTATGTGAGACTTTTAAAATACTGGAAATAGGACTTACCTGCTGGCCCAGTAGTAAGAATCTGCCTGCCAATGCAAGTTTGATTACTGATTTGCGAAGATTCCATGTGCAGGGGAGCAACTTCTGAAGCCTGCATGCTCTCTGGCCAACAAGCAACAACTAACAAGCCCTTGTGCCACAAGTGCTGACGCCCACATGCCCTAGAGCCAGCAAGTTGCAAAAAGCCAGCAGCAAGCTTGCATGCTACAGCTGCCAAAGCCCCTGCACCCTAAAGCCCAAACTCCAAAACAAGACACCGCAACTAGAGACTAGCCTCTCTTCACTGCCTGAGTGCAGCAACGAAGACCTAGCATAACTAAAAACAATTATGAAGCAGTGTGTATATGTAAAAAAAATTTTTTTAATAAGATACTGAAAACAAGTCCAATAATTTTTGCTACTCTCTGGGACTTAAGAAGTATATACTCAATACATCATTGGAGATAGGAAAGAGAAAAGTCACTTTTTTAGTATATAATTTTTTATAATTTGGAAAAATGATATAATATTTGTACAGATACAATCATAATTTTAAAGTTATGCATTTGAATGACCAGAAATAAACAGACCCCCAAATTACACCTTTGATCTCATTTTAAATGTATGTTTTTTTCATATATATATATTTTTTTTAGTTACAATTATGTAAAAATAGGACTTAGAACCTGTCATAACTAAGAGTAACTTCACATGAATAACCACATATTCCTTCTTGGCGTGGCGGTGGTGGGGGGTGGGGTGGGGGCAGGGGTGGTAGTCGTACCACTCTTAGTTCCCTGATGGCCAGAGATCAAACCTGTGCCCCCTTCATTGGCACCAGAGTCTGAACCACCGACTGCCCTTCTCAACCAGGAAATAATACAGGCATTAATTGCTGTTCGCTTGACAACTTCATGGGAAAATATGGAGGCTCTTAGTATAACTTAAGAGCAACCATCACAGTTGAACTCCATTTAGGAGTTGCCATAGGAAAGAAGAAAAAGCACTATGTGAAGATGTCCGAGTTTCTCAAAATTACTCTAAATCACTGCTAAGATCATATCCTATTCTTTTTTGAATTTGCAATACATACTTACATTTCTGTGCATTAGTGCACTCCTACCTATAGTGTAAACTGTATCCAGATATACATATATATAACTTAATGAGTTACAAAAGGCATTCAGGCATACCTTGGAAATACAAGTACTGTTTCAGATTATCTCAAGCAATAAGGTGAGTCACACGAATTCTTTGGTTTCCCAGTGCATATAAAACATGTTACACTATAGTCGACTAAGTGTGTAATAGCATTATGTCTAAAAAATGTGTACGCCTTAATTTAAAAATGCTAAAATGCTCTAACCATCATCTGAGCCTTCAGCAAGTAGTCTGCTGCTGGAGGGTTTTGCCTCATTGTTGCTGCTGACTGATCAGGGTGGTGGTGGTTGAAGGCTGGGAACAGAAATGAGCTTTGCCATATTGAATGATTTTTCCTTTCATGATCAATTTCTCTATAGCTCTTAATGCTATTTAATATCATTTAGAGAGTCCCTTGGACTGCAGGAAGATCCAACCAGTCCATTCTAAAAGAGATCAGTCCTGGGTGTTCTTTGGAAAGAATGATGCCAAAGCTGAAACTCCAGTACTTTGGCCACCTCATGCGAAGAGCTGACTCTTTGGAAAAGACTGATGCTGGGAGGGATTGAGGGCAGGAGGAAAAGGGGACGACAGAGGATGAGATGGCTGGATGGCATCACCGACTCAATGGATGTGAGTTTGAGTGAACTCCGGGAGTTGGTGATGGACAGGGAGGCCTGGCATGCTGCAATTCATGGGGTCGCAAAGAGTTGGACACAACTGAGCAACTGAACTGAACTGAACTCACAGTAGAACTTCAGAATTGGAATCAATCCTCTCCAACTCTGCCACTGCTTTACCAGCTAAGTTTATGTCATATTATAAATTTTGACTTCACAGAATCTTCAACAAGAGTAGTTTACATCTCTAGAAACCACTTTCTTTGTTCATCTATAAGAAGCAATTCCTCTTCCATTTTACTGTGACACTGCAGTAATTCAGACATATCCTCAGACTTCACTTCTAATTCCCTCTTGTCATTTCCACCACATCTCCCTGCTGAAGTCATAACCCCTCAAAGTCATCCATGAGAGCTGGAATCAACTTCTTGCAAACTCGAATCTGACATTTTGACCTCATGAAGCACAAATGTTCTTTAATGGCATCTAGAATGGTGGATCTTCTTGACAAGGTTTTCAGTTGACTTTGCCCAGATCCATCAGAGGAATCGCAAAGCATGACAGCTAGATAGCCTTACGAGGATGGACATTGCAGGGACTGATGCTGAAGCTGAAGCTCCAATACTTTGGCCACCTGATGCAAAGAGCCAACTCATTGGAAAAGACCCTGATACTGGGAAGGATTGAGGGCGGGAGAAGGGGACGACAGAGGATGAGGTTGGATGGCATTGCTGACTCGATGGACGTGAGTTTGAGCAAGCTCCGGGAGGTGGTGAAGGACAGGGAGGCCTGACACGCTGCAGCCCTTGGATTTCCAGAGTCAACACCACTGAGTGACTGAACAATAGCCTTACCAAATGGCTTTCTTCAGTAAGATTTGAAACTACTCCTTGATCCATGGGCTGCAGAATGGGTGCTGTGTTAGCAGTCATGAAAATAATTATCTCATCGTGCATCTCCATCAGAGCTCCTCAGTGCGTTGTCAATGAGCAGTAATACTTTGAAAGGAATCGTCTCTTCTGAGGAGTAGTTCTCTCAACAGTGGACTTAAAATAGGAAACCATGTTGTCAATAGATGTGCTATCCTCCAGGCTGTGGCTATTTAAAGATCACAAGAGATGGCTTCTTTTCCTTAAACATCAAGAACAAGCCTCTGCTGGCTTCAAACTTTTTTTCTGCAGCTTCCTCACCTCTCTCAACCTTCAGGGAATGGAAGAGAGTTAGGACTTTGCTCTGGAGTAGGCTCTGGCTTGAGAGACTCTTGTGGCTGGTTTGGTCTTCTGTCCAGACCACTCAGATTTTCTCCATAACAACAGCAAGGTTGTTTGTCTTTCTTATCATTCCTGTGTTCACTGGAGTAGCACTTCTAATTTTCCTCAAGAACTTTTCCTTTGCATTCACAACTTGGCTGTTTGATGCAAGAGGTACACTATTAAAGCCTATCTCAGTTTTGGACATGCCTTCCTCATGAAGCTTAATCGTGTTTAGCTTTTGGTTTAAACTGAGAGATGCATAACTCTTGATTTCACCTGAACACTTAGAGGCTACTGTAGGGTTGTTAACTGGCCAATACTGTTGTGTCTCAATCAGCAGAGAGGCCTGAGGAGAGGGAGAGAGGTGGGGGACTAGATAGTCAGTGGCTCAATCAGAACACACACTTTAGGACTCCCCTGGTGGTCCAGTGGTTAAGAATGTGCCTGCCAATGCAGGCAACACGGGTTTGATCCCTGGTCCTGGAAGATTCCACCCCAGCTGCTGAAGCCCACGTGTCCTAGAGCCCATGCTCCACAGTAAGAGAAGCCACAGTAAGGAGAAACCCATGTACAGCAAGAAAGCCAGTACAGCTAAAACTTAATTATTAAAAAAAAAAAAGCACATTTATTGATTGCATTCTTAAATGGGCATGGTTCCCAATGCCCAAAACAATTACAGTTTTTAAATTGAACACTGTTGGCAGATCACCATAACAAATATGAAAGTAATTTTTAAAGTTTTGTATCTTTTGACAATTACCAAAATGTGATGCAGAGACACTAAGTGAGCAAATGCTATGCTATTTTTGGAAGAATGATACCAATAGTTGTTCAATACAGGGTTGCCACAAACTCCATTTTAAAAAAAGGATTAATAACATCTGGAAAAACACAAGTGCAATAAAATGTATTCATGTATAATTTTTTAAAAAGTACTTGCCTCTGGATTCAGCAACCGCGGCCTAAATAGTTTCAATCCTTCTAAAGAAAATTAAGCAGGATAAAAAAAAAATTTTAAGTCTTCTTAAAGAAGGGCAATGCCAAAGAATGCTCAAACTACCGCACAATTGCACTCATCTCACATGCTAGTAAAGTAATGCTCAAAATTCTCCAAGCCAGGCTTCAGCAATATGTGAACCGTGAACTCCCTGATGTTCAAGCTGGTTTTAGAAAAGGCAGAGGAACCAGAGATCAAATTGCCAACATCCGCTGGATCATGGAAAAAGCAAGAGAGTTCCAGAAATACATCTATTTCTGCTTTATTGACTATGCCAAAGCCTTTGACTGTGTGGATCACAATCAACTGTGGAAAATTCTGAAAGAGATGGAAATACCAGACCGCCTGACCTGCCTCTTAAGAAATCTATATGCAGGTCAGGAAGCAACAGTTAGAACTGGACATGGAACAACAGACTGGTTCCAAATAGGAAAAGGAGTATGTCAAGGATGTATATTGTCACCGTGCTTATTTACCTTCTATGTAGAGTACATCATGAGAAACGCTGGACTGGAAGAAACACAAGCTGGAATCAAGATTGCCAGGAGAAATATCAATAACCTCAGATATGCAGATGACACCACCCTTATGGCAGAAAGTGAAGAGGAACTAAAAAGCCTCTTGATGAAAGCGAAAAAGTTGGCTTAAAGCTCAACATTCAGAAAACGAAGATCATGGCATCCGGTCCCATCACTTCATGGGAAATAGATAGGGAAACAGTGGAAACAGTGTCAGACTTTATTTTGGGGGGCTCCAAAATCACTGCAGATGGTGACTGCAGCCATGAAATTAAAAGACGCTTACTCCTTGGAAGAAAAGTTATGACCAACCTAGATAGTGTATTCAAAAGCAGAGACATTACTTTGCCAACTAAGGTCCGTCTAGTCAAGGCTATGGTTTTTCCTGTGGTCATGTATGGATGTGAGAGTTGGACTGTGAAGAAGGCTGAGCGCTGAAGAATTGATGCTTTTGAACTGTGGTGTTGGAGAAGACTCTTGAGAGTCCCTTGGACTGCAAGGAGATCCAACCAGTCCATTCTGAAGGAGATCAGCCCTGGGATTTCTTTGGAAGGAATGATGCTAAAGCTGAAACTCCAGTATTTTGGCCACCTCATATGAAGAGTTGACTCATTGGAAAAGACTCTGATGCTGGGAAGGATTGAGGGCAGGAGGAAAAGGGGACGACAGAGGATGAGATGGCTAGATGGCATCATGGACTCGATGAGTCTGAGTGAACTCCAGAAGATGGTGATGAACAGGGAGGCCTGGCGTGCTGCAATTCATGGGGTTGTAAAGAGTCGGACACGACTGAGCGACTGAAGTGAACTGAACTGAACTGAAGAGAATTAGGATCATGGCATCTAGTTCATCACTTCCTAGCAAATAAATGGGGAAAAAATGATAACAGTGGCAGATTTTATTTTCTTGGGCTCCAAAATCACTGTGGATGGTGACTGCAGCCATGAAATTAAAAGAAGCTTGCACATTGGAAGAAAAACTGTGACAGACAAACCCAGACATCACATTAAAAAGCAGGAACATCTTTGATGACAAAGGTGAAAATGAAGTCCCTCAGTCGTGTCAGATTCATAGCGATCCCATGGACTGCAGCCCACCAGGCTCCCCCATCCCTGGGATTCTCCAGGCAAGAACACTGGAGTGGGTTGCCATTTCCTTCTCCAATGCATGAAAGTGAAAAGTGAAAGTGAAGTCGCTCAGTTGTGTCCGACTCTTAGTGACCCCATGGACTGCAGCCTACCAGGCTCCTCTGTCCATGGGATTTTCCAGGCAAGAGTACTGGAGTGGGGTTCCATTGCCTTCTCCAGGGGACCTTGCCAACCCAGGGATTGAACCCAGGTCTCCCACATTGTAGACAGACGCTTTACTGTCTGAGCCACCAGGGAAGTCCATCTAGTCAAATCTGTGGTCTTTCCAGTAGTCATGTACCAGTCTTTCCAGTCAGTCATAAAGAAGGCTGAATGCTGAAGAATTGATACTTTTGAACTGTGGTGTTAGAGAAGACTCTTGAGAGTCCCTTGGACAGCAAGGAGTTCACACCAGTCCTAAAGGAAATGAACCCTGAATATTCATTGGAAGGACTGATGCTGAAGCTGAAGCTCCATTACTTTTGGCCATCTGATGTGAAGAGCTAACTCATTGGAAAAGACCCTGATGCTGAGCAAGATTGAAGGCAGGAGAAGGGGATGACAGAGGATGAGATGGTTGGATGGCATCACCGACTCAATGGACATGAATTTGAGCAAACTCTGGAAGATAGTGGAGGACAGGGAAGCCTGATGTGCTGCAATCCATGAGGTCTCAAAGAGTCAGAAATGACTGAGCAACTGAATAACGATAGAACTGGAAGAGTTGAAAAGGTAATGGGAGATTTACCTGGCTAAAATCTGACAAAAGATTAAAACCTAGAGAAGCAAACATAGCACTCACATCTGGGTTTGATGGCCTCACTGGACTGAGGGCACAGAAGCCAAAAATGTACGTCCAATCCCCAGTGGAGACTCTGATACCCCATTGCTCCATTAAACTAATGGCTTGCAAAGGGCTACACTTTCCAGGTGAGGGATAACCTAGGTTCCTCATCTGGGTGGTTAAGTCAACTTCAATCTCAGAATTTGGATTAAGATAGTGCTAGGAAAAGTAATGGAGAAGGCAATGGCACCCCACTCTTGCCTGGAAAATCTCATGGACAGAGGAGCCTGGAAGGCTGCAGTCCATGGGGTCGCTGAGGGTCTGACACGACTGAGCGACTTCACTTTCACTTTTCACTGTCACGCATTGGAGAAGGAAATGGCAACCCACTCCAGTGTTTTTGCCTGGAAAATCCCAGGGACAGGGGAGCCTGGTGGGCTGCCGTCTATGGGGTCGCACAGAGTGGAACATGACTGAAGTGACTTAGCAGCAGCAGCAGCAGCGGGAAAAGTAAAGGGCTTCAAGAGCTTGAAAGAATCAAATGAAAATCATTATTTTATCCTAGGTTTCTGATTGTTTCTACAAATATTTAGTCAAACATAATGACCCATAAATAAAACTAGCATGAGAATCAGCACACACAGTGTACAATTCCAGGAATCATCAGGCCTCCATGCTTATCATGTTGAAATAATATATAAGCTTGAAAATACCTCCAGGGAAGAGGAAACTATAAAAACAACAGTAGATCTGATAAAGAATCAAACAGGACTTACACAAATAAAACAGCACAATAAATGAAATTAAAAGCAAAAGATAGGTGGGTCTAACCACAGATTGGGCACAACTTAAGAATACGGAACTGAAGGATGAATAAGAAGTAACAATACAAAATGTAATATGGAAAGACAAAAACAAGAAAATTGCCTTAGAGAACCAGTGACATTAAGGATACAGTGGATAAATATAATGTGTTTAATTGGATGTTTAGAATATGAGGCAATATGGGGCTTCCCTGGTGGCTCAGTGGTAAAGAATCCACCTGCAAATGTAGAAAATGTGGGCTCAATCCCTGATCTGGGAAGATCCTACATGCCTCAGAGCAACTAAGCTGATGTGCCACAACTATTGAGCCCACGATCTAAAGCCTCGAAGCCACAACTACCAAAGCCCATGTGCCCTAGAGCCCGTGCTCTGCAGCAAGAGAAGCCACCACAACGAAAAGCCTGCTCACCGCAACTAGAGAGTATTCCCTGCTCACCGGAAACTACAGGAAAGCCCATGCAGCAACAAAGACCCAGCACAGAATAAAAGGCAATGAAGAGAGAAATGGCTGACATTTTTTTCAGAAGCTTTGGAAGACAATCTACTGACTCAGTATACCAACAAACTGTAAGTAACAAAAAATACTGAGAAATCGTTACAAAGACGCATCATGGTGAAACCAAAATATTTGACCACAAAGAGAAAATCCTTAATACAGCTTCATCTAGATCCAACCACCAGTAAGCAGGAAATACGAGAAGAAGAGACACATGTTAAACTACCATGAGGATGCAATGATTCAAATCTAGATTGTGGGAAATTCAACTGTTAGAATGTCCCACATCTTCAAAAAATAAATGACATAAATAATTGGGGAGTGGAGGTGGTTCAACTGTAAAAGACTTAATGGTAATCAATATATATTATGGTAAGCAAGCATTTAAAGTGCAAATCACTATTTCTTTAATTATGACATAGTATATGATTCCCCAGTGGCTCAGTGGTAAAGAATCTGCCTGCCAGTGCAGGAGACAGGAGTTCAGTCCCTCCTCTGGGAAGATCCCCTAGAGAAGGAAATAGCAATCCAATCCAGTATTCTTGTCTGGGAAATCCTACGGACATAGGAGCCTGGCAAGCTACAGTCCATGGGGTCGCAAAAGAGGGGAACATGACTGAGCGACTGAACAAGTATGGATTTCATGGAGAATGGAGACTGCCTCCCCATATTTGGGGAATTCCCATCATATGAGTCTTGGTGAGAAGCAAAAAGGACCACTTAACGTCCTACTGAAAAAATCACCTTTCCAAGTCCTAGAGCTAAAGCCAGGAGATTGAAAAACATGCAGACCCCTGGGGTACTACTCATTCCTTCTGCTCTTATCTGCTTTCTGTTGCTCAGTTGCTAAGTCCTGTCCAACTCTTTGTGACCTCACAAACTGCAGCACACCAGGCTTCCCTGTTTTTCACTGTCTCCCGGAGTTTGCTCAAACTCATGTCCACTGAGTCAGTGATGCCATCTCATCCTGTTGCTCTCTTCTCCTCCTGCATTCAATCTTTCCCTGCATCAGGGTCTTTTCCAATGAGTCAGCTCTTCAAATGAGGTGGCCAGGGTTTTGGAGCTTCAGCATCAGTCCTTCCAATGAATATTCAGGACTGATTTCCTTTAGGATTCACTGGTTTGATCTTCTTGCAGTCCAGGGGACTCTCAAGAGTCTTCTCCGGTACCACAGTCTGAAAGCATCAGTTCTTCAGCATTCAGCCAACTCTCACATTCATTCATGACTACTGAAAAAAACAGCTTTGACTATATGGACCTTTGTCAGCAAAATGATGTCTCTGTTTTTTAATATGCTGTCTAGGTTGGTCATAGCTTTATCTTCCAAGGAGTTCAGTTCAGTCTCTCAGTTGTGTCCGACTCTTTGTGACCCCTCATGAACTGCAGCACGCCAGGCCTCCCTGTCCATCACCAACTCCTGGAGTCCACCTAAACCCATGTCCATTGAGTCGGTGATGCCATCCAACCATCTCACCCTCTGTCATCCCCTTCTCCTGCCCGCTCTTCACATCAGGTGGCGTCATTCAATTTCATGGCCACAGTCACCATCCACGGTAACTTTGGAGCCCAAGAAAATAAAATCTGTCAGTTTCCATCACTTCATGGCAAATAGATTCACAAAAAAGTGGAAACAGTGACCGATCTACTCTTGTCCGAAGGGTCTGATCAGGCTTGTGTCTGCCTCCTTCCTGAGGAAGCCAGAGGTCCCATCTGAACAGCTTTCCTACAGCAGTGTCCCACTCTAGGGGGCTAGGCGGGAGTCCCAGTCCAGTGCTATCTCCCAAGATATTGACACAGCGGCCAAGTTTCTTGGCACTGGGGCTGCCACAGTTGGTGTGGCTGGTTCAGGAGCCAGCACTGGAATAGTTTTTGGCAGCTTGATCACTGACTATGCCAGGAACCCGTCCCTGAAGCAGCAACTCTCCCCTGTGCCATTCTGGGCTTTGCCGTGTCTGAGGCTAGGAGGCTCTTCTGTCTGAGGGCCCCCTTCCTCATCTTCTTCACCATGCAAGATTCCTTGAGGTCACCTACTTATCTCTGCTGCTCAACTCCAGGCCATGCCCAGTGCTTTACCATTAAACACAGCATTTCTGGGACTTGTGGTTAAGACTTCACCTTCCAATGCAGGGGATGAGAGCTCCATCCCTGATTGGGAGCTAAAATCCCATATTCCTCCAGGCCAAAAAAACCAAAACATAGGACAGAAGCAATACTGTAACAAATTCAATGAAGACTTTTTGTTAAAGTCTGGTCCACGGAATAAATTTTTAAAAAATAATAATATTGAATAAAAGAACTACACATCATACATTGAGTCACTTTATAATTTTATCTCTAAAGAACACTGATCATAATTAAACCTTGTGTAAATAAAAATCATAAATGCAAAAAAAATGGCCCACAGGAAAATAAGTCTTAAGAAAAAATTTCTCTAAAAATAAACTTTCCCATCCTCTCTTACAGCCAGTGCACAGATTTACGACCTCAACTCTTATCAGTCAGAGTTCTCCTATAGCAGACGTTGAAACAGACAGAAGTGAATGGAATTGATTCAGTGGGATCAGTACTAGGACAGGTGGCCGCCGTGGTGGTACTCCGTTTCCAAGAGAGCAGTGGTGTATCAGCAGCAGCATCCAGATTCCAGCATTGATGGCATCAGTGCTGAAAGCAGCAGGCTTGTGGAGAGCAGGAGCGGCAGCAGGAGAGGCAAGGGGAGCTTTATGGAGCCCGTTCTGCGGTGTGATTTTGGAAATAATTCCTGGATAAGAGCTCCCAGTGTGGCTTTCCAACTCTCCTAGAGAGTCTAAGTACTAAAATAGTCATTATGAAATTCACTTTTAGTTAAAAAAAAAAAAGAAAAAGAGGAAAGGATATATAACAGAAGAATTAATGGAAGCAGTGCCAGAATAGCAGATTGAGGCCATCCAAAATTTCACTACTCCATAAAAGAAATGAGAACAGTGGCTAAAGTTGTCAAAATCAACTTCTTCAGTTCAGTTCAGTTCAGTTGCTCAGTCGTGTCCGACTCTTTGCGACCACATGAATTGCAGCACGCCAGGCCTCCCTGTTCATCACCATCTCCCGGAGTTCACTCAGACTCACGTCCATCGAGTCCGTGATGCCATCCAGCCATCTCATCCTCTGTCGTCCCCTTTTCCTCCTGCCCCCAATCCCTCCCAGCATCAGAGTCTTTTCCAATGAGTCAACTCTTTGCATGAGGTGGCCAAAGTACTGGAGTTTCAGCTTTAGCATCAGTCCTTCCAAAGAAATCCCAGGGCTGATCTCCTTCAGAATGGACTGGTTGGATCTCCTTGAAGTCCAAGGGACTCTCAAGAGTCTTCTCCAACACCACAGTTCAAAAGCATCAATTCTTCGGCGCTCAGCCTTCTTCACAGTCCAACTCTCACATCCATACATGACCACAGGAAAAACCATAGCCTTGACTAGACGGACCTTAGTCGGCAAAGTAATGTCTCTGCTTTTGAATATGCTATCTAGGTTGGTCATAACTTTTCTTCCAAGGAGTAAGCGTCTTTTAATTTCATGGCTGCAGTCACCATCTGCAGTGATTTTGGAGCCCCCAAAAATAAAGTCTGAGACTGTTTCCACTGTTTCCCCATCTATTTCCCATGAAGTGATGGGACTGGATGCCATGATCTTCTTTTTCTGAATGTTGAGGTTTAAGCCAACTTTTTCACTCTCCTCTTTCACTTTCATCAAGAGGCTTTTTAGCTCCTCTTCACTTTCTGCCATAAGGGTGGTGTCATCTGGAAATAAAGTCTTGCAAGGATCCAAGGAGAGGTCTTTTGGCCTAAAACTCAACATTCATAAAACAAAGATCATGGCACCTGGTACCATCACTTCACGGCAAATAGATGGGGAAACAATGGAAACAGTGAGAGACTATTTTCTTAGGCTCCAAAATCACTGCAGATGGTAACTGGGGCCCTGAAATTAAAAGACACTAACTCCTTGGAAGAAAAGCTATGACCAACCTAGATAGCATATTGAAAAGCAGAGACATTACTTTGCCAACAAAGATCCGTCTAGTCAAAGCTATGATTTTTCCAATAGTCATGTATAGATGTGAGAGTTGGACTGTAAAGAAAGCTGAGTGCCCAAGAATTGATGCTTTTGAACTGTGGTGTTGGAGAAGACTCTTGAGAGTCCCTTGGACAGCAAGAATATCAGACCAGTGAATCCTAAAGGAAATCAGTCCTGAATATTCATTGGAAGGACTGATGCTGAAGCTGAAACTCCAATCCTTTGGCCACCTGATGCAAAGAACTGACTCCTTGGAAAAGACCCTAATGCTGGGAAAGATTGAAGGCAGGAGGAGAAGGGGACGACAGAGGATAAGATGGTTGGATGCCATAACTGACTCAATGGACATCAATTTGAGCAAACTCCCGGAGTTGGTGATGGATAGGGAAGCCTGGCATGCTGCAGTCCATGGGGTCGCAAGGAGTCGGACAGGACTGAGTGACTGAACTGATGGGAAAGCTGGCCAAGAACTCGAGTAGGCAACTTTGGAACCATCATTGGAAAAACAATTAAAAATTGTCAGATGAGAAGATGTTTTTATGGCTGGAAGGGCTGCTGTTGGTCTTGATGCTTTGTGCTTTGATGACTTGGGAATGTCTAATGAGACTGAAGCCATTGAAAAGGCTATAATTTGGCCTCAGTATGTGAAAGAATTCATTCCATTGTATGTATTAACTCTTAGCAGGAAATATTGGCTTAACAGCTTCGTCTGCTTTGGCAGTGAACAAAACTCCTTCTCTCAAGAACTTCATGATGAAAGGCTCTTCAGTGTCGATTGGAGCAACTTTTGCAGCCATAACTGGAGCTGGAATGCTGGTACAGTCAGTATCATATTATTGGAACCCAGGCCCAAAACATCTTGCTTGGTTATTATTATGAGGGCCTCTTCTCATCAGAGCAGAGGGGTACACTGCTGGCACTGTGGGAGACCTTTCCACCTTGGCCACATGTCCACCCCATGAGAAGTTTCTGAACATGAGAGCACCCTTGGGCATGGGCCTAGATCTTTTCTTTGTGTTCTCACTGGGATCTGTGTTTCTTCCACCTACCACGGTGGCTGTTGCCACTGTATACTCAGTAGCAATTTATGGTAGATTAGTTCTTTTCAGCATGTTTCTTATGTATGATACACAGGAATCAATCAAGTGTGCAGAAGTAGTACCAGTGTTTATAGTTCAAAAATATGACCCTATCAACTCAATGCTGGGAATCTACATGGAGACATTAAATATATTTATGCTGGTTGTCAGTATTCTACCAATTGGAGACAACAGAAAGAAGTGAAGTGACTCAGCTTCTGACTTCCTTAATACTTCAGATATCTGGCTTAATAGGGGAAGATTTTCCCTAAATAGGGGCTTCCCGGGTTGCACTAATGATAAAGAACCTGCCGGCCTCCATCATGCAGGAGACGTAAGAGACATAGGTTCAATCCCTGGGTTTGGGAGATCCCCTGGAGGAGTGTCTGGCAACACACTCCAGTGTTCTTGCCTGGAGAATCTCATGGACAGAGGAGCCTGGCAAGCTACAGTCCATAGGGCAGCAAAGAGTAGGACAGGGCGGAAGCGACTTAGCGCACATGCAGGTACATAGTTTGTGCAAGCAGCTTTCGTTGAAGTTCAGAAGACCAGAACTTGCCAACATGTTTCAGGTGTTACAGCAATGTGATGCTTCAGGTCTGCTTTTTCTTCTGGAGAATAAATTGAGTAGTTCTTTTCAAAATAGCACACTCATTTTCAATTCTCATATTTGAATACTTCTAAAATGTTCTGATGAATGTGAAAACCAGTTTGTGTTGCAGGAATTAAAGTGTTTTATCGATTTTTAAATTTATTTGGTTAAGTGAAATTTAGGAAACTTGTGTGCCTGCATTTTTTTTTTTTGAGTGTGGGATATTAACAAGTAATGTCATAAGTGACATAAGGGTTTGGTAAAAGGACAAGAGAGAAGTAAAGGGTCAGCTGCAGTCTTTCTGTGAATACTTAGAACTTGGCACATATGTAATTGTGGTGAGCCAGGGAAGGAGTCTGGATGTTTGAAAATAAGTTATGGCTGTACATCTGCTGATTTATCAGAAGCATTGAGCAGAAAACAAACACATAAACAATTCTCAGGACTCTCCTTACAACATAGATGTGCTCATGATTGACTTCGCATTGTTTCACATTGTTAGGAGAGTCCACAGTGTTAAATATATGGAGAATTCCTCTTACATAATATATATTAAAAAGAAAAAAAGGACAAGAGGGCGGCAGAGGATGAGATGGTTAGACATCATCACTGACTCCCCTTGGATGTGAACTTGAGCAAATTCTAGAAGATAGCGAAGGGTGGGAAAGTCTGGCGAGTTGTAGTCCATGGAGTTGCAGTCAGACACGACTTAGTGACTGAACAACAGCAACATATATTATATATGTGTGTTGATGTCTTGAATCGTCTAGAACAAAATATTCTTAAAACACTCAGGAAAAAATATTCAAAGCATGAAAATTCTTGCATTTTTAAGTATACAAAGCAGACTCACGGATATAGAGAACAAATCAATGGTTACCAGTGGGGAGGGGGAAGGGGCAGAGGCAATATACGGGTGGGAGTAAAAGGTACAAGCTATCATGTATAAAATAAGCTGCAAGGATATATTGTATAATCCATGAAATAATAGCCAATATTTTATGATAAGTATAAATGGAGCCTAATCTTTAAAAATTATACTGTGAATCACTATATTGTAATATGTAATATATAATATTGTATATCAACTGTATAACTATAACTAAGTTAAGAAGTTATCACTATATAACTAAATTTAAAAGTATATAAATAATATGTGCATAATTGCTGAATAGTTTTGCAAATTTATTGAAATGATTAAAGGAATACATGCTTGCCTTTCTCTTCTCTTCAAGTTTTAAAGCTTTTTATCAAAAAGCCTGTTTGTATTACACTTGAGATTATGAAAGCAGTTTTCCCCCTCAGATTTGGTTTCTTGAATTCCATCTCAGAGGAATCACTAAAAAAAGGAAGGCAAAGTGAGGCTTTTTTCATGAGCTGTATCAATCAAAACTGTAATGGAGATGGGGTGGGAGTTGGGAGGGAGGATCAGGAGGGAGGGGACATACACAAACCTATGGCTGATTCGGGCTTCCCTGGTGCTCAGAGGCTAAAGCGTCTGCCTCTAGTGCGGGAAACCCAGGTTCGATCCCTGGGTTGGGAAGATCCCCTGGAGAAGGAAATGGCAACCTACTCCAGTATTCTTGCCTGGAGAATCCCATGGACAGAGGAGCCTGGTGGGCTACAGTCCATGAGGTCACAAAGAGTCGGACACGACTGAGTGACTTCACTTTCACTTTCACATGGCTGATTCATGGTGATATATGGCAGAAGTGAACACGATATTGTAAAGCAATTATCCTCCAATTAAAAATAAAAAAAGAAACAGTGAGTTTACAAAAAAAAAAAAGAAATGAAAAATGCTTTGTTCGAGTTTTGAATAGCAGAATTTTCCTTCTCTACTCCATAGACCATTACTTAACTCTCCTGTGCAATTTGTAAGTTTTTCTTTGATAAAAGAGTTATTTTTGGAAGTTCTTATAAATGAAATAACTGTATGATTATTGAGATGGTTGGTGTTTTCTTTAATTTATTTTTAACTGGAGGATAATTGCTTTACAGTGTTGTGTTGGTTTCTGCCGTGCACCAACTTGAATCAGCTCTAATTATACATATGTCCCCTCCCTCTTGAACCTCCCTCCACCCATGGTTGGTGGTTTTGACAAATATTTATTATAGTAATCCAGAAATAACTACTCTAACCATTTCAATTTACATAGGATGCTTATTTCTGAAATAATAAATGGTCCAGCCAGGAAAAAAACCAGATAAATTGGATTTTATTAAAATTAAAAATGTTTGTGCTTCAAAGTACACCATCAAGTGAGTGAAAACAATCCGCAGAATGGGAGTATATTGCAAAACATATGTCTGATGAAAAATAAAAAACCTCATAACGGGAGTATTAAAGAAATACAACTCAAAGCTAGGGGGAAAGACAAATAACCCAATTTTAAGACTGGCAAAGAATCCAAATAGAAATTTTCCCAAATAATATATACAAGTGGTCCAAAAGTACATGAAAAGATGCTGAACATCAGTACTTATTGCATGCATGCGTTATAATTCACCTCAGTCGTGTCCGACTCTTTGCAACCCTATGGACTGTAGTCCGCTAGGCTCCTCTGTCCATAGGATTCTCCAGGCAAGAATACTGGAGTGGGTTGCCATGCCCTCCTCCAGGGGATCTTTCTAACCCAGGGATCTAACCGGAGTTTCTCACCTCTCCTGCATTGGCAGGAAGGTTCTTTACCACTAGTGCCACGTGGGAAGCCCTCAGTAGTCATTGAATTCAGTTCAGTTCAGTCGCTCAGTCATGTCTGACTCTGCGACCCCATGAATCTCAGCACGCCAGGCCTCCCTGTTCATCACCATCTCCCGGTGTTCACTCAGACTCACGTCCATCGAGTCCGTGATGCCATCCAGCCATCTCACCCTGGGTCGTCCCTTTCTCCTCCTGACCCCAATCTCTCCCAGCATCAGAGTCTTTTCCGAGTCAACTCTTTGCATGAGGTGTCCAAAGTACTGGAGCTTCAGCTTTAGCATCATTCCTTCCAAAAAAATCCCAGGGTTGATCTCCTTCAGAGTGGACTGGTTGGATCTCCTTGCAGTCCAAGGGACTCTCAAGAGTCTTCTCCAACACCACAGTTCAAAAGCATCAATTCTTCGGGGCTCAGCCTTCTTCACAGTCCAACTCTCACATCCATACATGACCACAGGAAAAACCATAGCCTTGACTAGACTTAGTAATGTCTCTGCTTTTGAATATACTATCTAAGTGGGTCATAACTTTTCTTCCAAGAAGTAAGCATCTTTTAATTTCATGGCTGCAGTCACCATCTGCAGTGATTTTGGAGCCCCCAAATATAAAGTCTGACACTGTTTCCACTGTTTCCCCATCTATTTCCCATGAAGTGATGGGACCAGATGCCATGATCTTCGTTTTCTGAATGTTGAGCTTTAAGCCAACTTTTTCACTCTCCTCTTTCACTTTCATCAAGAGGCTTTTTAGCTCCTCTTCACTTTCTGCCATAAGGGTGGTGTCATCTGCATAACTGAGGTTATTGATATTTCTCCCGGCAATCTTGATTCCAGCTTGTGTTTCTTCCACTCCAGCGTTTCTCATGATGTACTCTGCATAGAAGTTAAATAAGCAGGGTGACAATATACAGCCTTGACATACTCCTTTTCCTATTTGGAACCAGTCTGTTGTTCCATGTCCAGTTCTAACTGTTGCTTCCTGACCTGCATACAGATTTCTCAACACGCAGGTTAGGTGGTCTGGTATTCCCATCTCTTTCAGAATTTTCCACAGTTGATTGTGATCCACACAGTCAAAGGCTTTGGCATAGTCAATAAAGCAGAAATAGATGTATTTCTGGAACTCTCTTGCTTTTTCCATGATTCAGCGGATGTTGGCAATTTGATCTCTGGTTCCTCTGCCTTTTCTAAAACCAGCTTGAACATCAGGGAGTTCACGGTTCATGTATTGCTGAAGTCTGGCTTGGAGAATTTTGAGCACTACTTTACTAGCATGGGAAATGAGTGCAATTGTGCAGTAGCTTGAGCATTCTTTTGCATTGCCTTTCTTTGGGATTGGAATGAAAACTGACCTTTTCCAGTCCTGTGGCCACTGCTGAGTTTTCCAAACTTGCTGGCATATTGAGTGCAGCACTTTCACAGCATCATCTTTCAGGATTTGAAACAGCTCAACTGGAATTCCATCACCTCCACTAGCTTTGTTCATAGTGATGCTTTGTAAGGCCCACTTGACTTCACATTCCAGGATGTCTGGCTCTAGATTAGTGATCACGTCATCATGATTATCTGGGTCGTGAAGATCTTTTTTGTACAGTTCTTTTGTGTAGTCATTAGGGCAATGCAAATATCAAAACTTTGCTTTGATACTGCTTTGAACTAGTTAGTTCCTAAAATGCATGTGGAAATAGTAGATTCACCAAATGTTAGACCATCTAGGACAATGGAAAAGTCCTGAATGATCAAAAGTTACCAACATAATTTCCTCGTGTATTTTCTAAGAAAGAAACATAAATTATCAGTCTTATACCAAATTCAAAATGAATATTAGTGGTATGAATGACATCAAGTTGATTACACCTAAAAATGCACATAACAAAATTAGTGATACACATTTTTTTTTTTAAACCCATCTCTTTTTTTCCCTCTTAAAATTTCTCTATGCATTCGTAGAGGTACAAGAGCAGTTTTATTTTTATATTTTGGCTGTGCTGTGTCTTCATTGTGGCCCATGGGCTTAGTTCCCTGACCAGGGATGGAACCCACATCCCCTGGGTTAGAAGGCGGATTCTTAACCACTGGAGCACCAGGGAAGTCCCACATCTCTTTTTACATCACTGAAAACTTTAAATATTGACTTAAGAAAATCTTAGGGAGCCACGCATCAGGCCAGTGGAGCCTTGAGGTGAACTGCTGCTGTGGATGGATTCCAGGGCCCAAAGCACAACTGTGTGGGAGAACTCCAGGTGCCCAACTCCATGAAAGGTCAATACCCAAATGGGCCCTGGGAAAAGTGATTGGGACAGCAATTCAACAAATGCTACAGTGAGAGTAACCAGGCTTTCTCTGGATCACTACTTATTAAAGCATTTTTAAAAATTATATTTATTTATTGTTAATTGATTGATGACTGCTTTACAATATTGGTTTGATTTCTATCATACATCAACATGAATTAATCATAGTTGCTAACTTATATGCAGAGAACATCATGAGAAACGCTGGGCTGGAAGAAGCACAAGCTGGAATCAAGATTGCAGGGAGAAATATCAATAACCTCAGATATGCCAATGACACCACCCTTATGGCAGAAAGTGAAGAGGAATTAAAAAGCCTCTTGATGAAAGTGAAAGAGGAGAGTGAAAAAGTTGGCTTAAAGCTCAACATTCAGAAAACAAAGATCACGGCCTCTGGTCCCAACACTTCATGGGAAATAGATGGGGAAACACTGGAAACAGTGTCAGACTTTATTTTTTGGGGCTCCAAAATCATTGCAGATGGTAACTGCAGCCGTGAAATTAAAAGACGCTTACTCCTTGGAAGGAAAGTTATGACCAACCTAGAGAGCATACTGAAAATCACAGACATTACTTTGCCGACTAAGGTCCGTCTAGTCAAGGCTATGGTTTTTCTAGTGGTCATGTATGGATGTGAGAGTTGGACTCTAAAGAAAGTTGTTCAGTTCAGTTCAGTAGCTCAGTCATGTCTCACTCTTTGCGACCCCATGAATCGCAACACGCCAGGCTTCCCTGTCCATCACCATCTCCCGGAGTTCACTCAGACTCATGTCCATCGAGTCCGTGATGCCATCCAGCCATCTCACCCTGGGTTGTCCCCTTCTCCTCCTGACCCCAATCTCTCCCAGCATCAGAGTCTTTTCCAATGAGTCAACTCTTCACATGAGGTGTCCAAAGTACTGGAGCTTCAGCTTAGCATCATTCCTTCCAAAAAATCCCAGGGTTGATCTCCTTCAGAGTGGACTGGTTGGATCTCCTTGCAGTCCAAGGGACTCTCAAGAGTCTTCTCCAACACCGCAGTTCAAAAGCATCAATTCTTCGGTGCTCAGCCTTCTTCACAGTCCAACTCTCACATCCATACATGACCACAGGAAAAACCATAGCCTTGACTAGACGGACCTTAGTCGGCAAAGTAATGTCTCTGCTTTTGAATATGCTATCTAGGTTGGTCATAACTTTTCTTCCAAGAAGTAAGCGTCTTTTAATTTCATGGCTGCAGTCACCATCTGCAGTGATTTTGGAGCCCCCAAAAATAAAGTCTGACACTGTTTCTAGTGTTTCCCCATCTATTTCCCATGAAATGATGGGACCAGATGCCATGATCTTCGTTTTCTGAATGTTGAGCTTTAAGCCAACTTTTTCACTCTCCTCTTTCACTTTCATCAAGAGGCTTTTTAGCTCTTCACTTTCTGCCATAAGGGTGGTGTTATCTGCATATCTGAGGTTATTGATATTAAAGAAAGTTGAGTGCCGAAGAATTGATGCTTTTGAACTGTGGTGTTGGAAAAGACTCTTGAGGGTCCCTTGGACTGCAAGGAGATCCAACCAGTCCATTCTGAAGGAGATCAGCCCTGGGATTTCTTTGGAAGGAATGATGCTAAAGCTGAAACTCCAGTACTTTGGCCACCTCATGTGAAGAGTTGACTCATTGGAAAAGACTCTGAAAAGACTTCTGATTGGGGGCAGGAGGAAAAGGGGACGACAGAGGATGAGATGGCTGGATGGCATCACCGACTTGATGGACATGAATTTGAGTGAACTCTGGGAGTTGGTGATGGACAGGGAGGCCTAGCGTGCTGCGATTCATGGGGTCGCAAAGAGTCGGACAGGACTGAGAGACTGAACTGAACTGTACATATGTTCCCTCCCTCTTGAACCTTCCTACCACCTCCCACCCATTTCCACCCCTCCAAATTGTTACAGAGCCCCAGTTTGAGTTCCTGAGTCATACAGCAAATTTCCGTTGGCTATCTATTTTACATATGTTAGTGTATATAAAGCATTTTCTTTTTTATTCTTTAAAAATATTTATCTTTGACTGCCATCACCATCTTAGTCGTGGTGACATGCTCTGAAGTGGTAGCATGTGGGCTTAGTCGCTTCTTAACATGTGGAATCCTCCCCAACCTGGGATCGAACCCATGTCCCCTGCATTGGCAGGCAGACACCCAACCACTGGACCACCATGGAAGTCCCCATTAAAGTGTTTTAGTAACGGAAAAACACACTTCATTCACAATGCTCTTTAGCAGTGCGAAGCCGGGGTACTGTGTTTCTCACTGCTTTATTTGTCGCATGAACAAAGCACGTGAAACACGAACTGCCCGAGATCATTTTCAAAGCTGGACGAGTCGTAGATCTAGTGACCGGGAAACTGTGAGCAGGAACTCCTTACCTGGAGAGTCCAGTCAGTTTGGAACAAATCTAACCAAAAATTGCGCAGAACTTGGTACCTCTTCAACACAGTGAAGGAGGATTGGAAGACAGAGACACAAGCAAAGATGCCTAAGTTTGCTTCATGGAAAAAGCTTTCTAAGTTTCATCACAAACTGTCCAATTCATCCTCTGGTATTCATAAAACATCAGAAGTAAATAAAATAAGGGCCTTGTTACAATTTTTCAAGTTTCTTTATTGGTGACATACTTTTCTGTTACACTGAGACTCAGCCTGATGCTGGGAAAGATTGAAGGCAGGAGGAGAAGGGGACGACAGAGGATGAGATGGTTGGATGGCTTCACCTACTGGATGGACATGAGTTTGAGCAAGCTCCGGGAGTTGATGAAGGACAGGGAGACCTGGCATGCTGCAGTCCATGGGTCCCAAAGAGTCGGACACGACTGAGCAACTGAGCTGAAATGAAGTGTACCTAGTAATCTGTGGCATTATTTTACAATGTTTTATAATGTTTATAATCTTTGTATAACTTTATAATGTTTTGTTTTAGAAGGTGCATTTTTTTCATTCACAGAAATCTTGAATGTATCTTAGAATCTTTATTTGGAAGAAGAAAATTGACCTTTTGATATACAGATAAGGCCACATTAAGTGAATTATTATTTTTGAGGGTAATACTAATTTTTTTTCTCTGACTTAACCAGTTCTAAGTTGAAATATTTAACATGCTTGGGTCAGACTGTATCAGATTCAGATCTGTATTAATAAGAATGTTGACCCTTAGAAAATAAAACTTAAAAATTAACAAAAGAGTGAAATCTTTTGACAAAATTTAGGTATGCAAAATTATGACTGGGAAATTTTTATTTGGTAGAAATTATGATCATAAAAAGAAATTATAGGGAATTTCCTGGTGGAACAGTGGTTAAGACTCTGCACTTTCACTGCTGAGGGCCTGAGTGCAATCCCTAGTTACGGAATTAAGATCCCACACGAGGCCAAAAAATGAAAAAAATTATAGTGGCAAAATTTTCAGTGGTTCCAGGCAAGAGTACTGGAGTGGGGTGCCATTGCCTTCTCCGAGATATGGGCAAGATGTGACCAAATCTTCAGAACAAAGAATTGATTCTGACTAAATAATTTCAGAGAAATAAAAATAAAATGAAAAACATTGAAAATGGATTTCCTGCTCTCTGTATCAAATTAAGCAAAGATTTAAATTTATTTTATATTTAGTTATAGGAAAAAAATTGATAATTCATCAGAGTATCATTCTATTAAAACATTTTTATTGATAAAATATGTAATAAAAATTTACTAATCACAAAACAGCAGCATAAAAAGCACTAAATTTCGCATTAGATGTGCGTTGGGGAAAGGGGTGAATGGGTTAGAAAATACTATTTTCATTTGTTAATTTTTCCTTTTGTCTGTATTTCCCCATGACAATATGTGAAATAAATTCAAAAATTTACTTCTTACCACAATTCAGATGTATAGGGAAAAAACAAGAAGTTTGGGGGTTTTGTTTTACTTTCATACTAGACCTTTTATTTGGTAGAAATATGGCATTGCAGTCCATACTGACATTCTGAGATTCTGTAACTTATTTTTCCAAAGCAAGATTTTAGCCACATAATAAATTATCCTAAGACTGTACCATAATGCTTTTGTTACCCCATTGATTTATAATTAAGTTTGTTTGGTCAGTTACCCACTAATAAAATAACCCTGTGGGGTATAACATATGGGTTTCTCAAGCTAAAACTATTCTGACTTTCCTCTTAGTTAATGGAAGAGAAAATTATTAAATATCTAATCCAATTTTTGTCTACCCCAATAAACTAAATGATCCATTTAGTCCTCCAAGAATGGAAACCATGCCTGTGGAATATTTAAAGTAGAAAAAGAAAACTGCTCTTGGTACTAGAGTAATCATCTTTAGATATTTCAAGGACTGTTATGTGGAGGCATAATTATATTTATTCTCTGTAACCGAAGACTGGGACTGGGATACATAAAATCACGGAAAGGGAGATTCTACTCTGTTTAAGAAAGAACTAATATTTGGAGCTGTCCGCGAATTGAATGGGGCTTCCCTCATGGCTCAGCTGGTAAAGAATCCGCCTGCAATGCAGGAGACGCCAGTTCAATTCCTGGATCGGGAAGATCCACTGGAGAAGGGATAGGCTACCCACTCCAGGATTCTAGGGCTTCCCTTGTGGCTCAGTAGGTAAAGAATCCACCTGCAATGCGGGAGACCTGGGTTTGATCCCTGGGTTGGGAAGATCCCCTGGAGAAGGGAAAGTTTACCCACTCCAGTATTCTGGTCTGGAGAATTCCATGGACCGTATAGTCCATGGGGCTGCAAAGAGTTGGACACAACTGAGCAACTTTCACTTTCAGGAGTTGAATGACTGCTTATGAAAGATGAGATTTACATCATCAGGAATAGTCAAGCTGAGGTTCTGGGGTGTTGAAAGAAGTGTCTTTGGTTGAGATCAGATCCTTGAAATCAGTCACAGGGAAATTGTTACCTGTGGTTTGAGGAGGGCCAGTGTTTGCAGTTTCAGTGTTAGTCCTCAATGATGTCTGTTTCAGCTACTTGCAGTGCACTGATGTTAGTTGAAGTGGAAAGACAGGAACAGAGTTTCGGCACAAATACCTCCTTGGAAGTATGTTTTGCAGGAGAAAATCACCATGTCTGTTAATACAAAAAAAAAAAAAAAAAGAAAAGAAAAGGAGGATTAAAAAGACCACTGGTCTGATAGTCTTAAAAATGTCTTCAATTTTTGAGAATCCAAGGTTCTGCATTTGGAAACCTGTGTAGCTTCAGTCTGAAGAAATGGTTGGAGACCGCTGGCAGAGGTTGAGGGAAGAAAGAGGAAAGAGCTGGGGTCTGAAGTAAAGAGTGATTTGGTCACATGTGAGTCCTCAAGAGGGAAAAGTGGAAACTGGGTTAATAAACAAACCAGCCAAGGTAGAGACAGAAGGTGGAGTTTGGTCACCAGGAAGAAAGCCAGAGACTAACTTTTGGAAGTAGAGTTCAACGAAACCAAGACCCCTCATGGTCTCGACCCAGCCAATCTTTCCAAGTGTCATCCCCACCTCTCCCTGTCAACACCAGACTCTCTGCAGTTCCTTGAACACAGGGAGCCCTCTCTCTACACACGCAGGCCCCTCTGCCTGCAACACCACTTCCTCCCTGCCTGCAACACCACTTCCTCCCTTATCTACCTGGGGTTCACAGTCTTTCCTGTAGACAGAGCTCACAATCAGCTCATCTGTCAAGTCTTCCCAGGCCTCTCCAGATGGGAGAAGAGACTTGATCCTCTGTGTTCCAACAGTACCCTCCACATAAGGATGAACTACCCATGGCCTGTAGCCCACCAGGCTCCTCTGTCCATGGGATTCTCCAGGTAAGAATACTGGACTAGGTAGCCATTCCCTTCTCCAGGGGATCTTCCCGATCCAGGGATTGAACCTGGGTCTCCTGCATTGCAGGCAGATTCTTTACCATCTGAGCCACCAGGGAAGCCCAATATAATTATTGTCAAGATATCTGACTCTCTCACTAGACCATGAGCCCCTTGAAGCTAAGAGCCATGTCCTGTTGATTTTTCTGTCACCAGAATTTAAATCGTGTCAAGCACATGTTTGTACCTCAATAGATATATGATGAATGAGTAAGTGAATGAGTGAATGAGTCCAAGTGCAGCAGCACAGCTGAGCCCACTCTGTGGATGCAGATGCTCGGTTCCTCTGGTTCATCAGCAAGAGCAAGCTCTCACATGATAGCTGAGTAGCTCCAACTATGAGATCAAAATATTCCTGGGATAGAGAGCCAGACATGCCATTATAAGCGTTCTCATATTACCCTGAAATCCTCTAGAGACCCTGGCACAGTGTTTTGTCTAATAAATATGATGATGTACACTATATGTATATGTATTTGTTCAAATTAGTGCACAAGTATATGAATAAATGAATGAAAACCTCCAAAAAAAAATGATCCATAAGATTAAGCCAGTGAGAAGAATATCTGCTGTGAGTACGACAGCAAGACACTCTTAGGCAAAGTGAGGTGATCTTACTTTGAGCGACATCTTATCACCTTTGCCATATTCTACTGGTTGCAGAAGCAAGCGAGAAGTCCTACCACACTCAAGTGTAACTGATTACACAAAGGCATGGATGTGAGAAATGATTTCCTACCCAGCTTCAGAGAAGTGGTTTCTGAGAACCACATCCCACCTTTACCTTAACTTTGTCATTTCCAAGGAAACAAGCCTGTTCATTTTGGCAGGTGAGATCTAAGTATATTATATTATTTGTTTATTTTGGGTTGCGCTGGGTCTTTGTTGCTGGGCGTGGGCCTTCTAGAGTTGCCTCAAGTTGGGTCTTGCAGAGTGATGACTTTCCATCGTGGTGGCCTCTCTAGTTTTGAAGCACAGGCTCTCGGGGCTCGGCTCAGTAGTTGTAGCACATGGACTTAGTGGCTGTGCGGCATGTGGGATCTTCCCTGACCAGAGACTGAACTCGCATCCCCTGAGATGGAAGACAGATTCTTAACCACTGGAACACCAGGGACGTCCTGGCAGGCCGCCACTGATGCTGTCTCCTTTACCTACAACCCTGGATCACAATAATCTGTGGACAATTCTGAAAGAGATGGGAGTACCAGACCACCTGACCTGCCTCTTGAGAAACCTGTATGCAGGTCAGGAAGCAACAATTAGAACTGGACATGGAACAGATTGGTTCCAAATAGGAAAAGGAGTACATCAAGGCCGTATATTGTCACCCTGCTTATTTAACTTATATGCAGAGTACATCATGAGAAACTCTGGGCTGGAGGAAGCACAAGCTGGAATCAAGATTGCTGGGAGAAATATCAATAATCTCAGATATGCCAATGACACCAACCTTATGGCAGGAAGTGAAGAACTAAAGAGCTTCTTGATGGAAGTGAAAGAAGAGAATGAAAAAGTTGGCTTAAAGCTCAACATTCAGAAAACGAAGATCATGGCAAGATCAAGAAAATTAAGATCTGGTCCCATCACTTCATGGCAAATAGATGGGGAAACAGTGGCTGACTTTATTTTGGGGGGCTCCAAAATCACTGCAGATGGTGATTGCAGCCATGAAATTAAAAGATGCTTACTCCTTGGAAGGAAGGTTATGACCAACCTAGACAGCATATTAAAAAGCAGAGACATTACTTTGCCAACAAAGGTCCTTCTAGTCAAGGCTATGGTTTTTCCAGTAGTCATGTACGGATGTGAAAGTTGGACTATAAAGAAAGCTGAACACAGAAGAATTGATCCTCTTGAACTGTGGTGTTAGAAATCCAACCAGTCCATCCTAAAGGAGATCAGTCCTGGGTGTTCATTGAAGGTACTGATGTTAAAGCTGAAACTCCCAATACTTTGGCCACCTGATGCGAAGAGCTGATTCATTTGAAAAGACCCTGATGCTGGGAAAGATTGAAGGCAGGAGGAGAAGGGGACAACAGAGGATGAGATAGTTGCTGCAGCAGCAGCATGCTGAATCTGGACTTTTATTATCTCTTTGGGCTTCAGAGACAGGCTGATTTTTTGAGTAAGCAGGCAGGGCACCTAATCCTTGGGGTTAGGGACCAAAACTCTTGTAAGTTCTATTTTTATTTTTGACCAAATTTCAGCCAACTTCTCATGGGTTGTCTGCTAATAAACTTGCACTACTTTCTGACATAGCTTCACAGAAGATGGTTTGGAATTGTACTGGCTACTCTGCGGAACTTTGACCTAAATAAGATGGTTCATTTTAGAGACACCTTAGAATAAAAAAGAGAAAGAGAAAACAACTCTGTCTTGAAGGGACTATCTTAGCCATCTGAAAGATCATTTAGTTTAAAGAAAAACTTCTTCCCTCCTCAAACATCCTTCATGTCCATTCTGAGGGGATTAATATTGGCTGTTTTATTCTGTAACTTGATAAAATTGTCAACAGTTTGAGTTACTGTTTAAATAAGTTAAAAGGATTTGTGTGGGTGTTTTGAAATGGGTTTTTTCTTTCTTTCTTTCTCTCTCTCTTTCTCTCTCTCTTTCTCTGCACCAAGTGTTAGTTGTCTCATGTGGGATTTAGTTCCCTGACCAGGGATTGAACCCAGGCCACCTGCATTGGAAGCATGGAATCTTAGCCACTGGACACCAGGGGAATCCCAAAATGGGCTTTTCTAAATCTAATTTTTCCCTCTTTTTGGAACAGAAATATTATTAGGCTTTATCCAATGATGATTTTATGTTTGTCTAAAGCTTATTCCCTTTCCCTGTTTTTTCCTTCTGTCTCCTCCTTCTTTGCTCCTCTCTCTTAAAGGTGAGTTGACGGGAAAGGAAACAAAGCCATCAATTTTCAGAAGTACTTTCTATGATCAAACTGGTGATGGGTTAAGTCTCTGGGTATACATGACATGTGCAATCCATAACCGCCGAGTGAGTGAAAGAGCACAATGTTTCAGGAAGGGCACTGTACTGGACATCAGGAGCCAAGGGCTCTAGTCCAGCTCTGACACTTCATGAGTGACTGTCAGCAGGACAATTGGCCTCCTGGCCTCATTTTCCTCATCTGCAAAAAAGGAGGCTCAGACCAGCTGCTCTCTGATCTCTCTTCTGCTCCCACATGTTTTGCCTCTTTGCATTGCATGATCTCTATCACACTGATGCACTGAAGATTTTTCTACTTAAAAAAAAATTTTTTATGAAGCAACTGACAAACAACTAATCTCAAAAATATACAAGCACCTTATGCAGCTCAATTCCAGAAAAATAAACGACCCAATCAAAAAATGGGCCAAAGAACTAAATAGACATTTCACCAAAGAAGACATACGGATGGCTAACAAACACATGAAAAGATGTTCAACATCACTCAATATTAGAGAAATGCAAATCAAAACCACAATGAGGTACCACTTCACACCAGTCAGAATGTCTGCGATCCAAAAGTCTGCAAGCAATAAATGCTGGAGAGGATGTGGAGAAAAAGGAACCCTCCTACACTGTTGGTGGGAATGCAAACTAGTACAGCCACTATGGAGAACAGTGTGGAGATTCCTTAAAAAATTGCAAATAGAACTGCCTTATGACCCAGCAATCCCACTGCTGGGCATACACACAGAGTAAACCAGAATTGAAAGAGACACATGTACCCCAATGTTCATCGCAGCACTGTTTATAATAGCCAGGACATGGAAGCAACCTAGATGTCCATCAGCAGATGAATGGATAAGAAAGCTGTGGTACATATACACAATAGAGTATTACTCAGCCATTAAAAAGAATACATTTGAATCAGTTCTAATGAGATGGATGAAACTGGAGCCAAATATACAGAGTGAAGTAAGCCAGAAGAAAAAACACCAATAAAGTATACTAACACATATATATGGAATTTAGAAGGGTGGCAATGATGACCCTGTATGTGAGACAGCAAAAGAGACACAGATGTGTAGAGCGGACTTATGGACTCCGAGGGAGAGGGAGAGGGTGGGATGATTTGGGAGAATGGCATTGAAACATGTATACTATCATGTAAGAAACGAATCGCCAGTCTATGTCCGATGCAGGATACAGGATGCTTGGGGCTGGTGCACGGGAGGACCCAGAGAGATGTTATGGGGAGGGAGGTGGGAGGGGGGGTTCATGTTTGGGAACGCATGTACACCTGTGGTGGATTCATGTCAATGTATGGCAAAACGAATACAGTATTGTAAAGTAAAATAAAGTAAAAATAAAAAATTAAAAAATAAACAAAAAAAATAAATTAAAAAAAAATTTTTTTTTGGCCACATCACAAAGCATGCGGGATCTTAGTTCCCCAACCAGGTATCAAACCCATGCCCTCTGTCGTGGAAGCATGGAGTCTTATCCACTGAACCATGGTGGAATTCCCTTTTTTAAAAAAATAATTTATTTTTGGCTGTGCTGGGTCTTCATTGCTGCAGGCAGGCTTTTTCTCTAGTTGTGACATGCAGGCTTCTCATTGGGGTGGCTTCTCTTGCTAGGCCAGGGGCTTCAGTAGTTGCAGCTCTCAGGCTCTAAAGCACAGACTCAATGTTTGCAGCACCCAGGCTTAGCTGCTCCACAGCATGTGGGATTTTCCCAGATTGAAAATCTGGGATTTTCAGGGATTGAATCTGTCTCCTGCATCGGCAGTCAGATTCTTTACCACTGAGCCATCAGAGAAGCTCTGCTTTCTTTCCTTAGGTTTCAAATTTTGGATTCAAATATCTCTTTTTTAAAGAAATTTTACTTATTTCGGCCACACAAGGAACATGTGAGAACTTAACTTCCTGGATCAGGGATCAAACCCATGTCCCATGCAGTGGAAGTGCGGAGTCTTGACCACTGGAGCACCAGGGAAGTCCCTCTCTTTGTTTCTTGTACCTCATTTCTTCCTTCTGGGTTCAATTTTTTTCATCATTAAGCTGAGATAATCACATTAATATGTGAAAAGAGTGAACTTTGAGGGATAAAAAGGAACAATATCGGGGCGTTTGGGGCAGGCTTCCCCAGAACGGGCTACTTTTGCATGTGGATTATTTTGAGCTGAAGATAATCAAGGCCCAGCAGTCAGGAAGACCTTTCTTTTTAACCTTCTCCGTAACTGTCTAAGAGTTTAAACAGGGGGCCTGTACCAGGAAAAGAGTAATTACCAGAGATAACTTTGTAATATCAGAAGGACTTTTCTGCAGGTCAGAGTAAACATTTACTCTCTTCTTCATCCTATGACTTGTCTGCCTCCACGTTAAGGGCCCATACCCTACCCCCTTCTTAGCTTAGAATAGTATGTAAGCCTCAATTGCCCCTGAGCCTCATGTCTTTAGGGCTACTTTGGTAGCTCTGCTGGTAAAGAATCTGCCTACAATGCAGGAGACCCATTCAATTCCTGGGTCAGGAAGATCCCCTGGGGAAGGGATAGGCTACTCACTCCAGTATTCTTGGGCTTCCCGGGTGGCTCTGATGGGAAAAAATTTTACCTGTAATGTGGGAGACCTGCGTTGGATCCCTGGGTTGGGAAGATCCCCTGGAGGAGGGCATGGCAACCCACACGAGTACTCTTGCCTGGAGAATCCACTGACAGAGGAGTCTGGCGGGCTACAGTCCATGGGGTCACCAAGGGTCAGACACGACTGTGTGTCCAAGCGCAGTACAGCATTCATCTCTTTATGGGTATCCCGAACATACAAAGGTATGTTTGTTTTTCTTCTGTTAATCTGTTTTACATCAGTTAATTATTATTCCAGCCAACAAACTTAGAAGGGAAGAAGAGAAAGCTTTTCCTCTCCAAGTACATAATAATAAAATGTTGAGGGATCCAATTTAATGAATGATGCTGGAGCAACTGGACCTTGATAGGCAAAAAGCCAAAAAACAGAATCTCAACCTAAACCTCACAGCTTTTGCAAAAATAAACTCAAAATTAGTCACAGACTTATACAAAAACATGAAACTTTTAGACAAGAATATAGGAGAAAGTCTTTGGGAACTCAGGCTAGGCAAAGCCTTCTTGAGCTTGATACCAAAAAGCACAATTTGTAACAGGAAAAATTGACAAATTGGACTTCATCAAAATTAAAACTTTTGTTCTAGGAAAGCACCTAGGAAGAAGATGAAAAGACAAGATACAAACTTGGATAAATATCTGCAAGCCACACAAAAGAAAAAGGACTAGTACTTAGAATATATTGAGTTGGTCAAAAGGTTGTTCAGGTTTGTCTAACCTGAACAAAAAGGTTGTTTCTGAACAACATTTTGGTCAACTCAATATAAAGATTATAAAGACCACAGTTCAGTCATAAAAGATAAAGAACTGAGGAGTTCCCTGGTGGCCCAGTGGTTAGGATTCAGGGTTTTCATTGCCATGCCCTGGTTTAATCCCTGGTTGGAGAACTGAGATCCCATAAGTGCATCAATGTGTGTGGGGAGTGGGTCTCAGAGAAAGGGTAATAAATTAGAATATGAGCAAAAGACATCATGGTATTGTGATTTATAAGATTTTTGTCCGTTCTTGGCACATAATTCCTAAAACACTTGTAATTTTCTAGCTCAACAGAGCAATAGCAGCATCTTTTATTATAATACTTTTTTGTTTGTTTCTGAAATAGCTTTAGAGCAATAAAGGTGAAATATGTGTCTTCTGTTATTCATAAAAATTCCCTTTCCCCCATTTGTGTACGATAATAAAGTGATTTTTGGAAAACTCCTAGATAATCATGTGATGGGAGCTGGTTGTTGGGGAACCAACCATATGATTAGATAGTTGGAACTTTTGCCCATCTCCTGATCTCCAAGGAGGGGAGAGGGGCTGGAGGTTGAATTCCTCAAAAAAGACTGATGATTAAATTGACCACACCTATGAGAGAAGGCCTCCATACAAAGGACAAGGTCAGGGGAGCTTCTGGGTTGGTGGAAACATAGAGATGCTGGAAGAGCGATGCATTCAGAGAAGGGTCAGATGAACTGTGCCTCTCCCCCATACCTTGTCCTGTGCGTCTCTTCTATCTGGTTGTTCCTGAGTCATATCCTTTTATAAACGGGTGATCAAGTAAACTGTTCTGCTGAGTCCTGTGAGCCACTCTAGCAAATTAATGGAAACTGAGAAAGGGTTGTGGGAAACTCTGATTTACAGCTGGTTGGTCAAAAGAATAGGTAAAGACCTGGACTTGCAATCGGCATCTGAAGTGGCCAGGGGCAGCCTTGTGAGTCTGAGCCCTTAGCCTGTGGGATGTGATGCTATCTACAAGTATCGACAGTGTCAGAACTGAGTTAAACTGTAAACACCCAGCTGGTGTCGGGAGGAACTGAGAACTGCTTGGAGTTGAGGAAAAACCCACACACCTCTGGTCGAAGTGTTGTGAATGCAAGTAAAGAGGAAATAAGGCTGTTTTTTTCCATTAGATTGAGTGCCAGAGGTGTTGTGAACTGTTTAAGTGTGAGAATAGTGGAAGTAGGGTAGAGCAGAAACACAAGGAGTGCTTTCCCTTTAAACACATACAGACATTTCACTGAAGTGGGTATCAGTTCAGTTGATCAGTCGTGTCCAACTGTTTGCAACCCCATGGACTGCAGCATGCCAGGCCTCCCTGTCCATCACCAACTCCTGGAGCTTGCTCAAACGTGCCCATTGAATCAGTGATGCCATCCAACCATCTCATCCTCTGTCGTCCCCTTCTCCTCCTGCCCCCAATCTTTCCCAGCATTAGGGTCTTTTCCAAGGAGTCAGTTCTTCACATGAGGTGGCCAAAGTATTGCAGTTTCAGCTTCAGCATCAGTCCTTCCAATGAATATTCAGGACTGATTTCCTTTAGGATGGACTGGTTGGATCTCCTTGCAGTCCAAGGGACTCTCAAGAGTCTTCTCTAACACCACAATTCAAAAGCATAAATTCTTCAGCGCTCAGCTTTCTTTATAGTCCAACTCTCACACCCATACATGACTACAGGAAAAATCATAGCTTTGACTAGATGGATCTTTGTTGGCAACGTAATGTCTCTGCTTTTTAATATGCTGTCTAGGTTGGTCATAGCTGTTCTTCCAAGGAGCAAGTATCTTTTAATTTCATGGCCGCAGTCACCATCTGCAGTGACTGTAGAGTCCAAGAAAAGAAAGTCTCTCACTGTTTCCATTGTTTCCTCATCTATTTGCCATGAAGTGATGAAACTGGATGCTATGATCTTAGTTTTCTAAATGTTGAGTTTTAGGCCAACTTTTTGACTCTCTTCTTTCACTTTCATCAAGAGGCTCTTTAGTTCTTTTTTGCTTTCTGCCATAAGGGTGATGTCATCTGTGTATCTGAGGTTAATATTTCTCCCAGCGATCTTGATTCCAGCTTGTGTGTCATCCAGCCCAGCATTTCACATGATGTACTCTGCATATAAGTTAAATATGCAGGGTGACAATATACAGCCTTGACGTACTCCTTTACCAGTTTGGAACAAATCTGTTGTTCCATGTCCAGTTCTAACTGTTGCTTCTCGACCTGCATACATATTTCTCAGGAGGCAGGTAAGGTGGTCTGGCATTTCCATTTCTTTAAGAATTTTCCACATTTTGTTGTGATCCACACAGTTAAAGGCTTTGGCATAGTCAATTAAGCAAATGTTTTTCTGGAACTCTCTTGCTTTTTTGCAGAAGGCAAATAATCACACGAAAAGATGTATGACATCACCAGATATTAGGAAATGCAAATTAAAACCACAATGAGAGGTCACTACATACCTCTCAGGATGGCTGAAATAAATAATGAAAATATCAAATACTGGTGAAGATGCAGAAGTGCACCATTAGAGTGTTGGTGAGAATGTAAAATGGTATAGTCACCCTGAAAAAGTTTGGCAGTTTTTTATAAAACAAAACATGCACATACTGTTTGAATCAGCAATTACACTCTTGGGTGTTTATTCCAAAGAAATGAACATTTATGTTCATAGAAAACCTGTACATGAATGTTCTTAGCGGCTTTGTTTATTGTAATCCTAAACTGGAAATTGCTCAGATGAACTTGAACAGCTGAATGGTTTAAATAAACTGTCCTGCATTCATATCGGGGGATACCATGCAACAGTAAAAAGGAATAAACTTAAAAAAAATTTTGCTGTGCTTGGTCTTAGTTGTGGCATATGAGATCTTTCTAGCTCCCTGACCAGGGATCAAACCTGGGCCCCCTGCTTTGGGAGTACTGAGTCTTAACCACTGGACCACCAGGGAAGTCCCATGAACACAAAACTTGAGCAATGCAAAATGGTAAAGTCTGATTGTCTCCAACCCTATAAAAAAGAACTTCTTTCTTATGATAAAAGTAGCCATATATACTCAGGAATTTCTTTTAGGAATTTCAAACTGGAGAGAACTACATCTGCAGTGTTGTTTTTATGGTATAACTGATCAGTAAATATTAGGTAGCCATGAAAACTTTAGCTATGAAGATTATGCAGCAGCACAGGAAATATGTATGGCATAATATCTGATGAAAAAAGGAGAACATGTAGTTTCACTGTTAAAAGTCCACACATAAGGGAAAAATCACATGAAACATATCAAAATGCTCAGAGTGGTTATATTAGGAAGGTAGTCACATGAATGATTTCTTTCCTTTCCTTTCATTGCTTTTCAGATTGAATAAGATTATTTTTAATGACTAAAAAAAATTACAACTGGATTGTATATAGTGACTACTGCATTTTTCTTCTCAAATCTCCCAAGAGTTTGGATAGAGTCACTAAATAATCCCTCAGCCTCAGGTCACTTCCTTTCTTTTCTGACAGAATTGGTTATTAGTCTAGATTAGTGAAATGTTATAGACATAATATATCCTGACTTCTGCTTAGCATTCAACAAATCTTTGCTTTTGGTGAAGGTTCTTTGGGTCACAATAACAAATGTGCTCAGATTTGCTCATGCAAAGTGTGAATCTTGGGGAACAGGACCATTGCATATAATTCAAGGGAGGAAGTTCAGCTGAGGACAGAAGTCAGTGACTAGTATGTGATGAAGAACCAAGGCAGATACCATCTTTCAGGACCACGTGGCCTCTGGTTCTTTCTATACGTCTGCTCATTCTTCCTCTCTCTCTTCCTTCACACTCAAAACCTATCTTCTCAGCTTCTCTGATTGACATGGTGCAAAAGTCTGCTCACTCTCATAATCAGATTTCCCCTTAGCTCTAGCTCTAGCCCTCTAGTCAAATGCTTAGAGACCCAGTATTCTAATTTACATTCAATTTTAATTTCCAGGAGAGAAAATCCAATTGATCAGTGAGTCAAGTGTTTACCCCAGCTTTAATTTTGGCATTGGAGGTGGGGGGTGAGGATTGTAGGGTTCAGAGAAAGGGGCCTTGGTTTGGCAGACAACTTAAAAGGTATTTACCACTTGGGTTTTTTATTAATTTATTGGACTGTAATGAGACTTCATTGCTTTTGTGCAGGATTTCTTGTTATGGCAAGCAGGGGCTACTCTTCATTTGGTGTGTGGGCTTCTCATTGTGGTGGCTTCTCTTGTTATGGAGCACAGGCTCTAGGCAAGTGGACTTCAGTAGTTGCTCAGTAGGGCTCCCTGGTGGCTCAGAGGGTGAGGAATCTGCCTGCAATACAGGAGACCCAGGTTCTATCCCTGGGTCAGGAAGATCCCCTGGAGGAGGGAATGGCTCCCACTCCAGTATTCTTGCCTGGAGAACCCCATGGACAGAGGAGTCCAGCGGGCTAAAGTCTAAGAGCCAGACACGACTTAATGACTAAATCACCACCACCAGGCTCAGTTGCTGTGGTGCATGGACCTAGTTACTTAGTGCCACGTGGAATCTTCCTGGACCAGGGATTGAATTCCAGGGATTGTTCCTTACATTTGCAACTGGATTCCCATCCACTGCGCCAGTGGGGAAGTCCACCACCTGGGTTTCTCATGAGTCCTCAGCATCAAGCTGGAGAAACAGGAGTTGGTTGAATACATAAGAAGGTATACTGTTGCCAGGGTCCAGCCCCCGTGGATCCAGAGTAATTCGAAGTGGGGACAGCATGGCGAGGAAAAACTTATTTATTTAGAAATATAAAGGGAGATTAGGAAAGAATAGTGTAGTAGGAAAATTAGTGGTGAAAAGATGCTGAATAACTTGGTTTACGTGGAGAACTAATAAAACCTCAGGACAAGAGATTTGCACCATCTACGTTAGGCCACCAGCGCCCGTTTGAACAGTGGAGGGTGCCCCCCCTTGGGCTCCCTCTTTCATAGGTCTTAGAAGCCGGGGCAAGTAAGTAGACATGGTGAGCCTCCACGCCCCAAATGGGAATTCAGCCAGAGAATAGAGTAAGAAAAGACATGGGGGAACCAGTCTTTCCAGTGACTGGCCCATCCTCTACTGTCCGGAAAGGCCTAATATACTTTTGATTTTACATAGCGATCAATGGATAATACAAAATTATGCAGTGTCAGCAGCCCTGACTCTTATCGAGACCAGGCTTTCTCTCTGCATACCTAGTTGTATACACAAGTCTTAGGTGATTTACATCATCTTCTGGCCAGAAGGCCAATTAACATTTTACGGCCCTTTTCTGATAAGGGTTTGTCAACCAGAAGACTTATTTGCCTTAATAGTGTTGTTCTTCCCAAAGTCTGGTGCCACTGTCAGAAAGCACTAAATAAAGTTACATTCTTACATAGCAAGGATACAAAAATTTATAACAATGAAAGAAGTACAGTGATTTATAACAAAGAGAAAAGTAATTAACTCAAAAGTCTAGTGTTGCTAACATCAAAACTACTATATTCCTTTTTCTATATCCCAATTACATTGATTAATATCCTTCAGGTGCCTAAAAGATAAAGAATATGGAGGCCTGGCAGCAGTCATTGACTCAACAGTGAAACCCGTCACCAATATAATTTTTAGCTCTTTAGAAAGGGCTCTGTATCTCTAAGATGCTTTAAGCTTTGTGCCTCTCACGGTTGGGGGGCTGTAAACAATTCACAAGTTGTAAATGTCTGGGCAGACCCGTCAGGTAAGTTAGAAAACCATCAAAGGGGTTTAAACCGAGACATTCTTTTTATATGCAGGAGACTGTTAACTGGAGCCCTAAGTTAATTCCTTTTAGAGGCAGAAGAGTGGAAAGCACAGTACAATAAGGCAGGCAGACTCTGGTTTTGGGGGGTAGATGTTCAGGAAAACCCAGGGGGAACCCCTGAAGCCAGATCACATCTTTGCATATGTCTGGCTTCCTTCCTCATGACCTTTGCCACGGGCGGGATTCCTCACGCTGGCTCCCAGCATACTGTAACTGGGTAAATGACCACACCTACAGAAGATAAATCATTGACACCCTGCCTAAGATGTCTGGAGAAAGTGGCTTTCAGATCTTATGAATAGATCTATGATAGCTTCCAGTAAAGGCTCTATGTAGGCTCTGTCCTGATCAACATTTTTTCTTAAAGTCTTGAATTCCCTGGGCCTGGAGAATTTGTGTTTCCATTTTCCCTAACATTCTTAAATCTTCTCTGCCTCCACCCCTGTCTGTGTGCAAGCGTGCTAAGTCGCATCAGTCATGTCCAACTCTTTGTGACCCTTTGGACTGTAGCCCGCCAGGCTTCTCTGTCCATGGGATTCTCTAGGCAAGAATACTGAAGTGGGTTGCCATGCCCTCCTCCAGTGGATCTTTCCAACCCAGTGATTGAACCTGCACCTCTTATGTCTCCTGCGTTGGCGGTCAGGTTCTTTACCACTAGTGCCACCTGGAAAGCCCCCACCCCTGTCTACTCTCTGCTAATGATAGACTTTTTTATTTTTAATAGAAGTATAGTTGATTTACAATGTTATGTTAATTACTGCTGTATAGCAAAGTGATTCAGTTATACTTTCCTTTTAAATATTCTTTTCCATCACAAGATATTGAATATAGCTCTCTTTGCTATACAGCAGGACCTTGTTGTTTATCCATTCTATGTATAAAACCTTACATCTGGCTAACCCAACCTCCCACTCCACCTCTCCCCCAACCGCCTCCCTCTTGGCAACCACAAATCCGTTCTCTCTGCCAACGACTGACTTCTTAACCAGGTGAGAAAAATAGAAGCAATCAGAATGTTTATCACTAAACCTAATGATTTACCTACATCTGGACTCATATAATCGTCCTTCCTTTCTATATAACATCTCTACCCCACCTTGTGCATTGATCCCATTTTCCCTCACCTACTTAAGAATCCGGCTTCTGCAGTTTTCCCATTTGTACGCTACATGACCAGTTTCTGTCCTTCTACTGTATTATTACCATAATCATACAACCATGCTATAATATAAAAAGAAATCAGCCCCCACAAATAAGAGTTATGTCATCTAGACTGCCAGTTAGCTATAATGTTAAACTTTCAGCAGACCAAAAAACTTTTATGGTCTGGTCCTCTTGAACAAATACTGTATCCCCTTTGAGAAATGATTTAGCAATCTTCACAAATGTCCTTCCAAATTTGTTAAATGATGGTCAGTTCAGTTCAGTTCAGTTCAGTGACTCAGTCGTGTCCGACTCTTTGCGACCCCATGAATCGCAGCATGCCAGGCCTCGCTGTTCATCACCATCTCCCGGAGTTCACTCAGACTCACGTCCATCGAGTCCGTGATGCCATCTAGCCATCTCATCCTCTGTCGTTCCCTTCTCCTCCTGCCCCCAATCCCTCCCAGCATCAGAGTCTTTTCCAATGAGTCAACTCTTCACATGAGGTGGCCAAAGTACTGGAGTCTCAGCTTTAGCATCATTCCTTCCAAAGAAATCCCAGGGCTGATCTCCTTCAGAATGGACTGGTTGGATCTCCTTGCAGTCCAAGGGACTCTCAAGAGTCTTCTCCAACACCACAGTTCAAAAGCATCAATTCTTCGAGGCTCAGCCTTCTTCACAGTCCAACTCTCACATCCATATATGACCACAGGAAAAACCATAGCCTTAACTAGACGGACCTTAGTTGGCAAAGTAATGTCTCTGCTTTTGAATATGCTATCTAGGTTGGTCATAACTTTTCTTCCAAGAAGTAAGCATCTTTTAATTTCATGGCTGCAGTCACCATCTGCAGTGATTTTGGAGCCCCAAAAAATAAAGTCTGACACTTTCCACTGTTTCCCCATCTATTTCCCATGAAGTGATGGGACCGGATGCCATGATCTTTGTTTTCTGAATGTTGAGGTTTAAGCCAACTTCTTCACTCTCCTCTTTCACTTTCATCAAGAGGCTTTTTAGCTCCTCTTCACTTTCTGCCATAAGGGTGGTGTCATCTGCATATCTGAGGTTATTGCTATTTCTCCCAGCAATCTTGATTCCAGCTTGTGTTTCTTCCAGTCCAGCGTTTTTCATGATGTACTCAACACCACAGAATAATATGCAATGTACTTGTTCCACTGGGGTCTTTCAGGATTTGAGTCTAGTTGTTAGTCTAGAAGCAATGAAAGAAATGATATGAGTCTTGAAGAGAATCAGCATTCATCTGCAAAGCACCTACTTCAGGATAGGTCATTATAGGTTCTTCAGGCAAGGGGACACTAATCTCCAGACAGTTAGATGGATCAGATTGAAACGGAGCAGGACCATATGGTCTTTGTCCCCTAACCATGACCTCTGCCTGCCTTTTGCCTGTGGAAAACATCAGTCAAAGAATAAGTTTAATCAGAGAAGTGAGAAATGCTGAAACAAAGGAAAAGAGTCATCAAAGGAGACTAATAATAATAATGTAGTCATTAAGCATAGTCAGGGACCTTTAGTTCTTTTTCAAGGGCTATAGATAATATTCTGAGCCACATCCTGAGAGCTGTCTTATAGATACCAAAACACCAGGTGGAGAAATTAACTACATGATGACCAGACTGCCCCTAGGATTTGAGCTGCCACAATTCCAAGAACTGACTGCAAAGAAACAGGAACAAGTGCACCCCGGAACCAAAGATTAACTATACCTAAAACAACCAAAATGATGCTAGTCAGACCACTGATGACCAACTGAAGATGCCTGTTAGAGATGACTATGCTGTTTCTGCATGTAACCCCCTCAACTCTGTCTATAGAAGCTCTCACCCCCTGCTTATCATGGGGGGAGTCAGCCTTTGGACAGATGTCCACCACTCTTCCCCACCAGCTGCTGGCACTTGAAATATAGCAAACTTTCCTTTCCACCAACCTGGCCTGTTTACTGGCTTTTGAGCGGTGAGCAGCCAGACCTCCCACACATACCCTTCAGTAACAGGATTCCTATTGCTGCTGGAACAAATTCCTACAAATCTAGAGGCTTAAAACAATACAAATTTATTATTTTACATTTTGGAAGGTCTCATTGGGCTAAATAAGGTGTCACATGGCTTCATTCCTTTTGGAAGCTTTAGGGGAGATTTTCTTTCCTAGGCTCTAGGGGAAATGAATGTACACTTTTCTCAAAGCCAGTAGTGAACCTTCATATTTTTTGTATTTCTCTTTCTGCCTATGACCTTTTGCCTCTTGTAAAGGTCCCTGTGATTACACTGGGCCCACCTGGATAATCCAGGATAATCTTTCCAGTAAAAGAGCCTTTATTTAATTAAACTGCACAATCCCTTCCACAATCCCTGCATTCAGTTGGGAAAGGTACACCCAACTGAATGCTGAGTTCCAGAGAAAGACAAGGAGAGACAAGACAGCCTTCTTCAGTGAACAGTGCAAAGAAATAGAGGGAAATAACAGAAGGGTTATCAAAGGTACACTTCATGCAAAGATGGGCACAATGAAGGACAGAAACAAGAAAGACCTAACAGAAGCAGAAGAGATCAAGAAGAGATGGCAAGAATATAGAGAATTGTACAAAAATCTTAACAACCAGATGACCACCATGAGGTGGTCGCTCACCTACTGCCAGACATTCTGGAGTGTGAAGTCAAGTGGGCCTTAGGAAGCACTGCTGCCAATAAAGCTCATGGAGGTGATAGGATTTCAGCAGAGCCATTTAAAAACCCTAAAAGATGTGCTGTTAAAGTGCTGTCCTCAATATGTCAGCAAATCTGGAAAACCCAGCAGTGGCTACAGGACTGGAAAAGGTCAACCTTCATCCCAATTCCCAAGAAAAGCATACTAAAGAATGTTCAAAGTGAGTGAAGTGAAGTCGCTCAGTCGTGTCCGACTCTTTGTGACACCGTGGACTGCAGCCCACCAGGCTCCTCCGTCCATGGGATTCTCCAGGCAAGAATATTGGAGTAGGTTGCCATTTCCTTCTCCAGGGGGATCTTCCCGACCCAGGGATGGAACCCAGGTCTTCCGCATTGCAGGCAGACACTTTAACCTCTGAGCCACCTAGAGTAGGTAAGAATGTTCAAACTACAACATAATTGTGCTCATTTCCCATGCTAGGAAGGTTATGTTCAACCACCCTAATCAAAGAGGAACTAGAGTCCCTTGATGAAGGTGAAAGAGGAGAGTGAAAAAGCTGGCTTAAAACTCAACTTGCAAAAAATGAAGATCTGGTATCTGGTCCCATCACTTCATGGCAAATAGATGGGGGAAAAAATGGAAACAGTGACAGATTTTATTTTCTTGACTCCAAAGTCACTGCGGATGATGACTGCAGCCATGGAATTAAAAGATGCTTGCTCTTTGGAAGAAAAACTATGAACAACCTAGACAGCTGATTAAAAAGCAGAGACATCATTTTGCCTAGTCATGATTTTTCCAGTAGTCCTGTATGGTTGTGAGAGTTGGACCATAAGGAAAGCTGAGTGCCGAAGAATTGATGCTTTTGAACTGTGGTGTTGGAAAAGACCCTTGAGAGTCACTTGGGCTGCAAGGAGATCAAAGCAGTCAATTCTCAGTTCAGGTCAGTCACTCAATAGTATCCGACTCTGCGACCCGATGGACTGCAGCATGCCAGGCCTCCCTGTCCATCACCAACCCCCAGACCTTACTCAAACTCAAGTCCATCGAGTCGGTGATGCCATCCAACCATCTCATCCTCAGCGGTCCCCTTCTCCCATCTTCAATCTTTCCCAGCATCAGGGTCTTTTCCAAGGAGTCAGCTCTTTGCATCAGGTGGCCAAAGGATTGGCATTTCAGCTTCAGCATCAGTCCTTCCAATGAATATTCAGGACTGATTTCCTTTACAATTGACTGGTTGGATCTCTCTGCAGTCCAAGAGATTCTTAGGAGTCTTCTCCAAGACCACAGTTGAAAAGCATAAATTCTTCAGCGCTCAGCTTTCTTTATAGTCCAACTCTCACATTCATACATGACTACTGGAAAAACCATAGCTTTGACTAGACGTACCTTTATTGACAAAGTAGTGTCTCTGCTTTTTAATATGCTGTCTAGGTTGGTCATAGCTGTTTTTCCAAGGAGCAAGCATCTTTTAATTTCATGGCTGCACTCACCATTTGCAGTGATTTTGGAGTTCAAGAAAAGAAAGTCTCTGTTTCCATTGTTTCCCCATCTATTTGCCATGAAGTGATGGGACCAGATGCCCTGATCTTAGTTTTCTGAATGTTGAGTTTTAAGCGAACTTTTTCACTCTCCTCTTTCACTTTCATTAAGAGACTCTTTAGTTCTTCACTTTCTGCTATAAGGATGGTGTCAGCTGCATATCTGAGGTTATTGATATTTCTCCTGGCAATCTTGATTCCAGCTTGTGTTTCTTCCAGCCCAGCATTTCTCATGATGTACTCTGAATATAAGTTAAATAAGCAGGGTGACAATATACAGCCTTGACGTACTCTTTTCCTAATTCAGCCCCAGGACAGAAGCAGGAGGCATTAAGAAGAGGTGACAAGAGTACACAGAACTATACAAAAAAGATCTTCATGACCCAGATAACCATGATGATGTGATCACTCACCTAGGGTCAGACATCCTGTAATGCAAAGTCAAGTGGGCCTTAGGAAGCATCACTACGAACAAAGCTAGTGGAGGTGATGGAATTCCAGTTGAGCTATTTAAAATCCTAGAAGATGATGCTGTGAAAGTGCTGCACTCAATATGCCAGCAAATTTGGAAAACTCAGCAGTGGCCACACGATTAGAAAAGGTCAGTTTTGAGGTCCTTAGGGAACTAAGGACCGCTCGCCGTCCGGATGCAGCAAGGCAGGACCCGGAGATATTTGGCATTTGTTCAACATGGCAGACATTAACAACAAAGAACAGTCTGAACTTGATCAAGATTTGGATGATGTTGAAGAAGTAGAAGAAACTGGTGAAGAAACAAAAATTAAAGCGTGTCAGCTGACTGTTCAGGTGATGCAAAATCCTCAGATTCTTGCAGCCCTTCAAGAAAGACTTGATTGTCTGGTAGAAACGCCAACAGGATACATTGAAAGCTTGCCTAGGATAGTTAAAAGATGAGTGAATGCTCTCAAAAACCTTCAGTTGAAATGTGCACAGATAGAAGCCAAATTCTATGAGGAAGTTCATGATCTTGAAAGAAAGTATGCTGTTCTTTATCAGCCTCTGTTTGATAAGTGATTTGAGATCATTAATGCCATTTATGAACCTACAGAAGAAGGTGAATGGAAACCAGATAAGGAAGATGAAATTTCGGAGGAGCTAAAAGAAAAGGCCAAGATTGAAGATGAAAAAAAGGATGAAGAAAAAGATCCCAAGGGAATTCCTGAGTTTTGGTTGACCATTTTTAAGAATGTTGACTTGCTCAGTGATATGGTTCAGGAACATGATGAACCTATTCTGAAGCACTTGAAAGATATTAAAGTGAAGTTCTCAGATGCTGGTCAACCTATGAGTTTTGTCTTAGAATTTCACTTTGAACCCAATGAATATTTCACAAATGAAGTGTTGATAAAGACATATAGGATGAGGTCAGAACCAGATGATTCTGATCCCTTTTCTTTTGATGGACCAGAAATTATGGGTTGTACAGGATGCCAGATAGATTGGAAAAAAGGGAAGAATGTCACTTTGAAAACGATTAAGAAGCAGCAGACACACAAGGGACGTGGGACGGTTCGTACTGTGACCAAAACAGTTTCTAATGACTCTTTTTTTGTCCCTTCTGAAGTTTCTGAGAGTGGAGATCTAGATGATGATTTTGAAGCTATCCTCACTTCAGACTTTGAAACTGGTCACTTTTTACGTGAGTGTATAATCCCAAGACCAGTGTTATACTTTACTGGAGAAGCTATTGAAGATGAGGCCGATGATTATGATGAAGGTGAAGAAACAGATGAGGTAATGTTTACCAAATGAGCAAATAATTCTGTTTAACACATTGAGAAGCAAACTGAGTGACTTATGTATTCCATCGGTATATTCATTATTCCATGATATGGGATAAAAACTTTTTTTGGAAAAACGTGGTTTTAGAATTCTACATCCAAGCAATGTATGTGTGAGGTTTCAATAAATAAACTGTAAAACTAAAAAAAAAAAGAAAAAAGGGTCAGTTTTCATTCCAATCCCCAAGAAAGGCAATGCCAAAGAATGTTCAAACTAGTGCACAATTGCACTCATCTCACACACTAGCAAATGCTCAAAATTCTCCAAGCCAGGCTTCAACAGGACATGAACTGTGAACTTCCAGATGTTCAAGCTGGATTTAGAAAAGGCAGAGGAAGCAGAGATCAAATTGTCAACATCCATTGGTTCAACAAAAAAGCAAGAGTTTCATAAAAACACCCACTTCTCCTTTATTGACTACGCCAAAGGCTTCGACTGTGTGGATCACAACAAACTGGAAAATTCTTCCAGAGATGCAAGTAACAGGCCACCTTACCTACCTCCTGAGAAACCTGTATGCAGGTCAAGAAGCAACTGTTAGAACTCTACATGGAACAACAGACTGGTTCCAAATCGCCAAAGGAGTCCATCAAGGTTGTATATTGTCACTCTGCTTATTTAACTCGGATGCAGAGCACCTCATGCAAAATGCTGGGCTTGATGAAGCACAAGCCAGTCCATCCTAAAGGAAGTCAACCCTAAATATTCATTGGAAGGACTGATGCTGAAGCTGAAGCTCCAGTACTATAGCCACTGGATGTGAAGAGCTGACATTGGAAAAGACCCTGATGCCGGGAGAGATTGAGGGCAGAAGGGGGCGACAGAGAATGAGGTGGCTAGATGGCATCACCGACTCAATGGTAATGAGTCTGAGCAAACTCTGGGAGATAGTAAAGGACAGGGAAGCCTGGCATGGTGCTGTCCCTGGGGTTGCAAAGTCAGATACGACTTAGCTACTGAACAAGAACCTTGAGTCTGAGCACCTGAGAACTCCCAAATCTGGTGTAAGGAGGTGATTGTTCTCAGGCAGCTGGTACAGGATGAGGCGTATCAAATAACTCAGAGCCACTGCAATAAAGGCCTGGCTCCAAACAGCCCCAGGACAAGAAACTGATTCCTAAACCTTTGAGGCTTTCAATATTTGTTTGTTGAACCCTAACCTGAAACCCCCAACTTGTCGATACTATATTCTCTTTCAAGAATTATTCCCTTGAACTGTAGCTGCTAAAAACCAAAGAATGCTCTTCCCTGGTGGTCCAGTGGTTAAGACTCCAATCTTCCAATGCAGGGGGGCTTGGGTTTGATCCCTAGTCAGGGAACTAAGATCCCACATGCTGAGCAGCATGACCAAAAAAAAAAAAAAAAAAAATCTAAGTAGGACAACTATAAAATTAGTTAAAAGAAACTTACAGGTAGTTTATGAAGCAAAACCTGCTATTATTTGGCTTCAGCCTGGGAAAAGAAAGACGTCTGGAGGATCCAAGATGCCAGAACTCAGTCCAAGTCTGGAGGATAAATCCTATCCACAGCAGTTAACCAAAATTTCACCCCAGGGCTTCAGAAAGGGGCAGGGAAAAAAGGAAAAACTACTGAATTTAATGAAAATGTTTATCTTATTCTTTATGGGAAATGTTATTATTAACCCAATTCTTGGTTTTATTTGCAATGATCCTTTGCTGTATCAAAGCGTGTTTTTCTTTGTAGAAAATGTCACTCTAGGAAAAAATGCACTCATAAGACCACACATAAGAAACACTTTATTTGGAGATTAGCCTGTCATCAGAAGAAATGGTGGTGAGAGGCCCCTCATGACAACCGCCTTCTGACTCATTTTTCTGCTATCGTTCCATGGTCCATACAACATCCAGAATGATCTAGATTACTTGAATCCAGATTATCGTTATCTGGATTCTTCTGGCCACTTTAAGAGAGGTCACACCCTCCCCCTGCTCAAAACCCTCCTATAGTTTCTCATCACATTGATAATAAAAGCGAAGTGCTAACTACTGCAGCTTACCAAGTCCTGGGTGACCTGGTTTCTGGGTCTCTTTTAGGTATGCTCTGTTATGCTTTCTTGCCCTCACTCTGTTCATCCACGTTGGCCTCTATTGTTCACTGAAAGTGCCCAGCACAGTTCTGTCTTTGTCTTGTAAAGTCTTCCCTGAGCCATGTGTATGACTTTCTTCCCCACCTCCTTCAGGGCTCTATTTAAAATAGTACCTCCCTTAAGGTTCTTCTCTGAATACTATATCTAAAATGGCTCAATATCAGGACTTCCCTGGTGGTCCGAGGGCTAAGACTCTGAACTCCCAATGCAGGGAACCTGGGTTCGATCCCTGGTCGGGGAACTAGATCTCACATGCTGCAACCGAGAGTTTGCATGCTGCAACTAAAGCCCAGATACATACCCTATCTCTGTGTGCATATTTAGTTGCTCAGTCGTGTCTGAGTCTGCAACCCTATAGACTGTAGACCACCAGGTTCCTCTGTCCATGGAGTTTTCCAGGCAAGAATACTGTGGTGGCTTGCCATTTCCTATTTCAGGGGATTTCCCCTCGCTGGGACAGAACCCAGGTCTATTGCATCTCCTGCATTGGCAGGCGGAGTCTTTACTGCTGTGCCACCTGGAATGCCCCTACTCTGTCTCTAGTACCTTGCTAATTCTTCCTATCATTATACTAGATTATACTTCCTAAGATTATACGACATTTTGCCTATTGTTTGTCTCTTCCATGAGATGTCAGCTCCATAAGATCAAAGATGTCTGCTTCAGTCACTGTTACATTCCCAGTGACAGAAATGTACCTTGTCATGTGTTACACGGTTGAATGTGAATAAATCTAGCTTTAATAACCCACCGTTGTTCTAAGAAGCATGTGGATGAATGAAGACATATTTTGGAGGTAGGAGTTGGTGACTGATTGGCGATGCAGGATGAAAGGTGGGGGCGGTATCAAGGATTCCCAGGAGCACACCAGTGGGTGGAAGTGTCAGTTATGAAGACGAGGAGGAAGACCAAAGAAGCTGATCTGTAGGGAGGGTGAGCTCAGTTTTGTACACTTAAACTTTGAGATGCCTGTGGGACAACCATGTGCAGAAGTTAAGTAGACAGTTGGATATGGGATAAGTAATTTTTAAAATTGTTTGAATCTTTTTTGAGCTAGGCTTTAACTGAATTAAAAGGCACCCTACTGACATCTCTGTGGTCAAGCATAACTTACACTCTATGACAGACTTGCTAAAGATAAAATCTGACAGTTCACAATGACAGGGACTCTATTTTTTCTAAGTGCAAAGAGAGCTTCCTGGTAACCAAGAATGATGATTGAGAATGTTCACTTTTTGGGCAAATGGTTACTTCACCTAAAATCACAAGCGAATTCTTTAAGAAAAAGCTTAAATCCTCCTGAGGCTGTCCTGCAAGTTAGTAAACGTTTTAACATGATTGCAGAAGCAGCTCAACTATGTGTACCTTGCATAAGAAACGAGTTCTTGCACTTTCTTCTGGACAGTTTATTCCAGGCTGTTGGATGGAATGTGTATTCCACTTCTGAGCACAAATTTGCTTACTCCATTTGTAGAGTGTATTTATTTATTAAAAAATTTTTTTGGCCATGCCACACAGCTTGCAGGATCTGTTTCCTGCCAGGAACTGAACCTGGGCCAGGGCGGTGAAAACCTGGAATCCTAACCTGTAGAGTGTATGTAGCAGATTAAAACTGTGATTTCTTAAGTGTGTATATCCTGTTCTGAAAAAAAGTGATTTGTTTAAAATCTCAAATGAACTCTGCCTTTCTTAAGTACTGCAGGTTTTTCTGCAGGTTTTGCTTCATAAATGCTGAATTCAGTGAGGTTCTAACATTTCAGTGTGTTATCTGAAACGCTGGGAACCTCCTGAGGCATGGAATTTCTGATGTCAACACGGAGAGGGGGTACTAGTTTTCCGCACGGTTGGCACCAGTCTAACATACTGCCAATACACAATCTTCAGCCACTTAAACATTAAACTCTTACCAATGACCATGGAATACAAATTTGGTTTTCCCTCTTAAGAAATTTGTCAGCAAGTGGTTTGAGGAAGTGATTTTATGCCAGAGATTAAGTGAGATGGTTCAGTTCAGTTCAGTTGCTCAGTCGTGTCCAATTCTTTGTGACCCCATGAACCGCAGAATGCCAGGCCTCCAACTCCCAGAGTTCACCCAAACCCATGTCCATTGAGTCGGTGATGCCATCCAGCCATCTCATCCTCTGTTTGTCCCCTTCTCCTCCTGCCCTCAATCTTTCCCAGCATCAAGGTCTTTTCCAGCGAATCAGTTCTTCGCATCAGGTGGCCAAAGTACTGGAATTTCAGCTTCAACATCAGTCCTATCAATGAACACCCAGGACTAATCTCCTTTAGGATGGACTGGTTGGATCTCCTTGCTGTCCAAGGGACTCTCAAGAGTCTTCTCCAACACCACAGTTCAAAAGGATCAATTCTTTGGCGCTCAGTTTTCTTTATAGTCCAACTCTCACATCCATACATGACTATGGGAAAAACCAGTGAGATGGTAGTAAGAGACTTTTAAGTCTCTGGAAGAATATCTAGTTTACCCACAAGATCCTAAACATAACAAGTTATCATTCAATAATTCAACCGGCAGTTAGTTTACTATGTGTATATATGGGCACAAGAGAGGAAGGATGCTTAGAACACATATCTTCACTCTCCAGAAACTTAAGGTCTAGTAAAGTCACATATTTAGAAAAACAGAAGAAAAGATAAAGATTGTGATAATGTATGATTAATTCTACCTCAGGTAGTCTGGGAAGGATTCACAGAAGTAGAAACATTTAATTGGAGTTTTGAAGGACAAATAGTAATGTTCCTTACTTGGCAGATAAGGAACATTAAAGAACTAGGGTTGAAGTTAAATGAGTTCTAAGGGGAATGCTGAGTGAATGTGGGAGCATAGGATGCAGAGATCTGGACCACAATATCTAAGGATATGAGTTCTAAGGCATCATATATACTCACATAACACATAGTAAAAGTGTTAGCTTTAAAATCATTCCTAGGTTTCCTGGAATTTTTAATATAACTCCAAGAACTCCTAGAGAAGGAAATGAAAACCCACTCCAGTATTCTTGCCTGGAGAATCCCAAGGACAAAGGAGCTTGGCGGTCTACAAGTCCATGGGATCACAAGAGTCAGACAGCACTTAGCAACTAAACCACCAAGAAGTCCAGAAGCTACAGGGCTACATGTGAATTAAAACAAACCTTTTGGGAGTCTTTTACTAAAAGGCAGGCATGTGAAAAGCTGTCTGAAGAGCAAAGAATCCTCCCTTTTAGACGGAAGAGATTCAAAAGACACCTCCTTCAGATGATCTTCTTAATCATCTCTAAATTGGAATATTTGGTTAGAGCACAATACTCACGTTCTTCTTGGCTACTTTTATTTTCTGGCCCATACGCCTGGGCATCTGGGATTTTAGCTCCCCGATCAGGAATTTAATTCCACACCACCTCCCCTACCACCCGCGGCAGTGGAAATGCAGTCTTAACCACTGAACCACCAGGGAAGTTCCTTGGCTACTATTTTGACAGGTGGAGACAGACCTGAAGCCACGACCACCTGATCAAAGAGGCACATTCTTGGCATCGCCTGGGTATGACTTAATACAGTTCAGTAAGATTATATTTTTAAGACGTTTTCAGAAATTGATCCGTAGTCTTGGGTTTTAATTATTCGGTAACGCTATTTCTCCTAACTTGATTAATTATCAAGAAAAAAAAAAAACCAGACGTTTTTAGTCTTCGAGAGTTTTAGATGGTGTTAATACGAATTCACTTAATTACAAAATGGAAAACAAATATTTAAACTCTCCAGAGTTCTTAGCTATACTTCACACTAGTCTTCGTTTCTCCAGTGCCTAGGCACACGCTAAACGTGCAAATAATCACTTGTTGACTAAAGAAGTACCTAAAATCTTCGTATTCTTCTAGATGTAATTGCAAGAAGCTGCAAACCCCAAAGCCCGAATAAACCAGCTTCCAGTCAAGGCGCTTGGGATTTCTAATAGGTCTATTAAAGAACTTGACTGTTACCCTGCATAACACTCCAAGCGGTGTTTAACAACAACAAAACAACTCCCCTAGTCCACAACAGACCGAGAAACCTTGTAAAGATGACTCACAGCATCTATATACTCTCTATAGCACAAAGGCTAAATAACATTAGCATTAAATGAACCCTTGGTTGATATAACACACTTCCCAACTCCTAGCATTTTCAAAGAATCGTGGTAGGTTTCAGGATCCTCAACGACAGCAAAGCAAAACCACCCCGTTCCTTAAGATACGTAAGTTACCTACTTCTGGCGAAAAATTTCAGGAGAAAAGCAGGCAAGCAAGTATCTTATTTGGAAAGTACATTTTATAAGGAAAGCAGCCCTGATCAACAACCTCAGCCGGCCCGTCACGGGTTGGGAAGCAGGGGCAGCCGGGGAACCCTCAAAATGTCACCCGGTCGCCAGCGACTACGGCGGCCGGAGGAGCTGCCGCAGTCCGTGCCCGCGCGCGGCCAGCCGGGGCGCCTCGCTCAGGCCACCCCGAGCCAGGCGTCCCCAGGAGCCCGCGGGACAGGGTCGAGACCTCTGGGCCGACTCCCTTTCCCGGCGGCCACCGCTGACACCCAGGGAGCCGCCGGCTGCGCGCCTCCCCTCCCCCACTCCAAATCCGCAGGCGCACGGGGCACAGCCGCCTTCCGGGAGGTGCTACCACACCCCGGCCCGACGCCTCGCCTCCCGCCCGCAGCTGGGCTGTGCGGGAGGGGCTGTGGGAGAGGCGACCAGGAACCCTCGGAAAAGCGGGGGCGGAGGAAGGGGCCCCTCTAGCCGCGCCTTCGAAACAGCGCTCCTTGTTCTCGATGGTCCCCGCGCGGCCTTCTTATCGAACGCCATTTCCGGTTCCTTTTAAAGGCCCCACGCTGTGCGGCGCTGCGCGTGCGAGGAAGGTATAAAAGGGAGCGAGAGGGCGGGACCGAAGAGGAAGCGGGGGAAAGGAGAAAACTAGCGGTAAAGGGGGCGGGGGAGGTGCAAAGGGCGCGCTCGCGCGTCACGTGACCGGGACGCGCCGTTCTTCCGTCGGCCATTTTAGGTGGTCCGCGGCGGCGCCATTAAAGCGAGGAGGAGGCAAGAGCGGCCGCCGCTGCTTATTCTTTTTTAGTGCAGCGGGCGAGAGCGGGAGTGCGCGCCGCGCGAGAGTGGGAGGCGAGGGGGGCAGGCCAGGGAGAGGCGCGGGAGCCTTTGCAGCCACGCGCGCCTTCTCTGCCTTGTTGTGTGCTTCGCGCGGTAGAGCGGGCGCGCGGCGGCAGCGGCGGGGATTACTTTGCTGCTACTTTCGGTTCGCGGCAGCGGAGGGTGTAGTCTCGGCGGCGGCGGAGGCAGTAGCACCATGTCGGAGGAGCAGTTCGGCGGGGACGGGGCGGCGGCGGCGGCAACAACGGCGGTAGGCGGCTCGGCGGGCGAGCAGGAGGGAGCCATGGTGGCGGCGGCGCAGGGGGCAGCGGCGGCGGCGGGAAGTGGAGCCGGGACCGGGGGCGGAACCGCGGCCGGCGGCACCGAAGGGAGCAGCGCCGAGTCGGAGGGGGCGAAGATCGATGCCAGTAAGAACGAGGAGGATGAAGGGTGAGTAAGGGGCGGCCCGGGATAGTCAGGCCCAACTATCCCCCCTCCCCCTCCCTTCCCCCCCGCCATTAGGCCTCGTTCCCGCTCCCCGCCCGCCTTCCAGGCGCCCGTGTAGCCTCTTTGCACTGTCCTCCCCTTCTCTACGCTGGTCTCCCCGGGGCTTTCATTTCCTTCTCCCCCCAGCCTGCTAATCGCCCCCTCCCCCATCACACACGTTTCCACCTTTAGCCGTCACCATGCTGCTCCCCGGCCCGCCCTCCTTCCCTCCCTCGCCTCGGGTCTCCTCCCACCCACTTAGCCGCCGGAATTTTTTCCCGCCTGTCGAGGGGTAACCTTTTTTCTAGTCCCGGTGTCTTCTCGCTGCCCAGTTTTCTTAAAAGTCCTGGGTATAAAAAACGCAATCAGACGGAAAAGCTTGTATGCTTGGACACCTAAGGGTTATTGGGTGCTTCTCACTGCAGCATCCCGAGAAGATGCTTTTCTTTACAAAACACATGGTTCGGGAAATGTGTAGGTTGTTCAGCTCTCCTCTCCCGTCTCGGCTTAAAGCCGAATTTTTTTTTTTTTTTTTTTAAGTATTTTGAGTAAGTTTCGCCTCGACCTTCGCCTTTTTCCCCTGTGCACCATCGCCCAACGGCTTGCTCACATAGTCCCTACTTTTCAGCTTTACGGAACCCACTGGGCCCGGTGAAATTGCCCGATCGCCTGTTGGTACGTTGGTTTTGCTGCCAGGGCTTTCCTGAAGTTCCTGGTCGGCGGGCCTGCGCCTGACTGGAGCTGTTCTACCTCCGGCTTGCAGACTGCCCTTCCCCCATCCCGCAGAGTTATTCTAAACGCGCACCTTTTTCGCGCCCTCGGCTATTGGATTCCCCGACTGTTAGTACAGATCCTACTCTTACCTTACTTCTTCTGGGCGGTTTTCAGTTTTTACAACCCACCCTGTGCCCGGGATCCTTTTTTTGGTCTCTCTTGATTTCTCCTTCCCGCTCTCACCCGCTTAAGTTAAAGGAGGCTCACCAGCCTTCTTTCATAAAACGAACAAATCCTGTATTGTGCTGTGGCTTTTTTTTTTTTAATGCAGGTTAAGTAGTAAGTTGTTTTCTCCATTTGGAATACATTGTGTGTATTACTTAAAGCTGCATAGTATTTATTAGAACGCAGCATTTGGGAGCCGGGAGCATAATACAGGAGTTAGCAGGAGGGACTAAATCGAGGTTCTTGTTTGAGTTTTCTTATTCCCGTTGCTGATCGCTCATCTTGGGTTAACGCTTCCATTACTTTTTGTAGTTGGGCCGGGGGGGGGGGTGTGTGTCTGTGAACTTTTTTCCGCTGTAACAAGGAGAAAGGTGTTGGTAGAAGGTAAAAACAGTAAAATGTCGCTTTAACCCAATATTAGAAAACACGGTTTCCTTTATTGGGAAAAAGCACAAGCTTTGCAGCGGGATACAGGGATAAAATCCTTTGGATACAGGATTTAATATTCTCAGCCGAGGCAGACTTGTGTGGGGCTGTTTTGCTGATTGCTGGCTTTGGGAGAGTAGAGGTGGGATGGGGAAACTTCATTTATCTTGAATTATGTACGACTTAGTTTAAGAAAGGGATATGTTAAATGTTTGGAAACTTAAGCCTTTAACGTTTTGGTTTTTTCCTGAATTCTGTTCTTTGGACAGAGGCAGCCAAATGATTAATTAACTTACTGTTTGGGGCAGGCTTTCTGTTCTGAATTTTCAAATCACAAAGCAGCTGCCTTTGTAGTTAATCTACTATTGAACTAGAGTGTAAATGAATTAAAGTTTTTAACCCTAACATGTCAAACACTAAAACTAGAATTTTGATTGGTTGCTGTACCGGTTGTTAATTCCCTAGCCATTCAAACTCCTCCCCACGACACTCTGAAGCAGCGACGGCACAGCGGGAAGAATGGTAAAACTTTTACATTTTATTTCTGTATTATAAAGGTTTCAGTAGTCATAACATGTGGAGGCTGTGAATTGGTTAGTTGCCCATTGAATCCCAGGAAATTCTAGACTTTAGTACAGTAGGATATTTTGTACCTGGGATATAAAGCCTTTTAGGCATCGTGTGTGATCTTTGGGCAAAATTGATGCCATTACATGGATTTTGGTCTGTGGTAATGCATGTATTTGTGGTTTGGCCAATTAAAGCTTAATATAATTAGTAATGATGTTTGCTATGTGAGCAAGAAAAAGTTAATTTAAAGTTGATTTGTTTTTGTTAAGACAAAATTTCTTTGTTGTAATTCTAACTTTAATGCTATGTGTGAAGGTTATCTGATACGAAGTATTGTGTGTTTAAAATATATTGCATGTTATACTGAAGTATACTGGAGATGTCAAAACCATTTTTAAAATAGTGTTTTGTATATGTATGCAGAAATGAAGTTTTTAAAAAAATCTCCGAACATATTTGTAAACACAAATTTAATAAGAATTGCACATTAATGTTAGATCATACTGATGGGGCTTTCCACTACAGCTTAAATCAGATTTTTAGATGTTCAGTGTGATTTGGCTGGAATGTTAATTACAGTTGGTTTACATGTATTCACAATTGCATGACTTTTTGGAAGTCTGGTAGATTATTGTTCTTTTTATCCCTCTCTTCCTCCAAATGTCACTATTTCAGCCTTCAGGTTATTTTTGAGTTTTCTAAGAGTTTGTATTTACTACCACTGGTGTTTAGGGGGCAGGTAAATTGCAGGTAGTTGACTTAAAGCTGTAGAAACTACATTCTAAGAGCCCAGTTGGGATAACATTTAAATCCTACAGGAGCTTATTACTGTTATTTTCTTTCACTGAAATCTGTCCAGTTTTATATTGGAGATGAAGTTTGACATACTGAATAAAAGTTTTTTGATGGAAATTAATCTGTTTGGCCCTTTGATAGTTGAATTTCATTTCTAGGTAATAGTGGCAAACTAAGTATAAATTATAACTGTACTTGACTGCTCCATTACTTATTTCATCTTACGTAAGCAATTATTTTCAGTAATTTGAAAGGACCATACACTTAGGTATAAAGGTTGATTGTTTTTTTGACTTTGCGATAACTTTTGTGTTCTGTTACCTAATACTATGTCTTTGCAAGTTTTTTGAGTGATCTCTTAGGAAAATTGGACAATTGAATATTTACAGCTAACAATTTTAGGTTATGAAATTTACTTTGTACATTTAACAAATATTTTCAAAGTCTAATAATTTGACTTAAAAAAAATTACTGTCTCGTCAATTAGCCTCGTGCTTTACACATACTGTTTTTTAAACAACAAAAAAAAAATCCCTCAAGATTTCTAATCTTTTTGGTGTTTGCCCTTGCCACCCTATGTGCTGTTCTCTGTGTCCCAATTTGAGGAAAACTGGGGAAAAGTTTCATAATAGTAGTGAAATAGTGGTTACTAGAGACAAAACTATCTAAATTTAATTTCTTGAACATACCTTTTTGTGTGTTTTTTTTTACAATTCTAATGGGACCAAAGTGATTACAATTTTATCTTTAAAGTATTTTAAGTTATTGTAGACTGAAGTGTTGTGTTTATTTTTAATACAAGAATAAACAGGTATTTTGAGGAGGGCATGCTTGTTAAACCTCTAGTGGAATAAAGGGTTTCCACAATTTACTGTGGACATTTAGAGTATTTCCTTAGTAAAATGCCTTCCTGAGTTCACCTCATTTTAATTTTTCCAACTTTAACATCCCAAGTTTTTACTTAGAAACAACTACACTGGGATTTCCCAATTTGGTGTGGACTTACTCCTCCTCTATAGGGCCACAGTCCTTTTAGACACTCTAAAATTACTTAGGGTCTGGTAAAATAATGCATCTCATGTATAGCAAGCTACCTGGAGACAAAGTTTTTACATTCTAATGATTCATGGGGAGCTGTAATAATACTGTGTTAACCTTCAGATAATTTTGCAGGGTAGGTGCATTGACTTACCTTCATTGGATTAGACAAGAAGCAGAATAATCCCCCATTCGTCTATCAGCCAAAGTACAGCAATACTTTCCTAGTAATAGGATGATTGATTTAGTACTGTAACTATTAGTGTATAAACTTAAGTATGATTTCTTCCTGTTTGAGAATATTGTAAATTAAATGTGGTATAGGTTGTTACCCATCTAATTTTTAAGAAATGGGTCTACCTAACAAGTTTTTGTTTTAAATATTTGAGGTTATAATCTATATCCTGGTGCTTCTGGGGCATCTTGAACATTGCTTTGTAGAAGAATAGTTACTTTTAGATAAAGTAGTCTCACGCCAGATTGACTGGCCTTTGATTCAGTACGTTGGATTTACTATGAAGTTGAGACCCTGAGTAGACTGAATTTTAGCATTCTTTGGAACCTTTGACAGCTTTTCAGGGCTAAAATTGCAGAAATGGATGCCCCCAGATCTTAAGATGATGAACATGTAAGGAAGGAGTACTCAATTCTCTTCATTTCACATTCTTACTTTAATATACAGGATACTAAAATCACCTGACCTTTTGGGTTTGGAATTGGAGAATATCATTGACTATCAGTTTTTAAGTGGTAGTTTTTGAGATGAATATACTTGGAGCCCCTTCTATAAATTAAGTGTATGTTTACTGTGAGTTTTCTGTTTTTTTTTTTTTTTTAAACATTACCAGGGTACTCTGTAAGGGTGCCCTAATAAGAGTTTTGAATTTACCATTGTGTGTGATTTCATGGCCAATATTGAGGGTGATTAGTTTTAGCTTGAAAGCATTTAAAGAGGAATAGAATTAATTTTTTCCCCTATTTGAATTAAAATTGCACCTTGAGTGTGTGCAGTTTCACAAATGGAGTGATGAAACAACTTTTGTTAGTTGAAGTTTTATTTGACTTTAGTTCTGCTTCAACGTTTTAGTAGATAGGGCACTGAACTGGATGCTGGAAGCGTGGAATCTGTTTCTGTTACTTCACTTCCAACAGTGTGGTCTCAGGTAATATAACATGTTTGTTACTTGGTTTGCTGATCTGTGTGATGGAAACACTGCTCACCACAGGAAGATTGACTACATAGCCTGCTTTCATAGCTTGTGTGTATTTATCCTGTGCCTTAATAGTTGATACTGCCAGTGGTTTACTCCTGTGGAGTAAAGGTAAGCATGTTTTAGTTTCTGGAGTATTATATTGTACATTGGAGCTAGACATTTAAGACTTTGGGGGTGGATTGGGAGACTCATATTACTGGCAGTGTTTGGCCAATAATCAAGGTGATAGTTTTAAGTATTGGGTCATGTTCTGTAAGCTCCTGCTTATCTAGACTTGAAGCTATCACAAAACTCAAATAGCCGGGAAACCCAGCTCTGTCTCCCTCTCCCAAGTCTCATGAGAAAGAGATGAAATTGTCAGCCAGTATACTCAAAAAGAATCAACAGACAATGTCATGAAATGAATCTTACATATTTTCCCCCTTACATTATTAAAAAGTAATGTGATTTTAAAGCATTGCAAGATTCTGAAGTTCCATCAAGAAAGGTGAAAATCATTTGATGAGTTTAGTGTTTATGATAAAGAATTGTGAACGTGTAGTAATCTCAGTTAACCAGAATCTTAACCTCTAGGTAGAACAGTGTTTAGCTTATAAAGTTGATTGAGAGTTTATTTTAAAGGCAAAAATACAAGATGTCATTCTTGCTTGGGAATGAAATGACAAGAGGAAATTTTGGGTTAAACATTTAAAGTTTGTTCAAAAATCCTCATATTAGCTATTACATTTCAACTCAGTTGTCTTTTTTAGTCATTTAGGTTCATTCAAAGTATGAAGAAATAAGATCTGATACATTAGAATAATTTTTTTTTGTCTTGCTAAAAGTTTGTCAAGCCATTTCCAGGGATATTTTTTTTAATACAGATTCTAAAATGATACCATGTGATGTCTAGTTGCACAAAGTGAACCCCTCCCTGTTTTACATAACTGCTGACTTAATTTTAAACTAAATCTGTTATTTTATAAGGGAAAATAAATACTCATTTTTTTATCTATTGGTAAGATTCTTACTATCAATAACTTTTAATATTTTAGGATTGTAAAGCCATAATGATAAAATACCAGAAATTTTATTTAAATAAGGATTAGTATTTATGCTTGAGTGACATTACTCTAAAAGGTGACAGTACTTAGCCAGTCATGTTACATACTTGAAATGTATTATCAGTTTGACATTCTGTTGTAGGTTTTAAACTGTCAGAATTTGTTATGAAACTACATACGGAAGATTACAAGTTGTTGGGAAGTTTTAAAAGAGAACGTTCTTTGCCCTTTTCCAAAATTGGAAAGAAGTGTAATGATAATTGTATTACTTTGAATACAGTATTTGACAGTAAAGCCTTGTTAGGGGAAATATCTTTATATAAAAGATACTATTGAGTTTGGAGTGTTTAAACCTAGAGGCCTCAGTTGTATTGAAAATAAAGTTCTTAGATGGGAAGAAACAGAACAGCTTCCACCAGCCAGTAGTGCTCCTTACATACTGCTTTTTATATTTAGAAATTCTTCCTTACTAAAGTTACTGGCATTTATGTAGAGTACAAACAAGTCATTAGTGTGAATTTGGAACTACATTTTATTTAAGAGTCTCAGACAACCTAATTTCCTGTCTGTATTTTTTATATGGGATATATAAAGTTTTGAGGCTAAGTCTTCAGCATTAAAAATAATCTTTTCAGATCCATTTGTATAAAACTCATCCTGGCCTATACCCCTTTAATACTGAAAACTTTAATTAGCTCATGCAGATTAAAAAAATTGGAGTCATTGAATAAATGAAAAAATTATTTAATAATTTAGTTTGTGTTCTACCCTTCTAAATAGTAATTTGTTTTTATTGAGCACTTAGAGGGTGTCAGACTATGTTCTGTGCCATTTAAATCCTATTGCAGGTAGCTGAGGTAAGCGTTTAGTAAGTTCTGAAGGAAGGATTTAAATCCCAAGTAGCTTGGCTCACTGCCTCTAAATTTACTTCCTCTAGAAGATAATGTCCCACAAAACACCCTCAAGTCTCTTTGGAGAGTTATCTGCAGTGCTTGTCATTTAATGTTATAGTGTGGTATTATGTCAGTATCTATAAGGCAGGGATATTTTAATTGTTCAGTAGGTGTTTTTAAGTTGTGTACTGTATTGCCTCTGGGTTGCTAAATAATTTTATAGATAGGGTTAAAAAATTAAACTTTGTTGATACTGTAGATGAAGTTCTACACTTCAGTTGGGATTACTGATTCACTTACAGGTAAGAATCAGATTTTAAACTTGTAGTATTAGGGACCCAATTTTGTTACTTGAACAAGTCCTGTGCTGTGGTTTTAACTTGACTGTTCAGGATTTTTATGAAAGTCCAGCTCTCCTTCATTGTAAAATGTTTGCATATCATTGCAGGGGTATAAGTAACTTGAAAGTCAGTCTTTGCATTCAAGGCAGCAGAGGTAATCTGGACAGATAAGATATTGTGCTTAATATAAACTATAGATAGTTTAAATTGACGTCTTACACCAGCTCATAATTTGAGTTCAGGGCATGTGGGAATGCTCATATTATAGAGATGCTAAAATAAGTTCCCATTTATCCAGAATTAAGATAACAGGCTTTTTCTTTGCTGGTATATATTTTTGGTATGTCTACTGAATACAAATGGGATTGATTTAATATGTTACGTTTAGTAAAGATGGGATGGATTTGGTACAGTATATTCATTGTAGTATATCCACCTGTCTGGTTATCAATTTTGTGCAGCAGCCTTCCTTATTAGAGCAGCAAAAGAGTGCTTTGGGGCTGCCAAAATGGTAATGAATTTGTCTCAAAAAGAGCCAGTTAAACTCTTGGTCAGAGGCTGTTTACTGTTACTTTACCAAAAATTAGAAAAAATCAAGTTGCCAACTAACTTCCCCAAAAATGGACTAGGGAGCATTTTAGAATAGCGGCTGCTGATTAATGTGGCGAAAATGAAAACTAGAACTAAGAAAGCTAGAGCCAAGAAATAAGGTGTATTTAATGCATTAATAAAAAGTTCAGAAGATTGTAGGCATGCTACAAGTGGCATAAGGTGTCAGTGGTGACTGACTCACAGAGTGTTAAATCACTACAGCAGAAGAGAATGAGCGGTATGCTGTAGGGGAAAAGAAAAAAATCAAACAGTGTGTTAATCGCTCAGTCGTGTCTGACCCTTTGGGACCCCACGTCCTGTAGCCTGCCAGCCTGCTCTGTCCATGGGATTCTCCAGGCGAGAGTACCAGAATGGATTGCCATTCCATCCAGGCGCATTCCGAGTAATGTTAAAGACGAGGAAAACAGGCAATACTTGAAGGAAGGTAGACTGTCTGGCCTTTCTCGAAAGGTGCTGGATGGCTAAAGTTTTATTACTACATATTTTGCTCTAATTTTTTGACAAACAGTAATTATTCTCTGGAATATCTATAAGTTAACAGTTGTCTAGGACATTTGCTGTTCTGGATAAATAGGATTTAACTATTAGTTTAAGAAGGATAGCCTCTTCAGTGACATTTTAACTCTTAAGGTAGGCACATTTAACTATTTTTTGATCCTCAGGACTAAATGTGCAGAGTTTCTTGAGAGAACACTTAATGGGCCAATTGATGAATAAGTATGCTTATGTAGTATTTAAGAAAACTGATTTCTAATGTTGACAAAAAGTTTGGGGTTTGTGAATAATAGAATGTGCCTCATTCTTGGTGTTATAATTTGTTTCTTTATAACTATTCTTTATTAATTTTAAATTGAGGACACAACTCAATAAAAACATTGCCTTGGGTAAATAAAATATTGCCTTGGGTAAATAAAATCAAAACTAGTTTTGTCTCAGTATCTGAGGAATAGGCCAGACAGCCACAGGGTTTTCTTGCCTTCCAATTTTAGTTTTTTTAAAAAGGCCTCTTTAATTATTCTCTTCAGGTTGAAATAATTTCTGTTAAATTATTGATGAAAAGTTTCTGTAATACAAAAGTAGTGATTTAATAGTTGCATTTTAACATAGTTGAAATTGTTTGTATCAAGAATATCCCATGAATATCGGAGTAAGAGGTCATTGCCTTATAGTCTTTCTCATGAAAAAGATAGCAGTGTCCTCTTCACCTTTAAAGAGTAAATGTTGATAATGTACTTTCATCTATGAAGGTACGTATTCTGGATCTTTAGGTTAAAAATAAAAGTGCTTAAAGCAATTTAAGTAACTTGGACTGTATATTATTTTACCAGATATGAAAGAAAATGTCATTGAAAATACCTCAACTTTTTCCCCATGGAATTAGCCATAAACATTAAAAATACCTGTATATTATGAGTGTTTTGTTATATTCCTTTGATTATAAAATACAAAAAGGGTTAATAAAAGTTACTTAGAGTGGAAATTTTATTAGAATTCTGAATGTTAAGCATATAAATAGTCCAATTCTAGAATACAGGTGCAAGTTGAAAACCTGACTTAAAAGGGAAGCACACTGTATGCCTAAAAATGACTTCTTTTGTGTTAAATTTATCATTAGAAGTAAGAACAAGACTGATAAAATAGTAAGATCAGTAACACCTCAGTTAATCTGGCATTTTTAGGTTAAGCTGAAGCAGGATCTTATTCTAGAGATAAGACTTTGTCCTTTTGTTGAAAGAATTGATTTTAGTGGCAGAATTCTAAGAAACCCACAAAATGGAGATGGTCTTGCTTTAATTTCTTTCCAGACCTGAAAGTTAGCTTCACATTCCCCTGCTGCCCCTACCTCTGACGCACTGCAGTTACAAAAATAGAAGTCATTGACCAAGCATGGTTTTATTCCCAAGTTGAAATTGGTGTTTAGTCCTCACATAACAAATTCTGACAGTTTACCTTTAAAGTAACAATCTTCAGTCTCTTCAAAGGGTAGGAGGTAATTTTTGCTCTTTTGTGGGAGTGGGTAAAGAGGGCAGAAGTCAGAGGGCTCACAGAGCTGCTAGATATGAGTTTTATGACCTTTTGCTGTAATAAAAATAGGATTTCATGTTAAATTTTCTTTTGGGGGGGTGTAGATTGGATTTAAAGTGTCTTGGTGGTTTCCATTACCGCCTGTCACTTGTAGCATTTTAAAGATTTAATATCTTATGCTGGTTAACTGAGGTTCTACTGGAAAACAAATCATCTAGGTTAATTAGTGAGTTTTGCTTCACTGGATAATTCTTTTTGTTCATTAAATTGCTTGTGATTACTTTTGTCTTTATTAAGGATTCTTAGCACATCCAAAAACTTGGTTTACAACTTATTGTGAGACTTTCTCATTTTTTTGTGCTAAGAGTTTCATTAATGAGAGAACTGATAGAAAAGAAAACTTCAGCGTAAGCACATGGTAGCTGCTGTCACTAGCGGGAACTGCATAGCCTTTTTATAAATTTAATAAAGATTTGGAAGAGAAATTTCAAGGTGAAATTCTGTATTTTGCTATTACCAGTGTTGTAATTTAAGAAAGACGGTATACACTCTTTTTACCTTGGGGATGCACTTATCTTTTTGATAAGTCAGAATCTGCTGCTTGCTCACTATCTTGTAATTAATTATGCAGGCGCAGTAGTGATAAAACTCTCCAAAACTGTAATAGGGTGGTCTTGATATGTGGTTATGTAGGAAGAGTGACATTTTAATATACTGCCCAGTAAATCGGTGCAGTTTGGGGAAAGTGTATTATTGATGTGGATACTTAAGGCAAAATCAAAAACTTTTTAGCATTTTAATATTGCTTTTTGTCTTTACAGGAAAATGTTTATAGGAGGCCTTAGCTGGGACACTACAAAGAAAGATCTGAAGGACTACTTCTCCAAATTTGGTGAAGTCGTAGACTGCACTCTGAAGTTAGATCCTATCACAGGGCGATCAAGGGGTTTTGGCTTTGTGCTATTTAAAGAGTCGGAGAGTGTAGATAAGGTAGTGTGCTATGTGTTCTAATCAGTTAATAATAAAATATGTGAATAGTTTGATAAAATTAATATGCCCGTTATTTGTGATTTCCCTCTTTGTGCTTATATGAAGGAAAAGATAACGGCTTTTGCCAATACATTTTAAGAATCAGATTGAAGAATTGTTTACTGAATACTTCATGTGCCAGGCTCTACTCTATTAAAATTAAATTTAAAAACCTTTAAAGATACTTGATTGGAAAGATGTGCTGTGACATGTTCACAGAAGTACAGATGTTGAAATCTGTAGGCAGGAAACTTGACTGAATCACTTTACCTTTCAGTCTTTAGGCTACAGGGAAGTAGCAGTCATGCTTATAGTGCTGATAAAGGCATGATGATTTTCTGGTAATTGATTAACCCTTCTCATTCTTAACTGACCTTGAGGTTTAAACACTAGTATATATTAGCAGATGTCACATCACCACAATTGGACACTTTAACTGTGAGCTGGTCAACGTATGTCTGGCATTAGCTATATTTATTTAACTATAGTTATTCTTAAGTAAGTTAATAATCTGTGAACTTTAGTTAAGATACACATCCTTCAAATAAAAAACTTCAATTTCCTTAGGTCATGGATCAGAAAGAACATAAATTGAATGGGAAGGTGATTGATCCTAAGAGGGCCAAAGCCATGAAAACAAAAGAGCCTGTTAAAAAAATTTTTGTTGGTGGCCTTTCTCCAGATACACCTGAAGAGAAAATAAGGGAGTACTTTGGTGGTTTTGGTGAGGTATGTGATAATATTTTGACACCCCCCCCTTTTTTTTTTTGCTTTTTTGTTGAATTTAGTATAGATAAAGTTGTCAGATTATAGATTTCTCACTGGGTTTTCCAAAATTGTTTTGAAGTTTGGGAAGATGATGTGATTTGTTTTGAAATAAGGATGGTATAAATACTTTATTAGTAGTATTTTCAGAGCAGTATCTTTGAAGGTTAGAAGATTGCCTGTTCTAGTTTATTGAGCTGTTGTGCAGTGTCCCTGGGCACAGTGTACACAAAGACTTTAAAGTAGATGTTCTTATTTTGAAATTTATTGGATTAGTAGAAGGAATA